>NC_047086.1:240931480-241231480 GCF_902459505.1 Geotrypetes seraphini | reverse complement strand
CACACATTAGACCTCATCAGCTTTCTAGATATTACTACTCACAAAACCTCAACCGACGACATTCGCTGGGAAATCGTACCTTGGTCTGACCACTACCTAGGGGCCTTCTGCCTCCCCATCTTCATGTCACATCTCGGGCCCCCATCTCGCACCTCAAATTCTATTACCTTCTGTAAAAAAATCTCGAGCAATCTATGACCACCAGAGGGCATCCACTGAAAATCAGGGGAGGGAAGTTTCATAGCGACTCCAGAAAGTACTTCTTCACCGAAAAAGTAGTGGATCAGTGGAACAGACTCCCACTGCAGGTGATTCAGGCCAGCAACATGACAGATTTTAAGAGAAAATGGGATGCTCTCGTGGGATCTTTGAGGGAGTAAATTCAGAGGGGCGGATACTTGGCAGGGGCAGACTCGATGGGCTATGGCCCTTTTCTGCCACCATTTTCTATGTTTCTATGTTAATCTGTTCTGATCAATTTTTTCGACAAATTTTCCCCCATCTCTAAACCTGCAGAAGCAGAATATAACTAGCAAAACTGGGTCGTCCTCTTTGAGTCCACCTTCCATTCCCTCGCCCCTCTCTCCACTAAAACCATTTCCTACTCCCGTAAGGCCCCTTGGTACCTGCCATACCATAGAGAACTGAAGCAGAAATGCCGTGCTCTGGAATGAAAATGGAAAAAATCTAAATCCCCTACAGACAGACTCTCCTGGAGGGCCAACATCAAAGTCTACAATACCATTCTAAAAAAAGCAAGGAAAAACTTCTACAGAGACAAAATCTCCAAATCCAACAATCAGAGTAGCACATTGTTTAACATTTGGCGTTCCTTAACCTCCAAAAATGACTCCATCCTTCCCTCCTCTCCCTCAGCTGACTCTCTAGCAAAGTTCTTCAACGATAAGGTCTCCACCTTGAGGCGCAATCTCCTACAAATCCCTGATTCCAATCGACCCCAACCCTCTCCTAACAAATTCCTATCCTATCCCAGCAGACAGATCCTGCTTCACCGCTGCCAGTTGATTTGTGTTGTCTTTCATCACTAATTTAATGTTTCTCAGCTCCTCAATTAGCTCCATCATGTCCAGAGCATCCACAGGCAGAGGAGTCTTGGAAGGTGTGGGCGGATCTCCTTTTAATCTTTTTGCCTTCCCACCTGTACTAAAAGCTGTTTCAGGTTTGGTTTACTTATTAGAAGCCATTATTAAATAGAATTTCAAACTTTCTGCTTCTAAGGAAATAAATTTAAAAGCTGAAAATTGTCAAAAGTATGCCTGGGGATGGGAGCTACACAGCCATTTCTGCTGCCTCTAAGTTCCGGAATCCTCTTGGGTGTTTTTTGAGAAAACTGGATATTTTATTTGTCTAAGATGGTAAGTAAGAGGCTAAAGTTTTCTCCTGGGTTGTTCTTTTAACCTACCCTGTCTGGCAAATTTCCTCTTTAACTCAGAGAACTAAACACAAATAGGGTGGCACTGAAGCTTCCACAAAAGCTTGAATAGCTCAGGCCACAGAGATTAGATTACAGTATTACCTACATCCTTCAGCTTACTGTATGTCAATGATCTTAAAATGCTGAAAACTAACCCACCAGGGATCAAATTGCCTACCTAGGCAAAGCATAACAGAAATTTTTGCCCTCAATCGAGATTAATACCCCCTTTTATTAATACTGCGCTAGCGGTTTTTAGCACGGGGAGCCGCGCTGAATGCTTCGAAATGCTCCCGACGCTCATAGAGTTCCTATGAGCATTGAGGGCAGCATGAGGCATTCAGTGTGGCTCCCAGTGCTAAAAACTGCTAGCGCAGTTTAGTAAAAGGAGATCTAAGTGTTTTTTTCTTAATAAAAAGGAAAGGGTAAGTAAGGAACACAAAAGATTTACTAGAAAAGCAGAAAGTTTACTTTCTGTTTGCTGGTAAAAAAAAAAGAAGAAGATACACACTGCAATCTGAGTAAAAAAATCCCCCTCCCACTAAGCCTGATAGTGCGGTAAATGCTCCGATGCTCACATAGGAATTGAATGGACATTAGCACATTTGCTGAACAGCTTAGTACAAGGACCCATCAAAAATGTCAAGTCAGATTTTCCAGTGTCCCTTTCTTCTTTCAAATTTACCTACAAACTAACCTTCTAAGCCTATATGGAAGTTACAGAATGTAAACACATCCTTTCCCCCTGTTTTCTTAAGCAATTTATCCCTTTCTAGAACACTGATTAAGTCACTTGAATTACTCCACTAATTCTCAGTGATATGACTGATCATTCTTAGTTGTGAACCAACATTTCCAATTTATGTAGTCAGAGTCTTAACATGATACTGTGACTTGAATTTCACATAAAGAAGAATGAAAAATGAAAAATCTAATTTATATTTATTGGAAAGATGTGCTTTCACAAATGTTGAGTACAATATAAACAATATTTTACAAAACCTGATTCCGTGCATTTTTAAATTTTGGTTTGACATATTAAAACACATCATTCATAAAACAGAAAGAAACTAAAATCTATAAAAGTTACAAAATGCAACTATAAAATCTTTATATCACATTCTTAAAAAAAAGAATGTATAGCAAAAGTGAGTACTCCATCTGATAGCTGGAAGTCAATTTAAACCAATAGACATACTGGATATGTTCTGGAGTGACAGTCTAAATATCAAAAACAAAACAAAACAAAAAAACACTTTAAAGATTATCTGATCAAACATAAACAGGATGGTGTAATTCTTTTAATTGTTGCCTTACTATCCAAAGATTTTCTTTCAGGCTCCATTTCAACCAAAAATGAAGCCTTGTTCCAAAAGTAATCATAGTCCATACACTGTGGCATCAAGTTAAATCCTGAACTGACTGGTTGAAAACATGAATCAGGATTCACATAGGGTTGCCATATTTTTGATGAGTGGGGGGGGGGGGGAAAGAGAACACAAGGCTTTGCCCTATTCAACCCCCAGTTCGGCCCCAGCCCTGCCCCCACAAAAACCTCATCTCCACTTCTTCCTGAAGCTCGGGGCCAAGTCTGGAAGGCCTCTGAGTATGCACAGATGTGACGCAATGAGTATGCACAAATGTGACAGAGCTGGGACCATGCAAAACCTGGACAAAGTGCTGGGTTTGCAAAATCTATCTGGTTACCCAGTGTCCTCTAAAAAGAGGACACATACAGGTAAATCTGAACATCTGGTAACCATAGAACATACAGAATTCTGTGCAGTCTATAATTACTAATTACATACTTAAGATTCATATTTTCCTTTTATCTATTTCTTATGTAATAAGTTGTACCCTGACTTCTTGCATTCTGTAATTCGCTGATTGTCCAGACTTCTTCGATGTGAACCGCCTAGAAGTCATTTGACTGAGGCGGTACAGAAGAATAAAGTTATTATTATTATTATAATAACACATCATTTGTGGATAATTAAGTGAAATCCTCAGATGCAGCTAAGTGTCCCCAAACTACAATACAGTCCTTTTCTTCTCCAACTTTATCATGCCAAACAACAGGGTCTGTAATTTTGCCTAGAGCTTTCTTCCTGATTTCACTGAGTGACTGGCAAAGCAGTGCTCACAGGCACCTGAGTAGATTGCGAAGCAGGTGATCCATTATTTGTAGATTGAGGAGGAACAGCTGCAGGTTCCGTTTTGCTGATGAAACGCAGGCGAAGCTTCAAAGCTGGCCTCAAGTTACATATCATTTTCTCTACCTTAAAACAAAAACAAGAAGAAACCACTCATTTACAAGCAGAAACAAAATTTGTTCCCAACCAGTCCATAATATAATTTAGTAAAACACTCTCAACCACTGAATGGTGACGTCAAATCTCTGCTCAAATTTACCGCAGTAATTGTACTCACTTGATCTTTTACACTGTCTCCCGTGAACATATACTTCATGTGATACAAAAAGTCACAGATAGGATCCATGTAGTTCAAGTGTGTGCTGCACTGGTCCACAGTTAGGAGCATCTCATAGAATGCCACACCGATCTGTTCTCAATTAGATAAGAAAAAAATGAGTGGTTTTACACTTCTATTTACATGCTGCATTTCTTATTCTTTGTGGTAATAAAATAAATAAATACTAAAAAATACTAGTTCCTAGTCATAATCAGTAAGTATTCTGTTTGAAGCTATACTTGGGATCTCAGCTATTCAATAAATGAGTTTTGAAGAACCTATACCATAAGAGCCAAAGCAAGTCAAAATTTCTTTTTTTTTTAGTTTATAAATTTTATTGAACCATATAAAAAAAGACAATGCTGCACCTTAAAATAGCAAAAAGTCATAGAAGTACAACCAACATAACACCAAGGGTTCCACTTACGATGTACTGTCACTCTTCAGTACACGGCTAAACAATGCCTCCTAGAGAGAGTCTATGAACCTAACAAAATAATTCCTAAAGCATCTCCCTACCACAGTGGTCTCAAACTCAAACCCTTTGCAGGGCCACATTTTGGATTTGTAGGTACTTGGAGGGCCTCAGTAAAAAAAGTTATGTCTTATTAAAGAAATGACAATTTTGCATGAGGTAAAACTCTTTATAGTTTATAAATCTTTCCTTTTGGCTAAGTCTCAATAACAATAATGTAATTTATAGCTAAAGAGACATATGATCAAGAAACTGTTTTATTTTACTTATGTGATTATGATAAACCTAGCGATGGCCTCAAAATAGTACCTGGCGGGCTGAATGTGGCTGCGAGTTTGAGACCACTGCCCTACCATTACCCAACCCCCACTCCAGTCCAGCCCCCCCCCCATACCAATCTCAAAATAGCAGTGTAGGTAGTGAAAGCGCCAGTGATAGATGAAAATCCTAAAGTATCACAGGTTGAAAATTCTCACTTTAAGCAAGAAAGGGAGCCTAAATTTTCCAGAAACGAGGGAGCCTATTTCTACGAAGGGCAGTTAATTTAGACATCAAAGCTACATGATTAACTTTCTCAAGGACACCATCCAAAAGGGGAAGCTCTTGCTTTTTCCAGGCAGCTGCCACTATGAGGCGGCTAGCCGTCACTACTTGAGTAATCCATTTATGATGGCGGTTCAGTAATTCCGGAGTGGCGACATTTAGCAAGCAACATTCATAAGAACATAAGAAATGCCTTCACCGAATCAGACCCTTGGTCCATCCAGTCCGGTGACCCGCACACGCGGAGGCCCAACTAGGTGCTTCCTAATGAAGACCTAGGTGTTCCCAGATGAGACCTTGTTTACCTGTATCCCTCAATGTGATTTGCAAGGAGGTATGCATCCAACTTGCCCTTGAATCCCATAATAGAGGTCTCCGTCACAACCTCTTCCGGGAGAGTGTTCCAAGCGTCCACCACTCGCTGTGTGAAACAGAATTTCCTGACATTTGTCTTGGGCCTGTCGCCTCTCAATTTCAGTACATGACCTCTCGTCCGAGTCACATTTGACAATGTGAATAACGATGCATCTTGCTGGATTTTATCAAAACCTTTTAGTATTTTAAAAGTCTCTATCATATCTCCACACATTCTTCTCTTCTCAAGGGTGAACAAGCTCAGTTTTCTGAGGCGTTCTTTGTAGCTCAAATTTCCCATACCTTTTACTAGCTTTGTAGCTCACCTCTGCACCCTTTCCAGCAGGGTTATATCCTTTTTTAGGTAGGGAGACCAGTGTTGGATACAATACTCCAGGTGTGGCCTGACCATTGCCTGACCATTATGATGTTAGCCGTTCTACTTGTGATTCCCTTCTTAATCATGCCCAACATCCTGTTCGCTTTCTTTGCAGCCACCGCGCATTGTGCCGACGGTTTCAGTTTCTGGTCTATCAGTACCCCCCAGGTCTCTTTCCTGTTTGCTCTTGCTCAATGTCACACCTAACATTTTATATTCATGTTCCTTGTTCTTCGTGCCTAGGTGCATCACTTTGCATTTTTCTATATTTAACTTCATCTGCCACTTTTCCGCCCATTTCTCTAGCTGGTTCAAATCTCTCTGGAGTTCTTCACTATCCATTTGTGACCCAACATAGTTTCGTGTCATCTGCGAACTTGATTATATTACTCATTGTTTCCTCTTCCAGGTCATTTATGAATATATTGAATAAGATTGGCCCAAGGACCTAGCCCTGGGGCACACCGCTTGTCACCTTTTCCCAGTCCGAGAACTTCCCATTTATGCTTACCCTCTGCAATCTGCTTTCCAGCCAATTGGCTATCCATCTTAGTATATCCCCTTCAATTCCATGGCTTTGTAGTTTCTTCAGAAGCCTAGCGTGTGGAACCTTGTCGAACGCCTTCTGGAAGTCCAAGTATATTATATCCACCGGGTGTCCGCTATCAATATGTTTGTTCACCTTCTCAAAAAATTGAAGTAAATTCGTCAGACATGACTTCCCCTTCTTGAAGCCATGTTGACTGTTTCTCATCAGGTCATGATTTTCCAGGTGCTGCACTATGCTGTCTTTGATTAGCGCTTCAACCATCTTCTCAGGAACTGACGTAAGACTCACAGGTCTATAGTTGCCTGGTTCTCCTCTTGATCCTTTTTTGTAGATTGGAATGACATTCGCTATCTTCCAATCCTCTGGTATGATAGTATATCACTCACTGTGGTGAGGCTATTCTTGATTTCTCCCTTGAATACTTTCCCTGGTCCGGGCATTGATACAGTGTCTTCCCTGGTAAAGACAGACGCGAAGAATGAATTTAGCCTATCGGCAATCTTTTTGTCTTCCTTGACGTACCCTTTTATTCCCTGATCATCGAGAGGGCTTACTGCCTCCTTTGCTGGTTTTTTCCCTTTTATATATCTGAAAAAGGGCTTGAAGTTTTTGGCTTCTTGCACTATCTTTTCCTCATAGACCTTTTTGGCGTCTCTTACTGCCTTGTGACACTTCTTCTGGTCGGCCTTGTGACTGTTCCAGGCCTCCGTTGTTTGTTCTCGTTTCCATTTTTTAAACGAGTTCCTCTTTTCCCTTACAGCATCCTTCACCCCTTTAGTCAGCAAAGCTGGTTCTCCTTTGTTCATATTTTTCCTTCCTTTGGCTATCCGCGGAATGTAGAGATTCTGCGCTTCGGTGATAGTAGTTTTTAGTAGGGACCATGCTTGATCGACAGTTTTGATTTTGGCTGCCTTTTTCTTGAGCCTTTATTTAACCATGGCTCTCATGCTGTCGTAATTCCCTTTTCTGAAGTTAAAGGTTGTGGTTTGAGTCTTGGTTCGTTTCCCCTTTCCGATGCCGATTTTAAAATTGATCTTGTTGTGATCACTCATCCCTAGTGGGACCGTGACTTCCACGTTTGATGTCCTTCCAGTTATGCCGTTTAGGACCAAGTCCAAGGTTGCGGTTCCTCAATTAATTTGTCTACTGAGAAGCCCAATATCTCAGAGACAAAATCCATAATCTGTTCCCAAAACGCTATAACTTTGGGGTAAGACCACCATATGTGGAGAAAGGAACCCTGGGACCCACAGGCTCTCCAACATTGTTCAGAGCCTCTTCCAAAAATAGCTTTTAGGCGCACTGGGGTATAATATCACTGGTACAGTATCTTATAGCCGTTCTGAACCATATTGCTGGCGACAGTCTCGTAAGAGAAATCCCAGTTGCCTCTCCCACACCTTAGTTTCATATGTCTTGCCAGTGGCATTTTCCCAAGCAATCTGATACTGCCTGGGCACTGGGATGTAGAGCAGTAGAGTATTGTAAAGGCAGGTAATAGCACCCCTGTCTGCCCGCTCCAAAGGAGATGGGGGCTGTTGCAAATCTGGGAGCACTCTCTTTTTCAAAAAACTTTCACCAATTGCCAGTAATGAAAGAGATCTTGCCAAACCAGTTCATATGCCTCCTCCAAATAGGAGAAGACCAACTCTCCCTCAGAGAAAAGCTGTTCCAAAGTTAATAATCCCCTTCCTGCCCAGCTTCATAATGTAATGTCTAAGTCCCCAGAAGCAAAATGAGGAGCATATGGTATGGCCATTCTAGAAAAATATAATTGCCCACCCAGTAAGCGGTATCAGATTAATGACCCTCATATCTTCCCCCCCCCCCCCCCCCAGGCACCCGCATAGGAGCTAAAAGCATACTGTCCCGAAACTCCCCAGGCAGAGCTCCGCCAGGGAAATGAAGCAGGGCAAGAAGAGAGTAGGGGGCATAAAGGTCAGCCTCACGAGATGTAGGAGTATACTGATGTTCTCCAAACAGACAGTCTTTCAAATGGCACAAGGGACAGTCTAAGTTATAGAGGCCAAAATTCAGGATACCCAGTCCCCCCTGCCTCCACTCACCCATGAGGAAGCCATAGCACAATCTAGGTTTCCGCCCTTGCTAACAAAACCACGAAAACTCCCCGTTTAAAGCCCACAAGTACATCTTTAAAAGTCTCAATGGGAGAATCCTAACATATAGCCATTGGGGAAAGATTACCATGCGAAACAACGCTATTCTACCAAACAATGTAAGGGCAAATCTCTCCATCTTTCTAGCTGTCGGGAAGTACGTTGGAGTAACTCCAGAACATTAACCAAAGACAACCGGTAGAGGCTGTAAGCTGGACTCCAAGATATTGAAAGGAGCCAGTCGTCCAGCGGAGAGGGAACGTATCCACCCACCGAATCCGTATCTCCAATGAAGATGGTAAGGCCTCCGACCTGCTCAAGTTCAAGTGAAATCCCACAAAGTCACCATATTCGCATATCGTTTCCAACAAAGCTGCTAATGAGATCCATAATGTGAACGAGCAAATCATCTGCAAAAGCTTCCACCTTAAAGCAAAAATCCCCGGTGAACACCCTTTACATCAGGATTCTGATGAATATCACAAAAGGGTCTAACAACAAAATAAACAGTAAAGAAGATAAGGGGCATCCCACCTAGTTCCCCTAGAAATCTCAAACTGGGAAGACTTACAACCATTCACCAGAATAAGCGCTGCTGGTGACGCATACAATGCTCCGTAAATCCATAGCTATGCAACGCCACATACAGAAAGTCCCATCGCACCCTGTCAAATGTCTTTTCCGCGTCAAAGCTGATAAGTAAGGAAGGCGTGCAGGCATGTGTACAAGATTCCAAGGCGGTGAGAATCCTCCACAGGTTTTTTTTCCACTGAACGGCCTTTAACAAACCCAACTTGGGCCTCATGAAGAATCTCAGGGATCACAGGTGCCAATCGATTTATCAAGACCTTGGCTAGAAATTTCACCTCACAATTAAGCAAGGAGATAGGGCGATAAGAATCTAGACTAGTTGGATCTCGCCCCTGTTTTGGGAGAACAATTATTTGGGCCACATTAAGGTCTTCTGGCATAGCCTCCACATCAACCATCACATTAAACATGTCAGTAAGCGGGGAAACAATGTCTACTCTCAGAAGTTTATAAAATTCAGCACGGAATCCATCTATACTAGGAGCCTTCAAGGTGAGACTCTGTCAGATAGCCAAATCCACCTCATCCTCTGACACCAGGGCATTCAATAGGTCCAAATGGTTAGTTGTCAGTTGAGGTAAATCCATTGTATCCAAATACAGATCACCTGGTAAAACCTGTGCCGATGGCGCAGCATACAGATTAGCATAATAGTCTCTAAATGCCGGACAAATGGCCTCATCTTTGGTGATTGGCCAAGAATTATTCAACTTAAGAGATACAATTTTCTGTCTGCCCTCCTTAAGAGATATTAATCGGGCTAATAAGTGACTACACTATAGTACGCCATGGTCTTAGTCGTACGCTGATGGAGCCTCTCATTCAGGGTGACCTGCACAGCATGCAAGGCCTGTTAATTAGCTGCAGTAGGGTGTTGCCCATTAGCATGATGAAGGGCTACCAAGTGGTTTGATAAACGCAAAATGTCACACTCTTGACTCTTCCGGGCCTGGCTAACATAGCTGATAATGTGACCATGAAGAACTGCCTTGGTGACCTCCCACCATAACATCCTTCTACACATACTGGACTCAATAAGAATCAGTGGTAAGGTACAATCATGGTTTATAGGATTCCTACAATCCAGAACATACAGAGTTAAAACAAACAAAGAAAAATCTGAGCCATGGTCTAACCCCTGCGGAGTACTTCAAGGATCACCTCTTTCTCCCACACTCTTCAACCTACACATTGCCTCCCTCAGCTCCTACCTAGACAAACAAGGTCTAACCTCCTACAGCAATGCAGACAACATCACCATTCTCCTTCCGTTCGACCAACCAGCACCATCCATGACAGACAAAATACACAGAACACTTGAAACAATAGCAACTTGGATGAATGCCAACAAAAACTAAATCCGGACAAAACAAACTTCATCCTACTCGAAACTAACAAAACGCCAACCATAACAAGCCTCGTCATAAACTCTACAACATACCACATCCAACCCACTTGAAAACACCTGGGAGTGCTAATAGACAGAGGCTGTACAATGCAGCCACAAATCAACAATACAATAAAAAAATAATTCACAGTCATGAGAAACCTGAGGCAAATCAGAAAATTCTTCGACAGAAAACAATTCCAACTCTTGGTACAATCCCTAATCTTAGGTCTAATAGACTACTGCAACATATTATATCTCCCATGCACAGCAACCATGATAAAACAATTACAAACAATACAAAACACAGCCCTAAGACTGGTCTACTCACTGAAGAAATATGACCACATCACAGAGGCATACCACGACTCACATTGGATCCCAATACAAGCGAGAATACACTTCAAATTTTACTGCCTACTATTTAAAGCAATAAATGGAGACAGCCCAGCCTATTGGAACAATCGACTAGTTCAATCCATCTCAACCAGACATAGAAGAACCCACGTACCATTCACACACCCTCCAACCAAAAACGTCAAAAGAAAAAAACTGTACGACAACCTCCTAGCCACTCAAGCTGCAAAACCCGACCCACAACTCTACAACCCATTGACCACGACCACAGACTATAAAATCTTCAAAAAAGAAATTAAAACCCTTCTATTCATAAAACACATAAAACCGAACTAACACCTGCATCAACTGCAACTACTACATATGAACTTCTAATATCATGTCAACTCAGATGTAATCCTTAACAACTCTAAGAAATGTACAAACTACTCCCTAAATATTTCTAGTCTCCGGACAAACCATTTGTAATCCGCCTTGAACCGCAAGGTAATGGCGGAATAGAAATCCCTAATGTAATGTAAAGGACCGGGTTATTTCTGTGTTGCCTATTTTGATATTGATAATCCTTCCAGCAAGCTAACAAAGAATCATAAAATTTCGGATCATTAGCGAGCCATAAAGGATATGTCCATTGAAAGTTCCGGCCTGCCTGGGCAGGAAGAGCCCACTCCAGTCACATCCAGGCATGGTCAGAGATCGCATAAGGACCTATCTCTGCCTTACAACCTGAGAAAAGACTGCCCAAGAAATCAACAAATAATCAATATGAGACTGCGTGGGGTGTGCTCTTGACATACGAGTATAGTCTTTCTCAGAAGGGTGCAAAATCTGCCATATGTCTCTAGATCCAAGAACTGGCACAAAGACGGAAGGCCTTTATTTTCCTTGGCATGATGACTCGCGGCGCGGTCGATCTATCCATGGAGGGATCCCAGGCCATATTAAAATCACCTCCCAACAACATTGGGAGTTGAGCATAGGACGAGAGAACTGTATGCAGACGTTGATAGAATTTGCGATTATAGGAATTAGGGGAATAAATACTGCCCAAAAGAATAAGTCTGTCCTGCAGTATGGGCCTTGCAAAAGATATAGCTGTCCTCTGAATCAGCTGCCACCGTGGCGAGATGGGCAGCTACCCCTTTCAGGACCAGGATTGCCACCCCACATCTCCTCCCCAACCCTGCTGCCGTGATGCAGGTACCCACCCAACCAAGCTGCAATTTAGAATGCTCCACCAAGGTAAGGTGAGTCTCCTGGAGCATAACATCTGCCTTAAGACTCTGTAAATTGTGTATGATTTTTGTGCGTTTCACGGGGGAAGTAATGCTCCTAATGTTCCAAGTCACCACATGAACCTTGGAAAAAAACTAAAGAGAAAATCCACTAAATGCTGATGTAAAACCTTTAGAAACGCAGAGCTCCATCTCAGCAAGCGGGCTCCAGAATACAACTGCTACCTATCATGTATAGCTACATCATCGGCTGGACACCTCCCTAGCCACTCTAACCCAAGTACTAGTGATATCTCACTGCTCTGAAGCCAAATTCCCCCATCCAAACCTCCCCTTCCCCCAACCTTTCCACCCCTCTATCCCCCAGTCCTCATAACCCTCAATCTGCATACCTGATCCTCGACTGAGAATCGGTCACTTCACGACGCCAAACCCCCCCTCCCCCACACACACCCACACACACAAAAAATACCAATAACCAATCTGGCCCAAAGCTGGCTATGATAAATTTAAAAAATAAAAATAAAACCGTGCACTCTGATCTCCACAAGCAGTCAGGAACAGTCATCCATCACACACATAGCTAATACTTACTCCCTCTTGAAAACCATTTAACAAAAATCTTCAGCAGCAACATCATGCTCCAAGAGGACATGGAAGTATACATTCAGTCAGTCAGGGGAAAGAGTCCAATCAGGTATAAGAACTGCAAAGGCACTGGGTGGCTGACCATCCAAAATGAAGAGCTAGAAATGCCCTCTCAACAGGCCACCTGGCAACCAGCTTAAGTGACAGCCATTTTGGGCTGCACTCTGAAGTCTGTGAAGGGTGAGGGGTCCCTTTCAAAAGCCCCCACTAAAGACTAGCCCAGGGTAATGAAGTAGCCAAAATCTGATGCTACACATGACCCCTTCAAAGTGAAAAAGGAGGAGTCTAGTGAAGCAGGCAATGGTTGGAAATCCCTTAGTGAGCCAAACAGGGTCCATAGCCAGAGGGGTCAGAAGGTAGGGCACCAATCATTCAGTGGCAGCAGTTAGAAAGCCCATCCCAGGCCATCTGGTTCACGGGGCCGTTGAAGTTGGAAGGCTGCTGGCTCCGTCTAGCTGGAAAAGAAAGTCATTGGCCTCCAACAGGGAATCATAGATCCGAGTTCAGCTGTTGTGGGAAACTCAAAGGTAGGCAGGGTATAGCAGTGCAAAATGAATCTTACAAGCAAACAAGGTAGAGCAAATGGGGCCAAACCTCCTCCTCTGCTGAGCCACTCAAGTTGAATAGTCTTGGAAACAGAGGACTCTTCATTTCTCGTAGAGCAACTGACGGCCCCCTCAAAGTGCTTCTAGAATGGTTGTCTTGGGCGCAAAATTAAGTACCCAAAGGATAACCACACAGGGCCGGGCAACAGCCTCCCGTCAAGTTCGAATTCTATGGGCAAGTTCCACCTGAAAGGAACTGAGAGCCTCAGAGTCCCAGGGAATTTGATATCCAGCATTCAAAAAATGTCTGGAGCTCCGACTCTGGTAGAGAGCCCCACACCCACAAATTTAAGATTGTTTCTCCGGGCTCGGTTCTCCAGATCTTCAATTTTTCTTCTAAGGCCTCCAAATGTTTCATCTGTTGCTGGTGAGTACTCTCCATCCTCCCACATGGGCCTTGATATCACTGACCCGTTGCTGGAAGTTTTCCAGGTCCCAGCCAACTTCGTCCAGCTTCCCCTAGAGCCTCTCCAGTTTATCATCAATAGGTTGGAGTAGTTTTTCCAGAATGGATTCCAGGGCTGCAGTAACCTCAGCGGTAATTTCTGCTAACCACGTAGAAGTGACGGAGGGCCTCGCCAGGCTCAAGGCAGCTGCCATTTTGTCATCCACAACTAGGCTCTGTTCCCGGTTCATGCGTGCCAGTTTTGCCACCATAAATCACAGCAAGAGCTCATATGTACTTCGCTGGCAGTGCGGGAACCTCGATGCAACAAAGAAAGCTCACTCAGAGGGGTAATAAGCTGAAAATCTTGGTTTATTTGTGCAGGTAGCAGGAGAGACATGTTTCAACATCTTCCCCTAAGCATAGCATCAAGTGACCCTGGCACTGACCTTTTAAATGCAAACTTTGCATGGGAAGCTTTAGCCAGCCTTTAATATAGGGAAGGTTGGCAACATTAGAAAACATTCCTATTGGAAAAGCCTGAAGTCAAGTTGCTCTGATAAAGGGGTGGGTTGAACTTATGCTAGCTTTCAGGATCAATAAATAGCTGACAGATAATAAAGTATGTACTCATTTGGATAATAGGTTTTTATGAGTCAGTTCATGGGCAGAGTAGAGGATGTTAAGGAACAATCCCCTGAAAATATCTTTGTTAGGCTACTGCAAATTTTCTTTTTCCAACTATTTCTTAGATATCTGCTTTTTATATTGGCTGCTATTTTTTGCCGGTACTTGTCCTCCAGAGGCCATAAGATCTGGAGTGAAATCAAGTTCATAGCAATTATTACCTCTATCATACACCTGGTCCTTTCTTGTTGGAATCTCTGTAGAAAAGGACCCACTAGGTGATATACATAAAGTAACTGGAATTCAGTCTTCACTATAGGTATCAGCACTTCAGCAAGGAATCTAAAATATAATTAAACAAAAATTCAAGTTATTTACATTTAACAGACATCATAAATAAGAACTTTTACATGGAATGCATCAGGTTCTTACCCATACACAGATGTGACTTTTTTTTTTTTATCCTCTGGGGTTCTCAACCTTGATTGAATCTATAGTTAATAGCAAGGCCTCCTTCAGTCACTCAGAAACCATGATATTCCTTGGAAGAAAATTTAGTAACAATATTTTTCCTTCCATAAAAAAAAAAAAAAATCCTAGAAAACAGACTTTTCTCTTTCATGATCAATTCACGTGTCTTTCAATACTATTTGGGGTAGATTAACTGGATAAAAACTAGTAGTTGAGGAAAGCTGATCAAGGAGGTGGCTATAGTAGCATTTGCCATTATATCTCAGTCACATATGAGCAGAGGAATTCGCTAGGGGGATGGGGGGACTACGTTAACATAGGGTCTTTGCAGGGGGGGGTGATTTTAAGCTTCATTGTTTGCCTACAAGTTCTACTGGGGGACATGGTTGTGGCGCTGCTGCCCATTCAAGCAGGGATTCCTCCCCCTACCCCTCATGGTATGAATAAGGACCATGTAGGACTCTTCCTTAGGGCCAAGTATTGGGGAATATACAAGTTCATGTTGGTGCTGCAATTGGATTTCTTATTTCCCAAGGTGTAGCAACTGAAAGGAACAACTGAGAACTTGCCCTTACTGACCCTGCTCCTAACTGCATGGCCACGTTGCCATGTAGTTTATCTAGATCAGGAGGGAATCTGAGGTACCAAGATGACCAGTTCAGAAATGCTGGATCACAGATTGTATACCAGAACAAGGCAAGTATAAAGAGGGAACCTGGGAGACAGTGATTATTCAAATATCATGTGTACTTGGATACTATCGTGACCACTTAAATGCATCCTATAATCCATTCATCAGCTTTATTTTTGTGATTACAGTGGTGCCTCGCATAACGGACGCCTCGCACAGCGAACGCTGCGCACAACGAACTTTATGTCTTGATCCGTACAACGAACTTCGTTTCACACAACGAAGTCGCCCGAGCTGCATCCTTCCGCGCACGCACTGCGCTTAACTGCCCTCTCTCCGCCTGGTTCCCTCTTGCCCCCCCGACTCCCCGACACGATCGGGGCAAGAGGGAGCTCAAGCCCTCTTGCCCCCCCCGACTCCCCGACACGATCGGGGCAAGAGGGAGCTCAAGCCCTCTTGCCCCCCCGACTCCCCGACACGATCGGGGCAAGAGGGAGCTCAAGCCCTCTTGCCCCCCCGACTCCCCGACACGATCGGGGCAAAAGGGAGCTCAAGCCCTCTTGCCCCCCCGACTCCCCGACACGATCGGGGCAAAAGGGAGCCCAAGCCCTCTTGCCCCGCCGATTCCCCAACTCCCCGACAATATCGGGCCAGGAGGGAGCACAAGTCCTCCTGGCCACGGCGACCCCCTAACCCCACCCTGCACTACATTACGGGCAGGAGGGATCCCAGGCCCTCCTGCCCTCGACGCAAACCCCCCCTCCCCCCAACGACCGCCCCCCCCCAAGAACCTCCGACCGCCCCCCCAGCCGACCCGCGACCCCCCTGGCCGACCCCCACGACACCCCCAACCCCCTTCCCCGTACCTTTCTGTAGTTGGCCGGACAGACGGGAGCCAAACCCGCCTGTCCGGCAGGCAGCCATCGACGGAATGAGGCCGGATTGGCCCATCCGTCCCAAAGCTCCGCCTACTGGTGGGGCCTAAGGCGCCTGGGCCAATCAGAATAGGCCCGGGAGCCTTAGGTCCCTCCTGGGGGCGGGGCCTGAGGCACATGGGCCCAACCCGACCATGTGCCTCAGGCCCTGCCCCCAGGAGGGACCTAAGGCTCCCGGGCCTATTCTGATTGGCCCAGGCGCCTTAGGCCCCACCAGTAGGCGGAGCTTTGGGACGGATGGGCCAATCCGGCCTCATTCCGTCGATGGCTGCCTGCCGGACAGGCGGGTTTGGCTCCCGTCTGTCCGGCCAACTACAGAAAGGTACGGGGAAGGGGGTTGGGGGTGTCGTGGGGGTCGGCCAGGGGGGTCGCGGGTCGGCTGGGGTGTTAGGGTGGTTCAAACCACCCTAACACAGTTGTGACAATGAAGTCTAAACAAAACAGAAGACTACAGAGATTTTGATATGAATATTCAATGAATAGCAATGCTCAGAGCCTATTGCTAGAAACATGGAAGTCCAGTGCACAAACTATGTGCAAGCCAGGCACTTGTGACTTGGACTGGCCATTGGTAGAAACTAGATATTGGGCTTGATGGGCCTTTGGCCTGACCCAGTATGGCAAAACTTATGTAAGGTAAGATGTGGAAGCATCAAGAGCACATACACACACACACGTCATAGGCAAACTAATTCCCACATACTGCAGTAATCAGAAAGTGCTCTCCTTACAGCAACCAATTAACTGCAGCAAGAAATGAGGCTTAGTGATTGAAAGAATTATATGGAGGCCAAGGAAGTCAGAATTTAAGTCTTATTTCTCCCACTGAGTATTCTTTTCAACTCAAGCAAGACATTTTATGGCTCAATTTTAGACACTCACTTATTTAATGCATTGCCAAGAGAACTGAAGAATACTTTGTTGACATTTCAGAAACAGCTTAAAGCACATTTGTTTTTACAAGCATTTTCTTGATTTTGTAATAAATCAGGTTATGTATTTGTAATAAGAACATAAGAATTGCCACTGCTAGGTCAGACCAGTGGTCCATCATGCCCAGCAGTCTGCTCACACGGCGGCCCTCTGGTCAAAGACCTGCGCCCTAAATGAGACTAGCCCTACCAGCGCACGTTCTTGTTCAGCAGGAACTTGTCTAACTTTGTCTTGAATCCCTGGAGGGTGTTTTCCCCTATGACAGATTCCGGAAGAACGTTCAAGTTTTCTACCACTCTCTGGTTATATATTTTACAAGCATTTTCTTGATTTTATAATAAATCAGGTTATGTATTTGTAATAAATCAGGTTATGTATTGATTTGCCATATTTAGTGTGTGTATTTTGTAAGCTTCCCAGATTTGTAGATCAATGGAATAAAAGAAATTTTTTAACATTAAAGAATATATATTTATTTATTGAGATTTTTTAAAACTGTTTTTGACTCCTTTTACAAAGCCACGAATACGATGCTGCTGCGGTAAATGCACCAAAGCCCGCAGGAATTGATTGGGCTTTGTTGCATTTACAGCAGCAGCATGGCTATCGTGGCTTTGTAAAAGCGGCCCTTTGTGAAAAGCTTCACATATAATGAAAGAGTGCAAACTTAGACTTTAAGGTGTGTGTATGTGGGGGGGGGGGGGAGGAGATTACTGTGTTTAAAGTACCTTCAGTAATACTGGTATCGCTCCATGATGCAACCTCGCTGGAGTATTGTGTTCAATTCTGGTCTCCTTATCTCAAGAAAGATATAGAGGCACTAGAAAAGGTTCAAAGAAGAGCGACCAAGATGATAAAGAGGATGGAACTCCTCTTGTATGAGGAAAGACTAAAAAGGTTAGGGCTCTTCAGCTTGGAGAAGAGATGGCTGAGGGGAGATAGAATGGCTACAAGTGGATCGATATTTCACTCTGTCAAAAATTTGAAAGACTAGGGGACACTTAGAGAAATACTTTTAAAACCAGTAGAAGGAAATATTTTTCACTTAGAGAATAGTTAAGCTCTGGTACGCATTGCCAGAGGTTGTGGTAAGAGGGGATAGCTGGTTTTAAGAAAGGTTTGGATAATTTCCTGGAGGAAAAGTCCATAGTCTGTTATTGAGTAAGACATAGGGGAAGCCACTGCTTGCCCTGGATCGGCGGCATGGAATGTTGCTACTCATTGGGTTTTGGCCAGGTACTAGGGAGCTGGATTTGCCATATCAATGCTGACAGATAGAGAAGGCATGCTCAACAGACTGTAACCAAATACTACATTCCAGATCAAAAGCACACTGGAAATACTAAACAGTATTGGTTGACTGTTGGCCATTTGGTACATTCTAAGAGGCAGTCTGAAAACATAACAATAGCAAAACAAGGTGCTTTTAACATAGAGAATAAAAAGGTATGCAGATGGATAAGTGCATGGGTGGATGACAAAACAAAATTTTTCCTAGCCTCCCCCAAAGATAAAATTAAGGAAACCACAATTCAACTAAAAGGAAAGACCTTCCCCCTTGATCCGACCATAAAAATTCTGGGAGTCACGCTGGACAAAAACTTATCTCTAGATAACCATACCGACCTCATAATTAGGAAAAGCTTCTCGGTACTTTGGAAACTTCGCACCATAAAAAAACACTTCTATGACAATGCATTCCGCCTACTTGTACAATCCTCCATCCTCAGCATCCTCGACTACTGCAATATCATCTACCTTAACGCCACTAAGAAAACTACCAGGAGACTAAAAATAGTCCAAAATACCGCGGTGCGCCTCATCTTTGGCCTAAAGAAATGGGAACATGTCACCCCTTTCTATCACCAACTACACTGGCTACCATTTGAATCTAGAATTCTTTTTAAATTTGCATGCTTCTGCTACAAATCGGTTAACGGCTCCTCCCCAAGTTACATAAACACACACTTTAACCTTTACTGCAGCAACAGGACATCACGGAGAACTCAATTGTTCGCCTTCCCTTCGCCTAAACACTGTCCTCTCAAAAGATTCCTTGATAGAACTTTTGCCTTCCAAGCAGCCAAGTCGAACCCATGGCTAGCACAGATGATACTCGAGGCCCCCACTTACCTATC
This sequence comes from Geotrypetes seraphini, assembly GCF_902459505.1. Classification (NCBI taxonomy): domain Eukaryota; kingdom Metazoa; phylum Chordata; class Amphibia; order Gymnophiona; family Dermophiidae; genus Geotrypetes; species Geotrypetes seraphini. The sequence goes on along the minus strand of NC_047086.1, from coordinate 241,212,212 downwards.
ATTCAGAAAACTACTAAAAACGTACCTTTTCAGCAAACACGACCCTTAATAATCCATTCACCTCACATGACACTTACCCCACCCCTGCCCCCTTCCTCCTTCACCAGTCCCTCCCTCCCCCACTCTCTACCTCCCCTACCTAGCTCGATCAAACCTGCAATTTCTGTAATATTGTTGTAAACCTGCCCTCTTTGCAGACAGTTAAGAATCGCTGTAATTCCACGGCTGACTGCGGCAAATCACTTTAATTTATTGTAATTCAGCCTGCAATTTGCTGTTAAAAATACTTCTAATTATGCTGTAAATCTGCTTCTAATTTTGTAAACCTACTTCTAATTTTGTTGTAAATCTGCTATTCAATGCAGATCATTTGCTAATTGATGTAAACCGCCTAGAACTCACTGGGTATGGCGGTATATAAGAATAAAGAATAATAATAATAATAATAATAATTTTTTAGAGGATACTTTGCTGTGCTGATGAGTCTGACTCATTTTTATTGAAAGGTTTTAAAGACAAAATCTGAAGCACTGGTCATCTGCATTCTGAAACCTGGGCCAGGGTGTGTCTGGAAAAGAACACCAATTTATTATCTTATTATTCAGGTTTAGCTTATACCTTTTCCTTGGAGCTGAAATCAATTTACATTCATGCACAGTAGGTATTTCAGTAGGTAAGCAAAATGAGAATCACTGGGGATTGTGATTTTTATACCTCCAATACAAGAGACATCTTCCAGGCTAACCTGATTTACTTGGTTTGTTCCATTAGAATTCTAGTAGTTCTAAATATGGTGATGGTATGGTAGATACAGCAAGACCTCTCTCTTCTCTTGCAACAACAGTTTAAGTAGCTTTGCAATTTGTCTTGCAGATAAATGGATATGGGTCACACACTTGATATATTCTGTGGTACAACCAAACAAAGTTGTTTACATATTATATACAGGTAATGATGGCAACAGTGAAAAAGGAGATGTCAGGTTCACAAAGCAGCAAATCTGATGGGTCAATATGGCGATTGCACAATGGAATAGTTGCTGAACTGAATGAGTAAACAGTTCTGTATGATGCAGGTTGAAGTTCTTCACTATGCTATGAGATTCCAAGATTATAAGGATGCAGGATAGATAGCTAAAGGGGTGATGGTTGCTTTATGACCCATGTTTATATTTTATATTTGTTTTATTTTGGGAGTTTGTTTATTTTGGGAGTTTGTTCATTAGGTGTGTATGTACTTCTTGGAAACTGCACTGAACAGACTGATAACCATTTGTAAGGTTTCTCTCCCCTCCCCCTCTGGTGGTCTAGTGGTAGGCCGAGACAGGGCGGGCAGAGACAGGGCATAGGGCAAGCAGGGTCAGGGAACAGATGTCAAGGCAGATGACTTTTTAAAATATGCAATGTCACCTCAGTAACAACTATAGAAAAATAGACAAATATAGTGCAAAATATAGACAGCAGATATAAATTCTCAAAACTGACACATTTTGATCACTAAATTGAAAATAAAATCATTTTTCCTACCTTTATTGTCTGGTGATTTCTTTCTTTCTTTCCTTCCTCAGGCCCAACAATTGTCTCTTCCTCCCTCCTTCCTATGTCCCCCTCAATGCCTTCCAGCCTTTGTCCTCTTCCTCCCCCCCTCCCCCCCCCCCGTTGGCTGGTGATTTCTTTCTTTCCTCCCTTCCTCAGGCACAACTGACCCTTCCTCCCTCCCTCCTATTCTCCTCACTGCCTTTCAGCCTCTGTCCTCTTCCGCCCCCACCCCCACCCCCAAGCCTGCCCACCTGCTGGATTTAATTACCTCCCACTGCTGCTGCTGTGAGGACATGTCGATGATGCAGAGGGGGGGGGGGGACTCCTGGCTCAGCAGTGTGGCACCCGGAACGGAAGGAATTGCTGGGAAAGGCCAGGCGGGTGCAGCAATTGCATGCCGCCAGCCCAGAAGCCTTAACCCTGACATCGGCGAGAATTGTCGTTGGGGGTAAGGCTTCTGGGCCGGCGGCGTGCAATCGCTGCACCCGTCTGGCCTTTATCTTCTTCTACTTTCGGCGGCAGTGAGCAACCAGCAGCAGCGGAGGCGAGAGGCGGTCCTGTAAGGTAAAGGGGGGGGGGAATTTGGGTATTCGCTCCATAGGACGCACCCTTTTTGCCACCAACATTTTTTTGGGGAAAGTGAGTCTTATGGAGCAAAAAATATGGTAGTCCAATTTAACCAGCACCTTGTTCAGAGAAGGAGTTGCAGATTGATTCCACAAATGTGCTAGAGTCAACTTGACCACCACAAAAAGATAAGTAGCAAACCTTTTTGCTGGAAATAGCATCCCAGGTGGCCGCTGATGAAGACTGATTCTTCCTGTCCCGGCCTAGTACGTGGTTGCAGTTAAGGGGAATGGTTAATCTGCTGGCTGGGAGGGGAATACAGGACAATCAAGCCATTGTGATATCACTTATGAAGTTGGCTCTTTTTAGTGGGAAGAGGATACAGGGAAGGAAGGTGGGACAGGGTATAGAACCTGGCAGGGAAGGGGGGTATAGTGTTCAGAGCCTGGCAGGGAAGGGGGCTTGGTTCAGAGCCTGGTAGGGAATGGGACTGAGTGCAGGGCAGGCAGGGAAGGGGTCTGGGTGCAGAATTTGGCAGGGAGGGGGGCTGAGTGAATGGGGTACGATGAATCCAAAACAGAGTTCAAACATCGCAAAATTTCAGTTCAAAAGAGTGCACCTTTGGACACTCCCATCAAACATGAAAAATAGCCCTTTTCAGCACAAGACCTCCAACAAAATTCAGAATTTTGGGGGAACATTTTATGCAAACAAGCTGGGGTAAGATACCATTGATAGAAAAATTTAAAACCATTTTCCACCAAAGCAGCAGATATAGAAACCTTAAACATTGTGCGGTATATTGGTGGCCCAAATATCATTCCCACCGAGCTATATAAAAAAAGCATGGGGTTCCGCTGAACTAACAAAGCTTGATATAGCTTACTGATGCCCCCTCTCCCAGTGCCCGTTCGCAAAGCTATTTCCATCAAGGTCTCTGTAAATTTCTAGTTCTTCTTTCCCCTTTAGTTTATAAAAGCACACAGCTGGTTGTAGTGAAAAAGGTCTCTATCAGGAATACCGTATTCAGATGTAAGTTCTTCAAAAGTGAGAATTTTCCCATCTACCCATACTAGATCCAAAGTTTTTAGAGAATGCTGGGCCCAATTGGGGGAAAATCCTGTTGGTCTGGGGAAAATCTGGTAAGTAAGAAATAGCAGAAAGAGTAAAGAAGTGACATCATCAGCAAATATGGCTGCCTAAGCTCGAGGCTCTGTCTTCTAGCCATCATAATTCCGCCGAAAAGCGATTTTTCAGCAGTGGAACGGGTGGTTGGTGCATTAAAGTCTCCTGCACCACATGGCGTAAAAATAAGACTGGAAGGTGATTGTCAACAGAGTTGCATGTCTGAAAAGACCCATGCACATTCCCTGTGTGCAGCAGGACCGCAGGATGAAGGCGGAGAATCTACCTGTATATCAGGCATGTTGCAATCGCCACCTGCGAGGGTCTTAGAGAGTAGTAGAGGAACCATGGAACCTCTCAGTAAAGCTGATCTCTGAGAAATAGTAACCGAGGTTAAGTTGGAGATCTTCACAGTGACCTTTCAAGCGATCAGGGGAGAGCAGCAGATCATGCAGAAATCGGGTCCTACATCAATACTGCTGAGCTTCAAATGGATGGTAATGAGGAGTTGACCATGGGGGCATAGAGAGGTCTGAAGGACATGTGATCTGAACTGCATGAACTGATTGACAAAACTGAGGACCTTGAGAATTGGGCCCTCTAAAACAATTTACGGATTCATGGAGTCCCAGATACGAGTGAATATAAAGATGAAAAGGAGGTGATGACTAACTTAGCTAGATGGCTGCTGCAGGATAATAACCTGGACCTGGGCATTGAGAGGGAGCATAGAGCCCTGGGCCCAAAGACATCAGAACAGCCCCATGATATTGTTATCTGCCTTCAAAGCTTTGCGCTCAAAGAATGAGTCCTTTGCAGAGCTCGGAAATTGGGATCCCTTCAATGGCACAGGCACCATCTGGAATTCTACCAGGACCTTGCATCTAGTACACTGTAGAAAAGAAGAATGTTTCAAGAGGTGACCCAGGCGTTGACACAAGTTGGATATTAAACTAAACTAACTAAAACTTAAAGCTTACAGACCATGTCATCTCTATAAAAATAAAGCTCGATTCTGTTTACAGTAAATAAAATAGAGGAAAGAAAAATTTTACAATTTGGAGAATAGCCAAGCTTTTAGATGTTTACGAAAGGTTTGAAGAGAGTCTAGGTCTTTCAACCACAGAGGAATATTGTTCTAAAATTCAGTTATTTTGCCAATAGAGGCTATGCCTATCAGTGAGGGGAAGGATAATTTAAATTTTTGCATAGTTCTTATCAGACCGGATCTTTTGGAGTTCCAAGACAGAGGGATTAATAAAGGACAGATGCCGAACAGAACCTTAAAGGTTATACAGGTGCATTTGAAGTGTATCCTGGAGATTATTGGAAGCCATTGAAGTTTAGCCAGTAACGGAGATAATGCTCAAATCTGCTTTTATCAACTAGCCGCAGTATTTTGAATCAGCTGAAGTCTCTGTAAATTATTTTTGGTCAGACTTAGATAGATAGAATTACAATAGTCTAATTGCGAAAAATAATTGATTGACCAAGAAGACTGTGAAGACTGAAGAAATTTCACACAATTACAAAAACCCAAAGGGGAATATCTCAAATAATATAAATCAAAAAATCCCCAGATAAAAATCAAGAGAGATGGGAAGCACTGCAAAATTACCAACTTCCTAAAACGTGAAGGGTTTAATAGAAATATTATATATATGTAGCCTCAGTGCAATAGTTAAAGCTAACGGTGCTCTGGCAAACCAGTGTTACAGGCTTAACCTGTTGTAGCCGGCCTGCACCATCACAGGCCTACTAAGTGCACAAATCATAATATAAAGTGATACAAAATGAATTAAATTTTCATAAGGTGCAAGAAAAGTTGCAGTGCTACCGACTTATCAAGATTTAAGGCTCAATGAACCAGCAAGTACTCAGAACTTATCTTTGGTAAATGCCTGAAAAATGTTTCCAGCATTGCTCAAAATGCCCCCCTTAAATTTCCAAATGTGGCATAATATTGTGGCATAAACCTGGCATAATATCCAACCGGGTTCTTAGCTGAAGAAGCATTTTTTTTTTTTACCAAGGAATTAATATGATTTTTTTACCAAGGAATTAATAAGATTTTAGTAGAGAACTCAATCTGTAAAGATGTCCCTATGGCAGTAGGATGGAGGAGGGAAAATGATCCAACTTTGGACCAAGCCATAACAGTTTTGTTTTGGTTTTGTTCAATTTCATTTGTACAAAAATGGCCCAAGTTTGAAGTTTCATCACACACTGGATTATGTTTGCAGAAAGATTAGAGAGACTTGAATCTACCTCAAGGAGAATGAAAATATCATCGGCGTAAGAATACAGAGATTCAAGGAAAGATATTTAAAAAAATTTCAGAGTGGTCATGTAAATATTGAAGAGAATGGAGGACAGAGGTGACCCCTGAGGGACTCCACATAACAGCTTAAAGGGAAGAGACATTGTACCATTCATGTTGACAGTATAAGATCGAGAACGTAAGAATTTAGAAAACCAGTATAGGATCGTATGGTCGAGACCTATCTCAGAAAGCTGATGAATCAGAATATCATAGTGAACATCAAAAGCCGCGGACAGATCGAATTGTAATAGGATTGCAAATTTGTTATTCAAATGTTAATTGCTGGACCTTTGAGATTAGAGAAACCAATAAGGTTTCTGTACTAAATCCGTGCTGACATGTTAGGAGAATGGAAAATCTCTCCAAATAAGAGGAGAGTTGGGCGGACATTATAGATTCCATCATTTTAGTTAACAGTGAAATATTTGCTATAGGTCGATAATTTGGCGGAATTGATGGATCTAGGTCAGCTTTTTCTAACAGTGGAGTAAGAGCAATATGGCCCATGTCGGTGGGAAAATAACCGTTTCTAAAGCAGAATTTATAAGCTTAGTTAGCTGTGCAATAGCTTTGGTGGGAAATCTCTCAGCGCTTGCACAGCTGGAGCACAATGAGCACTTTTTCCCTTTCAAAGTGCTCATTGTGCTGAAAGCTGCTCCTAGCTGCAAAAAAGTAGCGGTTAGTAGAGAACAAACAGCAATTTTAAAGGGAAAGGAGCCCTTTAGACCGGAACGGCCTCAGGATTTTTTTTTCAATCAGAACAGACTCCACGGCTCTCAAAGCTGGAAGCCTGACCAACCACAGGGGCTAGGCTGCCGGCTGAGGCACCTCTACAAAAATTTTGGGAGGTGTAGGAAGGGGGGAGGGACCCAGCACGAGACCAGCTGGGTTTAATATCCCCGAGGTCGGACGGATCCCCCAACAGGACCCGTCCAAGCTCCATCCAGCAAAAAAGGGGAACCCATGAGTCCGAAACAAATTCCAACAGCACTAAGAGGGGAGCTGAATTAGTCTTACCACTTGCTGGATATTGAGATAGATTGGATTGGTTGAAAGGGGGGGGGGGGTCTATCTTAATATATAAGTTTTGGTCTCAGTCTCCATCAGCTGGTTGTAGTCAGGTATAAACCATTTGTAAGAACTATACCGGTCTAGCAGGCGATACAGAATGTAAATTTCATTATCTACATAATCCCTAATTCTTATTATATTTTCCTTTGTTTAAATTTTTTATAAACCATGCCGAGCTCTATCTTTATAGAGAAGATGCAGTATATAATCTTAAGGTTTAGTTTAGTTTAGGATACGAGAGAATCCTGATGTAGAAAGAGTATGGAGCCCTGGGGGGGAGTATAAGATCAGTTTATTTGCAGATAATATTCTGTTTACCTTAACTGAGCCTGAAAGATCCCTGTCTGCGATTGAGGAGGAGCTACTGCGTTACGGTAGACTCTCGGGTTTTTGGGTGAATATGTCCAAATTGGAGCTGTTAAACATTACTCTGTCCCTGACCGAGAAAGGGCCCTAAGCTGTCTCTTTCCCTTCTGCTGGGTGAAAGGAGCTATGCGATACTTGGGAATTCATATAGGCCCTCCTGCCCTCCGCCTCTATGACTCCAACTATGTCCTGACCCTTCGGAGAATTAGAGAGGTGTTGAATTCTTGGGAAAAATTTTGCTTCTCATGGCTTAGTAGAATTGAGGTGGTTAAGATGATGATGATTCTTCCCCTGCTTCTATTCTTTTTACAGACCCTTGCGATTTGGTAGATAAAAAGGTGCTTGGGGCTCTGAAATAGCAAAATTCTGCTTTTGTGCTGTAGTCAAAGGTGTATGCCGCTATCTCTGTAAAATGAAACAGCGACATACACCTTTGACAGAATTGGAGGTTTAAGATTTTACTAGAGTATCTGAATATAAGATTGTGAACATTTATGTTTATTGATTCATCATCAAAATCCAGACTCCAGAGGCAGACCCTTTGGGGCTGAAACACAATAGTGTCGAGTCATTTCAATCAATAAAGGAAATTGAACACCAAAAAAAAAAATAAAAAAATCAGTAAATCAATAAAGGAAATTGAACATTGATTAGTCACCTTCATTTGTTCTCTACTGGTTGCTTTCTGTACCATAATGGACATTTGGTGTATGATGCTTTTCAGTTCTATGGTTCTTGTTTTGTTTATTGATCTTATTGATGCGTTGTTCTGAATAATGTGCCATGGCAACAAATAAAAGCTATAAGTTAAAAAAAAAAAAAAGGAAATAGCAGAGAGGAGACAATCTCTTCTATCAGGAAATAACTTGGTGCGTTGACAGATCCATGTAGTCAATGGTATCCACATAAAGCAATTAACCTCTGGAAGAAGCTGACGCAACCTATCCAAGTTGAACCAGGGCACTATAGATAAAGAGTCTTAGTTGGTCAAAGGAAGCATCTCGAAACTTAATTCTTCCAACAAAGATGTTACAAAGTAATGACTAAAAAGATGTCCAAACTTCTACATCTGGGTCTAATATTTGCCACACACTGAGATTTGCTCAATGTTCTGAGCAATGCATTCTAGCTGATTTTCTCCCCCTAGAGTGTGTCATTAGTACCGTATTTTCACGCATATAACGCGCGCGTTATACGCGTTTTTACCTACCGCGCATACCCCTCGCGCGTTATATGCGTGAGCGCGGTATACAAAAGTTTTAAAACATAGTTCCCACCCCCGCCCGACGCCCGATTCACCCCCCCAGCAGGACCGCTCGCACCCCCATCCCGAACGACCGCTCGCACGCGCTCCCACCCGCACCCGCATCCACGATCGGAGCAAGAGGGAGCCCAAGCCCTCTTGCCCGGCCGACTCCCCGACGTCCGATACATCCCCCCCCCCCCGGCAGGACCACTCGCACCCCCACCCCGAAGGACCGCCGACTTCCCGACAATATCGGGCCAGAAGGGAGCCCAAACCCTCCTGGCCACGGCGACCCCCTAACCCCACCCCGCACTACATTACGGGCAGGAGGGATCCCCGGCCCTCCTCCCCTCCACGCAAACCCCCCTCCCTCCAACGATCGCCCCCCCCCACGAACCTCCGACCGCCCCCCCCAGCCGACCCGCGACCCCCCTGGCGACCCCCACGACCCCCCACCCCCTTCCCCGTACCTTTGGTAGTTGGGCCAGAAGGGAGCCCAAACCCTCCTGGCCACGGCGACCCCCTAACCCCACCCCGCACTACATTACGGGCAGGAGGGATCCCAGGCCCTCCTGCCCTCGACGCAAACCCCCCTCCCCCCCAACGACCGCCCCCCCCCAAGAACCTCCGACCGCCCCCCAGCCGACCCGCGATCCCCCTGGCGACCCCCACGACCCCCCCACCCCCCTTCCCCGTACCTTTGGTAGTTGGCCGGACAGACGGGAGCCAAACCCGCCTGTCCGGCAGGCAGCCAACGAAGGAATGAGGCCGGATTGGCCCATCCATCCTAAAGCTCCGCCTACTGGTGGGACCTAAGGCGCGTGGGCCAATCAGAATAGGCCCTGGAGCCTTAGGTCCCACCTGGGGGCGCGGCCTGAGGCACATGGGCCCAACCCGACCATGTGCCTCAGGCCGCGCCCCCAGGTGGGACCTAAGGCTCCAGGGCCTATTCTGATTGGCCCACGCGCCTTAGGCCCCACCAGTAGGCGGAGCTTTAGGATGGATGGGCCAATCCGGCCTCATTCCTTCGTTGGCTGCCTGCCGGACAGGCGGGTTTGGCTCCCGTCTGTCCGGCCAACTACCAAAGGTACGGGGAAGGGGGGTGGGGGGGTCGTGGGGGTCGCCAGGGGGGTCGCGGGTCGGCTGGGGGGGCGGTCGGAGGTTCTTGGGGGGGGCGGTCGTTGGGGGGGAGGGGGGTTTGCGTCGAGGGCAGGAGGGCCTGGGATCCCTCCTGCCCGTAATGTAGTGCGGGGTGGGGTTAGGGGGTCGCCGTGGCCAGGAGGGTTTGGGCTCCCTTCTGGCCCAACTACCAAAGGTACGGGGAAGGGGGGTGGGGGGGTCGTGGGGGTCGTCAGGGGGATCGCGGGTCGGCTGGGGGGCGGTCAGAGGTTCTTGGGGGGGAGGCGGTCGTTGGGGGAGGGGGGTTTGCGTCGAGGGCAGGAGGGCCTGGGATCCCTCCTGCCCGTAATGTAGTGCGGGGTGGGGGTAGGGGGTCGCCGTGGCCAGGAGGATTTGGGCTCCCTCCTGGCCCGATATTGTTGGGGAGTCGGCGGTCCTTCGGGGGGAGGGATGTATCGGACGTCGGGGGGGGGGGCATCAGGCTTTCAGGATGGGGACAGACCTTCAAGGGGGGACAGTGCACGGAAGTCAGGGGGGGTGAACGGAGAGTCGGGACAGCGCACGGAAAGTCAGGGCAGTGCACGGAAGTCAGGGGGGGGTGAACGGAGAGTCGGGACAGCGCACGGAAAGTCAGGGCAGTGCACGGAAGTCAGGGGGGGGTGAACGGAGAGTCGGGACAGCGCACGGAGAGGCGGGGCAGTGCACGGAAGTCAGGGGGGGTGAACGGAGAGTCGGGCAGCATGCGCGGTATAATCGTGAGCGCGTTATACCAAAGTTTTTGTGCTTATCATCGTGATTTCTGCGCGCTATACACGTGTGCGCGTTTTATACGGGTGCGTGTTATTTGCGTGAAAATACGGTATATAAGGGAGTTGTTGTTGTACATTAGGACTGGTCCTATGAACTTTTGTTGGTAGAGCAAACTTTTACATCTGTCATATTTACTGTTTTGTGTTCACTTAGGGCACATATGTCAAACACAAGGACCACCTGATCGTTTTATGCAGCCCACAGTGACTGTGCGCCTGACACTGCATTGTAGTAAAATCCTCTCCAGGAACCTCCTTGAGTCCCAAGTATCCCACCTACTACCTCCCCGCCGATGAAATTAAAAATCTTCGGGCAGCCGACAACGCAAAGAAGCCAGCTTCCTTCCATTGGCCTGCCCCGAAGTGTTCTTTCTGCAGTGTCCTGCCTACGCGGGAAGAGGAAGTGCTGCAAAAAGAACACTATCAGGGCAGGCCGACGGCGGGAGGCTGGCTTCGCTGTACTGTCAGCTGACTGAAGATTTTAAATTTCAGCGGTGGGGGAGTCAGGAACTGGGGACAGGTTGCACCTTAGGATCCAGCTGAGAGAGGAGGGCTGGGGTTAGGAATGAGGGAAGGACATGCTGCACGGGCTGCAGCTGCACGGGCAGGCAGTTAGGAAGGGAGGGAAAGAGATGCAGCCGGTATGTGAGGGGAGAGAAAAAGAAAAATTATTGGACATAGGTGTGTGGAACGGGAGGGAAAGAGAGATGGTATATATGGGGAAGAAGGAGAATTGCTGGATATAATAGTAGTGAAAAGGAGGGAGGGAGAAATGTTACACTGGGAGAGATTTCAGGTTCTGGAGAAGAGTGATGGAAGGAGGGAAGAGAGAGATGCCATACCACAGAATAGAAGGGAAAGATGGCCAAGAGAGATACCAGACCGCAGAAAGGAGGGAGAGATTTCAGGTTCTGGAGAAGGGTGATAGAAGGAGGGAAGAGAGAGATGCCATACCACGGAATAGAAGGGAAGGATGGGCAAGAGAGATGCCAGACCGCAGAAAGGAGAGAGGTGTTAGACCTCGGGAAGATGGAGAGAAGGAGCGCGAGATGCCAGACCATGGGAGAGGAGAGAGATTCCAAGATATGGGAAGGAGTGGAGAAAGATGCCAGACTATACGAAGGGGGAAGAGGGAAGACAGACATGTCTGACCATGGGAGAGGGATGAGATGATGCACAGGGATGGAGGGGAAGAGGAGTCAGAGGGAGAAGATGGTGCTCTTGACTGTGGCAGGGAAGAGATAAGAAGAAATGCTTCTTATGGATAGATAGGAATAGGGGAAAAGAAAGAGGGAGGAGATGGTACACATGGATAAATGGGAAGGGAAGACATGGAAAAGTAGACAGATTTTGAGAAGAAAGCAGGAAAATGGAAGAAAGCTGAATCTTAAAAGTTAATGTGAAAGATGTATGTAGGGCAGAAAGTGAAGGAGAGAAAAACAGCAAATGAATAAGGTGACCCTGGATACATAGTCAAGAGCACAGACAGAAGAAAGTACAGCCAGACACTTGAAATAGATGGTTTGAAAAACAAAATCACCATATAACAAAAGTAGAGGAAATTATTTTATTTTTAATTTAGTGATTGAATTGTGTCAGTTTTGAGAATTTACATCTGCTGTCTATATTTTGCACTGTTCAGGATGAAATGCAGTTGTTTCTATTTCTCTGGGGGTTGTACTGCATGCAGAGTCTTATATCTTAGGGTTTTATTTGTATGTATTAGTACTTTTAGTTTGTGGTCCTGTATTTGCATAGGGGTTATCTGTGTTCTGGTAGGAATGAATGTTGAGAAGCATACAGTGTGCTTTGTGTAGTTTAATTTTGTGGTTAATCATTATGTGTTGTTAACAAGATTATATAGGGCTCCTTTTACAAAGGTGTGCTAGCGTTTTTAGCGCACGCACCGGATTAGCGCATGCTAGCCGAAAAACTACAGCCTGCTCAAGAGGCGGTAGCAGCTAGCGCGTGCTATTCCGCGTGTTAAGGCCCTAACGCACCTTCGGAAAAGGAGCCCATAGTGTATATATATGAAAAATGAATGGAAAAAATGGTATTACAATTCATACTATTATTGGGTTGGGTTTGGGGCGGAGATTCAGCAGTACTGATTAAGTGCTGTAGAATATCAGCTGATAGCTCCGCACAATCAATTTAACTGGCCAGGAACCATTCTGGCCAGTTAGATCATTTTGAATATTGACCTCAACATGTTTATTTGCTTTTGTATTTGATATGGGACATTTTGAGGGTTAAGTGAGCACTAGGTTGGGTTATGGTTGACCTTGTTATTTCAAATATTTTAAAAAAATGTTTTAGAAAAAGAACGGATAAAGAAGAACTCGATAACAAAGAAGAGTGATAACTCTAGTTTGTCAACTTTTTCTTCTTTAACAACAGTATCCTTGGCTTGGCATCATAAGGAAGATTCAATTAAAAATGCTTTTGTAGTTATGAAATGCTACACATTTAGAAACATATAACTAGTTCACAGTGACAAAACTATTTATCTGCATGAAAAAGTTTATAAAGTTAACTAAACCTCGTGATAAGTCAACTTTGCATAATATAATAATCAACAACTGAGGAATGGAGGGAATTTGAACAAAACCCCCAAAAAAGAAAATCACTTCATTGAATTTAAGCCACAACGAACCCAATAGGATATTATAACTAGCGAAAGAAAAAGCCTCAGTTCATTGGCGAGGTGTATCCACGCTTTCCCACCCAGACATCATAGGCAAAAAAAACTTTCGCAAGTGGTGTTAATTAATAACAAGCTTAACTGAAAAAACAGCCAAAAGGAAAAGTTGTCAAAGAATCACTGTGTGCCAAAAGGTACACTGTAAGCAGTCAGGCCGACAATCGTTTCGTGGCAGAACGCCACTGCTTCAGGGCCTTAACAGATTCCAAGCTATCCTACCAAGTTAAAAGAAATGAAGAACCATTTGTATGTTTTCCCATGGTGGTTTGATTGACTTTTCTCATGGGAAAACATAAAAATGGTTCTTCATTTGTTTTAACTTGGAATCTGTTAAGGCCCTGAAGCAGTGGCGTTCTGCCACGAAACGATCGTCGGCCTGACTGCTTTCAGTATACCTTTTGGCACAGTGATTCTTTAACAACAGTTTTCCTTTTGGCTATATAGGTAGATATAAACGTTTATAAATATATAGAAAAGGAACCACACACACAGTTTAGACTAGTGGAGACTCAGTAAGTCAGTGGAGACACTTATTCAGTAGCCTTAGCACTGAGGAGTCACCATAATCTCCTCCCTCTCCCACCAACATACTCGCTATCAATTGCTAGTTACTCTCTCTGCCCTCCCCTCCTTTCATTTCCCCTACTTAACCAGAGTACTGTAGTCATTTTGTCTCTTTCTATCCCCCCTAAGAGGTCATTCTTGATTTTTCTGATTCACTCTCAATCCCTCTTCATCTCCCAAACTTGTTACCAGCACTCATTCACACTATTTTTTTGGAAATAAACATTTGGTGGCATAGAGCAAATATTCATACATACTTTGGAATGAGTGACAATTGTCCAATACTAGAATGGTGCCACACTGCATGAGCTAATGCTAAGGTATAACTGCAGCTCATCTCAGAGTAGGCTTGATGGCAGGCTGGGAAGTCAAATAGCTGGAAAGGGTAACCAACCCATTCAGTCTCTGAAGTTAAACTCGGACTGTTGATAACATTCACAATTCGGTCATGGAGGACTATCCAATATGGCTCCTAATTGAAAGAAAATAAAAAATATATATATATATATATACAGCCTTAATATCTATGTTAGTGTAAAGCAGTATGGTTGCCATATTAATCCACCTAGATGCACAGAAATAAAAGCCTACAAACCAGTTATATGTAATACCTTCTTGCTGGAATAACTGAATACATTTTTGGGGCAATTACATAAAAGCAACCAATGCAATGCAGAGAGCACTTATTTTGAAGACCCAGAGTCCATCACAGAATACTAGTGAAAACCTATACTAGCATGCCTCTCGTTGATTGTGTCAATGTACTAATATTCAAACAGACTTACTGGTAATGCTGTAACAATTAATCCAATGGCATTCATCCACGCTGTAATATTTTCTCTGGGCACTAGTGGCTGGCTGCAAAAAAGATAAAGTATGAGATATTAATCAAAATTTTCAAATGGCTTTTGGCAAATAGGTCAGTCATTAACATATTCTTAATAGGTAAGTGAGGATTCTCAATCTACTCTAACTACATGTTCAGTGATGAGAAAAAGAAAAACTGAACTCACTAGGATAGTCTGTATTATAGCATAAATCTATATTCAAAATACAGGTCCCCCCTCCATATTCATGGGTTCAGAACTTGCGACTTTGATTATTTGCAGTTTTCATCTTGTTGACCCACCCCGCCTCTTGGACCTCTCAAAGCCTGGTGGTCTAATGGTGAAGTGTGGCAGGAGCAATCTTCCTATGCTTCTGTCCAGAACTGGGAACAAAAAAAGCTGCCGTGAGTTCCTGTGGTCCCTTTAAAAAGTAAGTACAATGGAGAAGTCTGAGAGGCAGGGGTGGGTCAGAGCTGGCCCTAAAGTTATTTGTAATTTTTTGGTATTCACTGGACAGCTTTGCCCCTAAACCTCATGAATATGGAAGAAGGAGAGGGTATAGTTATATCCTAGCTTAAACCCTGAAAAAAATAAAAGGATAACCACAATCAGGAGTGAAGTTATCAACATGGGCTACCATTAAGATGGCTTATTTTACCAATATATCTAGCTATTTTTGCACAAGTCCCATTTCATACATTGAGATCTACTAATAACACAGATTAATAGTAAAATAATCCATTTTAACAGTAACACATATCAATACCTTCCCCCCTGAAGCTCAGATTCATCAAGCATGTGTAAAACATAATGTTAATCATTCACTCAAGTAATTGATGAACTTCAGGGAATCAACAATCCTTTTAACTGCTGATCAGTTTCTCGCATCACCTTTGAAGAATTTTGGCCCATTCCTCCATACGAAACTGCTTCAGCTTTGTGACACCTGAGGGCTCTTGGTTTTACAGTATTTATTTTTACATGAACAGCTTGTCTCACATTTTGCCACAGTATTTCTAAAGAGTTTAATTTGCCAGTTCAAAGCATAAAATTTCTTCTCAATCTGTAGTAGATTTATTTAAATATTTAGGGCCCTTGTTTTGCAGCACGGCTGACTTTCAGGTTAGCTTCCACTCAGACTAAATAGCTTGATATTTTCCTCTAGAATTTTCTGATATAAAATACAGTTCACAGTCTGATTTGCTGTGAAAAACAGCCCCATAAAATAACAATCCCATGTTACTTCACTGCTATTGGCTTAAAATGTTGGCCAAAATAAAGTATAAGAGCCTGATAATGGCTCACAAGGCCTAATATACTGGCATTCTGTTTTAATTGCATAGCTATGACTGAATGGGCCCTGGGTGGAAAATTGAGGTGAACATCCTTTAACACTTTTTCTCAGGGTAGTGGGGACTTGGGAGGGGGGGGGGTGTAGGAGAGGGCACATTTTGTACAGCTGATATTACAATAAGAAAGAAATTACATTTTTCCTAACTTTATTGTCTGAACATTGTTTTGGTCCTAGTGTTTCTCATCACTTTTCTCAGTTCTCTCCAGGATCTCTTCTCCTTTTCACATTTCTTCTTTATTTCCACTATCTTTCTTTCCTATGTCCCCCTATCCACTAGTGTATCTACTCTACATCCCTATCCTCCCCTGTTCAATAGCACTCTTCTGGGTCCCATCTTACTCTATCCAGTCATTACTCTTTGTCATTATCTCTCCACTTGTGTCCAGTATTGCTCCTCTGTGTCCATTGCCCTATGTTCCATCCACTGCCAGCATCTCTTCTATGTCCCTGTCCCTCACATATCCAGATTCTCTCCTCTCTATTCCTGCACTACCATCCCTGACCACCCTACTCTGGCATCTCTCTCTCCTCTTCTGTTGGTCCAGCATCTCACTCTCTCTCTTCCCTCCATTCCTCCCAATCCAATATCTACCCGACTCTCCCCTTTGCTACCCTCCCCACCCAAGGTCTAGCATCTCTCATCTTCTGCTATGCTCCAGGTCTGTGTCTCTCTCTCCCTTCCCACTATCCTCCACACACTGAAGTGTCACCAGTGAAAGAGGTTTCCCTCTGGCCAATGGAGTCTTTCTTCTGCAGGTCCTGCCAAAATGAAGTGACTTCCTGTGGGTGGGATGCACAGAGATAAGGCTCCACCAGTTAGAGGCCACTTTCATCGCAGCCTTTGTGGGCGATGCACTCCAGTGTGTGGAAGACTGATGGGGTGCTAGAGAGATGCGGAACCAAACAACAGATAGAGAGGGAGGGTGCAATTTCTGATGGCCCTGGGCATTTTGCCAGGTTTATTCAATGATAGCTATGCCTATGTCTATATGATCGCTTTGATCTTCACCAGCAAGTCTTAATGATTCTGTCATATAATAGTTTGTGGTTGGATACTCCTTGGCATATGGCTACTGTCCATGGAATTCAGACACAAGACCTCTTACCTGAAATTTAGAGTGGGTTTTAAGACATAGCTTTTTTGATAATCTTACAAAGACAAATGTATCAATGAATCGGAGAACAGTCAGTAAGCGCCTTGTGTGTCTTTGGGTTTAATAGTCTTTGGGATTTTTTTGTTGTTGCAATTCATCTTTCTTCCTTTTGTGCCATGGGTTTTGTGTATTCCTTGTTTTTACCTTTTTAACATGTACTATCTGGTGGTATAAATCACTTTAGAAATTTTACTTGAAAGGCAGTATAATAAATATGCTTAAATAAAATAGAAAATAAATATCTCCACTACTTTGTTTCAGTTTACTTCTATTATATCAACATAGCAACAGTGAGTGAACACAAATACAAATTGATGCCACCTGATGCTTTAAACTGACAGAGCTCCTAGAATTTGCAGGGAGCAAACACACAGAACTATATAAAACATTAACAATTTACAATTACATGTATATCAGAAGTTCAACAAATCCAACATACTGTACTGTACCTCTTTAATACAACATTGAGAAGAGCATTGCCAACATCATTTCCAGGAACTGCCAATGCCATGAGCTCCACACAAGTAACATGGAGAGCATGAGCAGCTGGGTTGGGGAATTCATTGAATCTCCAGTCACAGTTCGGAAATGGACCAGGTGACTTTCCAGCCATAGGTAAGATAGTAATAAAGGAAATAACTACTGTTTATATAGATGCATGCATGTACAACATAAAGAACTTAGTAGAAAAATGCTTTTATTAACATATTTGTCAGGCACAATTTAATTCTCTTTTACTACACATAGAGGGGAATTTTTGATAGTGTGTCTAAGTCTGACTTTGGATGTTTCCTAATAGATATCCAAAGTTGTATATGGAAAAACAGCTATTTTCCAACGTCCTGGGCATCCCCCAATTTTTTTTTTTTTTTTTTTAGAAAATCACCTAATTTGACATCTTGTCCGCCAAGACATCTAACTTTATACGGCATTTTCGACCATTGATGGGTCCAAATGCAAACCATTTGGTGTGGGAGAGACTAGCATTGCTATGGACTGGCCACAGAGACAAGCCAACAGAGTAGTGAGACACCTTAGAGGGCACTGGTGTGAACTTCACATAAAGAGTGCCAGACGTACATCTCACCAAAAACCCCTACAATTTATGCTGAGTCCTCCAAAGCTCCCATAAAACCTACTTTTACCTACCTGTCTCCCACCCCACAAGCCCTTACGACTGCAGGTGGCAACTATATGGAAGTAGAATAGGATTTTGGTAGGTTTTGGTGGACTCACACTTTCCACCATAAATATAGTGGTTAGAGTGGCTTATGGGCCTGGGTCCTCCTCTCTATGGTTCACAGTGACTAGCCCATCCAACAGGCTACTTAAGACACCTGTATATTGCTCTACTAGGCTTTTCAATACCAAGTGCTGCTGTTCTAGAGATAGGTATGTACTCTTTAAATAGGATTTTTTTTTTTGGGGGGGGGTCTGTGAGCATTAGGGGATTGTGGGGGGGTCATACCTTAATGCATGCAGTGGTCATCTGGTCAGTTTGGGCACCTCTGTGGCACTTAGACACATATAAAACAGGTCTAATTCCTGGCATCTAAGTTACATTACATTACAGTAGGGATTTCTATTCCGCCATTACCTTGCGGATCAAGGCGGATTATAAAAGAATTATCAAGGGTGTGTTACAAAAAGATCTTACCAAAAAGATATCTGGTCATTTTCAAAGAGAGTAAGAAATGAGTATGGCTAGTTGTTTTGGGTAGGGGGCTTTAGTGAGAGGCGGTATTTGATACTTGCGGTGTTATTTCTTTTTCAGGGATTTCTTGAAGAGTATTGTCTTTATTTCTTTTCTAAATGTTTTGTAGTCCGGGGATGCCGTCAGTAGATTGGCGATTTGGTTGTCTAGTTTGGCTGCTGGAGTGGCTAGGAGGCCATCATATAGTTTTTTCCGTTTGAGGTGTTGTGGATGAGGCGGTTGTTCAGGTAGTTTGGGCTTTCTCCGTATAAAGTCTTAAATAGTAGACAGTCATTTAAATTGTATTCTTGCTGGGATTGGAAGCCAATGCGATTTGAGATATGCTTCTGTAATGTGGTCATGTTTCTTCAATGATTATATGAGTCTCAGTGCTGTGTTTTGGATTGTCTGTAGTTGTTTTGTTATTGTTGCAGGGCAGGGGAGATAGAGAATATTACAGTAGTATAGTAGGCCTAGTATTAGGGATTATACAATGAGCTGGAATTGTGTTTTCTCGAAGAATTTCCAAACTTGTCTTTAAGTTTCTCATGAATGAGAATGATTTTTGTATTGTTTTTTTGATTTGCGGTTGCATGATGCAGCATCTGTCGATTGTTATTCCTAGTAATTTTAGAGTAGGCTGTATGGGGTAGTTGATTGCGTTGATTTCAATGTTGGTTATGGTTGGTATTTTGTTGTTTTCGAGGAGCATGAATTTAGTTTTGTCTGGGTTCAATTTCAGTTTGTGATCTTTCATCCAAGTCACTACTGAGTCTAGTGTTTGGTGTATTGTGTCTGTCATGGAGAGTTTTGGTTGATCGAAAGGTACGAGAATGGTGATGTCATCTGCATAGCCATAGGAGGTTATGCCTTGTTTGTCCAGGTGGGTGCTGAAGGAGGCCGTATAGAGGTTGAAGAGTGTAGGAGATAGAGTGCGGCTTCAACAAGTAACTGGGTCGGCTTCGGGGGGAGGGTATGTGTGTGTGTGTGTGTGTGTGCGTGGGTGGGCATGCAGGCAGACAGGAAGGATGGGATCCCCGGCAGCGGCTTCAGCGGGGATCCCCGGCGTACAGCTTAATTTTGGGACAAAGGCTGGAAAGCAGGGAGGAGGAGGGGGGCATAAACTCGACACAGAAGGAAGGGGGCACTAACTTGGGACATAGGAAGGAGGGAATAGAAAGGGAGAATTGTTGGGCATCAGTGTTTGAGTGAGAGATGGTGCATATGGAGAAAGGAAGAAAGTAAAATTGGGTATATATATATATATGGGGATGCAAGGAGGAGGAATGTTAGACATAGTGATGGAGGGAGAGATGTGGCATTGTGCTGGAGAGGGGTGATAGGAGAACTGGGCATGGGGCTGGTGGGCAGTAGTGAAAAATGCTGCACATGATCCAGGGGATGAGAGTGGGAAATGTTGGATGTGACAGTAGAGGGGGTGGGAGAGATGCCTGGATCTCTCAAGACAGATGGACAGTGCGAGAGAGAGAGAGAGAGGGAGGGAGACTTGTTGCCAACAGAGGTGGAGGAGAGAGGAAGAGAAGTTGGACTCATGGAGGGACAGAGAGAGAATTGGTTGGGGAAGGGAATGAGGGCCGGAGGCATGCAGGAGGCAGAAAGTGTTGGACTTATAGAGAGAGAATGAGAGATGGATAGGGAGGGAAGAAAGGGGGGGGGAAAGAAATGTCACACTCAGAGAAAGGGGAAGAGGGAGGAAAGTAAAAAGTTGAATTCATGGAGGGAGAGAGTGAGATGTTGGTTGGGGGAGGGAATGAGGACTGGAGGAGAGACAGCGTGCAGGAGGCAGAGAGAAAGAGATGTTGGACTGGTGAAAAGGAGGGAGAAATGTTAGATGCGGCAGTAGTGGGAATGGGAGAGATACACTCTGGATCTCTCTCTCTTTCCCCACTCCCTTTGCAGCAGGGGAGGGAATAAGAGAGGGAGACGTTGCCATTGGGGGTGGAGGAGAGAGGAAGAAAAGTTGGGCTCATGGAGGGACAAAGAGAAGTGTTGATTGGAGAATGGAATGTGGTCTGGAGGAGAAGAAGCATGCAGGAGGCAGAAAGAAAGAAATATTGGATGCACAGTCAGAAGGAAGTACAACCAAAGACTCATGAAATCACCAGACAGCAAAGGTAGGAAAAATGATTTTTAATTTAGTGATCAAAATGTATCAGTTTTGAGAATTTATATCTGCTGTCTATATTTTGCACTATATTTGTCTATTTTTCTATAGTTGTTACTGAGGTGACATTGCATATTTTAAAGTCATCTGCCTTGACTTCTTTGAAACCCCCCCCAAATATAAATAATTAACATTTTCTCTGCGTACAGTGTGTTTTGTGTGGTTTAAAAAAAAAATTTGTGGTTACTATTATGTATTAATAAAATTATATTATGGATATATGAAAAATGGATGGAAGAAATTGCATTACAATTAGTACTATTATTAATCGGGATGGAATCAGGGGCAGAGTTTGGACAGGTCTGTGGCGGAGTTTGGGTGGGAGTGCTTGGTTGGTATTTGTTAGGCTTAGGGGTACTTGGCTTGAAGTAGTTGAGAAATACTGGTCTAGGACATCTTAGGAAAGCTTTAGCTTTGATTGCTGCTGCAGGATATCGAAGTCTAAACCCGCCCGATGCCTTCCATAGCATGCCTCCCAACATGCTGCTTTGAACTCTGGGCACACAACGGCTTAGAAGTCCTGCTGGATGTCCAGAAGGTTGGTTTTGAATATTGGCACTTAGACGTCCTGGCTATTAGGATGTTTTGATTATGAGCCCCATAAACTAATATTGTGAATCACATTTTCTCTTGCATTTTTGAGTCATAAAGAATACTGTTCTAGGGCTAAACTTTCTCAAATAAACAAAACCCTGTTTTTAAAATCACTATTGCTTCAGAAATAGTCAGGATTAGCTCAGCAGCTACTACATTTTATTGAGTGTTCTCAAAACAACCTCTTGCACAACTTAGCCACTAGTTTCTAAATAAGCATTTACTGTAAAAAGAAAGTACACATTACTATAAATTTTGGGACATACCTTTGGAGAAACAAAGACTCCAAGCTAAATAAAAGAGTCTTAAGATATTTTATGACATGCTTATTCATGTTAAGTACTTTTTCATATTATGCATTCTACAAAGGTAAATAAAAATGATTATACCAGATAAGCAGTGCATACCTTTATACTTATTAAACCAGAATAGTCTAGATTGCTTAAAATATTTACTTCCTTGTTTTGTTGCTTTTGTCTTATGCCTAGGTTTCTTTTTTTATCCCAGTATAAAGAGATTATGTTCTTATCTTGATCATATATTTTCCGGTAGGTAGGTGTGTCATTCTGGACAAGCAGGTTATCTCCTCATGGTCATGAGCCATATGCAGAAGGAATCCATTCCAGATTTTTTCTGTGACTCTCCTATTTCACCGGGAGCTCTATTGCCACCTGCAGTTAGTACCCAAGCCTGAAAGAGCTCCATCAAAATTATGTGAACGACAAATGGAAAACTTCCCAAACAAATGAACTGTTCTGCTTAAACATAATAACATTTGAACAATCATTGACCAATTAACAGCCAACAGAAGATTCAAAGGAGTTCAGGCAGTACCCCTGTAGACACTAAAAACATATTATACAGAATTCTTCAGGTTCCAAAGAGCTGACTGGCATCCAAAATATATACTTGGATAAGAATAAACAGAATGAGAGAATAGGGCAGACACAGGAAGGACAGAGCAGGAGTCCAGAATGACACACCTATCTACTGGAAAATATATTATTAAGGTGAGTAAATAATCTCATTTTCCAGTCAATAGGTGTATTATTCTGGACAAGTGGGACAAACAAAAGCAGTCCCACAAATCTAGGGTGGGCTGACCGTGCCAGCCCATAACACAGAGGAACCAAAGGCAGAGTTCTTTCTTGCCACAACGTCTACCCTGTAAAACTTTGCAAATGTGTGCAGAGTGGATCAAGTTGCAACTCTACATATCTCCGCTGGGGAGACTGCCCTTGTTTCTGACAAAGCTACACTTCTGGTCAAATGCGCCTTAACAGAAACAGAGATTGTTTCCCACAGAAAATATAGGCTGACAAAATGGCCTTACAAATCCATCTGGATATCATGGCCTCGGAAGCGGGCATGCCTCGCTTAGCCAAACGAGTCAGCACAAACAGATGGTCAGAGTCTAAACTCACTGGCGACTTCCAGATAACGAATAAGCACTCTGCGATTACTTGTTTTCAAGTAGTTTAGTTTTATTTTTATGTGTAATTTTAGGGTTGAGCCTAGTGTTAGGTATTTTATTATTGTATGTTTTATGATGTTGTGTGTTTAGAGAATATGCATGTCTTTTGTTACCTACCTAGAATTGTAGGATAAGAGGGATATAAACTGTTTAAATAAATAAATAACTTCTTCAAAATGCAGTCCTGTTTCTTAGAACCTGTGGACTGGAATATAGGTAAGCGGACTTCTTGATTAACATGAAACACCGAAACCACCTTTGGCACAAAAGAAGGAACAGTGAGTAGGGAGACTCTAATCTCTGAGATTTTAAGGAAAGGTTCTCTACAAGAAAGAGTCTGGAGCTCCGAGGCTCATCTCGCTGAGATCACAGCTACCAGAAAACCCACATTTGACATCAAGTCCAGTAGGGATGCCTCTTCCAGCAGTTCACACAGAGCTTTGGTGAGACCTAGCAGAACTACGTTAATGTCCTACGAAGGCAACAGTAGTTTGATTGGTGTTCTGATGTGGACAAAACCCTTTAGAAATCTGGCAATGTCTGGATGAGATGCCAGCATATGTTTGCGGTCCCGAGCTCTGAAACAAGAGAGCCCTGCTACCTGGACCTGAAGGGAAACCACAGTGAGGCCCTTGTCAAGGCCGGCTTGAAGAAAAACCAACATCACTAAAAACGGCTCCACACGTTCTTGGGCACACCAATGCTGGAAAGTCTTCCATACTTTAGCATAGGCAGAGACTGTGATCAATTTCTTAGATCTGAGAAGGTGGCAATGACCACTTTTGAATATCCTTTACACTCTAATGCTTCGCGTTCAATAGCTATGTCGAAAATCACTCTGAGTTCCAATAGATTTATATGATGGCATCGGTCTCTGGAGGTCCATAGACCTTGAGTGCGTAGGCCATCCAGATGAGCTCCCCAAGCATAGGTCGATGAGTCTGTCGTAAGAACCTTCTGATGGGAATCTGACCTCTGGAAAGATTGGTAGATTGCATCCACCACTGAAGTGACTGTCGAAGAGATGAGGTCACTGCAATGTGCTGTGAGAGAGGGTCTAGAGCCTGTGACCACTGAGAAGCAAGAGTCCATTGAGGGATTCATAAATGAAGTCTCGCAAATGGAGTGACATGGACTGTGGAAGCCATGTTCCCCAGGAGAACCATCATGTGTCTTGCTGAAAGTGACTGGGTCTGGGCAACCTGTTGGCAGAGTTGAAGAAGGGCATCTTGACGTTGTTGAGGAAGAAACGCCATGAGTTGAGTCGTGCCCAGAAGGGCTCCTATGAATTAGAGTTTCTGAGACAGATAAAGTTGAGATTTGGGGAAGTTGATTTTGAATCCCAAACTCTAAAGAAAAGACAGTCTGTCGTGTTGCTGAAAGCACAGCTTGTGAAGAGAGATCCTTGATTAGCCAGTCGTCCAGGTAGGAAAAGACTTGAAGGCCCTGAGACCTCAAGGCCGCTGAAAACTACTACCAGGCACTTAGTAAAGACCTTGGGCGAGGATGCCAGGCCAAAGGGTAGAACTTTGTATTGGTAGTGGTGTTGCACCACTCGAAACCTGAGGTACTTCCTAGAATTTGGATGAATTGAAATGTGAATATAGGCCTCTTTCAGGTCGAGAGAGCATAGCCAATCATTGTGATTGATTAGGGGATACAACGTTGCTAGGGATAACATTCTGAATTTCTCTTTGACCAGAAATTTGTTGAAAGCTCTGAGACCCAATATAGATCGAAGACCCCCCATCTTCTTGGTGACGAGAAAATAATGGAAGTAAAACCCTGTATTCTGCTCCGGAGGAACCTTCTCGATAGCATTGAGAAAAAGTAAATTCTCGACCTCCTGAAGAAGGGAGGGCTGAAGGAGATTGGATGCATACTCTCTTGGAGGATGATCAGGACATATCGTAAGGAATATCCTTCCCAAATGATACTGAGAACCCAGAGATCGGATATGATTAACTCCCAACGATGAGAATAAATTTGTAGACGACTTCCAATGGATTAAGGGAGAGGTAGAGACAACTGGATTGTAACTATGCTCTCGAGTAGACTGTCAAAAAGACTGAGTAGATTTTGCAGGAGCAGATTGCTGAGGTTTCTGAGACCTCTGCTGCTTTTGTTTCTTCTGCTGAGGTCTTGAAGCAGTAGATGGTTTAGCAGTATAATATTGCAGTATAGATAGCTTAAAAGGACGTGATATGGAAGGCTTGGGTTTAGGTTTAACTAAGGAGTCTCAAGATTTCTCATGAGCGATGAGCTTTTGAGTGGCATTTTCAATTGTACCTCCGAAAAGATCACCAACACATGGTATGATAGCCAATTGAACTTGAAGATTAACATCCAAGTACACCACTCTGAGCCAGGCCAGCCTTCTCATGGCCACAGATACAGAAGAAGCTTGAGAGGACAGCTCAAAAGAATCATAGGCAGATTGTACCAAATGTTGACGTAGCTGTAGAAGGGTGGAATCCAACTGTTAAAAACCCTTAACACGATAAGGAAGATATTTTTGGTACATAGGCAATTGTTTCAACAAGTGCTTCAAACAGCATGTAAAGTAGAAAGTATAGTTGTTTACTCTACTGTTGAGCATAGCATTTTGTTAGAGACGACTACCAAATCTATCCATTTGTTTAACAAATTTGCTTTTTCCTCATCATTCTCCACATATTGGTTCCTAGCATCTTTTAGTTTAGCAATTCCATTTTTCATCTTCCTCCTTTCACTAATATATCAGAAAAAAATTTCTGTCTTCCTTTTTTACATTTTTAACAATTTGCTCTTCCGCCTGCGCTTTCTCCAGATGTGTCACTCTCTTGGCTTCTTTCAGTTTCACCCTGTAGTCCTTTCTGTACTCCTCTTCTTGGGGTTTTTTATATTTCAGAATGCCAACTCTTTTGCCTTCATTTTCTCCGCCACTAGTTTGGAGAACCATATTGGTTTCCTTTTTCTCTTGTTTTTATTTATTTTCTTCACATAAAGGTCCATAGCCATTTTTATTGCTCCTTTCAGCTTAGACCACTGTTTTTCCACTTCTCTTATGTCCTCCCATCCTAACAAGCTCTTTCTTCAGGTACTCTTCCATTTTATTAAAGTCTGAACATTTGAAATCTAGGATTTTGAGTACTGTGCGGCCACTCTCCACTTTAGCTGTTATATCAAACCAAACTGTTTGATAATCGCTACTTCCCAGGTGAGCACCCACTTGAACATTAGAGATACTGTCCCCATTTGTAAGGATCAGATCCAATATCCATGGCAGGATTAATTCGTTGAGGGCCCCCCTGCCCCACCCCACCTTGTGCCCAGGCGGAAACAGGAAGCTGCGTCAGAGAGAAGCTTTGGACAAGCAGCACTGCTTGCAAAATTATAGTTCCCATTGCCTTTCTTACCTGCGTTGCTTGCTCGTCTTACTTTCCGTCGATGGGGGGGGGCCCATTCTGATTGGGGGGGCCCGCGTTGCCGATCGACGCTGGAGTGGCCCATCACCATTTGGAAAAAACAATGTTGATGCCCTCCTTCATCGGGCCCCACCTGACCATTTCGGGCCCTAGGCATGTGCCTACTGTGCCTATTGGTCAATCCTGCCCTGCCAATATCACTTTTTCAGGAGATTCCTAGTTCCTAAAGAGAGTGTCTTTCAAAATTGCATGTATAGGAAGCTTATGTACTAGAGAATGACATGGGGAAAAAATTTGCCCTCGTCCTCGCGACCACCATCCCTGTCACTGCCCCATCCATGCGACCACTGTCTCGCCCTGTCCCTGTCCCTGCAACCACTGTCCCCGCCCTGTCCCAGTAGCATCCATACAAGCCTCAGTACTGCAATATTTAGCTTATTCCTTCCTTATAAATCAAAAGTTCTGGCTGCTGAACTAGAGAAAGAGATGTTCAGCTGGCAGGCTTTGTTTATAAATTTTTATCAACCCAACTAATATACTACTTTATTCTAAAGCAATAAATAAATAAATAAAAATAATTTTTTTTTCTACCTTTGTTGTCTGGTTTCTGCTTCCCTCATCTTCTCATTCAGTTCCTTTCATCCACTGTCTTTCTTCTCTCTGCGTCTTTCATTTGCTCTGTTACTGTGCCTCTCCCTTCTCTCCCTCCAATTGGTCTGGCATCCATCTTCTTCCCTCCGCTCCCCCATTGTCTGGCATCTCTGTCTATTTCCCTCCCTCCCCTTTACTTCTGCGGCGTGAGTAACTTCTTCAAAGCCGTCGGAGCCTGCATACAGTAGCGTGCATGTGTGGGTGGAAGCTTCTCTGACACAACTGGAAGTTTTGGCGGGTTACCCATGGCTACCCACGACTAGCTGCGGGTAAAAGCCACTGTGTCATTCTCTATTAAGTACCTCCTTTGGAGGTTGTTTAATGTCCATAGCATCCTTATATTCAGGTGTATATTTGGAGCCAGCTTCTAACTTGAGAGACATGCCTTTACCAAGTTGTCTAATGAAATGAGAAAAAGAAAGACTCTTGAGAAGACTTTCTATAGTTCTTAAAGTGGCGAAGCACTTGGGACTTTTTGTACCATGGCTCCATAGATGACGTCATCCACATGTGAGAATATGCTGCTTGCTTGTCCTGAGATAAGAAGCATTTTTTCTTATCTCTTCCGTGCCACACCCATTGCTGTGCACCATCTCCTCCCTCTGTCTCCCCTTTTCCTCCATCCCTGTGCACCATCTCATCACTCTCCCATGGTCAAACATCTCTGTCTTCCCTCTTCCCCCTTCATATGGTCTGGCATCTTTTTCCTCTCCTTCCCATAGCCTGGAATCTCTCTCCTCTCCCATGGTCTGGCATCTCTCTCTCTCCATCCCTCCCTCTTCCCGAGGTCTAACATCTCTCTCCTTCTCTCCTCTCTGTGATCTGGCATCTCTCCTCCATGCAGTCTGGCATATCTCTCTCCCTTCCTTCCCTTCCATTCCGTGGTCTACATCTCTCTCAGAGGGAAGGCTTCCAGTTCAGCCTTGTGTCGTACAAAGAACCGCCGCCGCCCATGGCTTTGTGCAGAGAAATGACAGTGCGAAGGAAGGAGCCAGCCAGAAAGTAAACACTGAGGGGGTGGCAATGAGCAAAACGCTGCATCGCCCACAAGCCAGCCACCTGCGGCCCGTGAGTTGGACATCCCTGATGTAGTGTAAGACACACAGTCACCGTGGACTGGATTCGGCCTGCGGGCTTTATGTTTGATACATGTGCTCTAGAGCAGTGGTATTCAACCCAGTCCTCAGGGACCACTTGGCCAGTTGGGTTTTCAGGATATCCACAATGAATATGGATGACAGAGATTTTGAAAACCCGATTGGCCAGGTGGTTCCTGAGGACTGGATTGAATATCACTGCTCTAGAGGTTATGGGCCTACTATCAGACAGGGTCTTGGGGCAACGGTCCCCATGCAGTTCATGAGATCATCCAGGTTTTTACCAAATAATAGCTGTCCCTTAAAAGGGAGTCTGGCAAGAGTAGCTTTAGAGGTGGAATCACCAGCTCACTGTCTGATCCATTCTACGAGCTGAAATTGAATAAGCCGATGCTTTACCTATATGTCGTATAGAGTGTCTGCTATATATTCCACACCAGATATAAGTAGCTGAAGGGGTAGTTCATCTCCCTCACTCTCCGAAGTGCACAGTCTGGACAGACAAGCATGTGTGACAAAGGACGCTGAAGCAGCTTTGACTCCCAAAGATATTGCATTGAAAAGTCTCTTGGTGGTCCTGCATCCACTTGGCGGTCCTGCATATCCTTGAGCACACCACCTTCACTCGGAAGGGAGGTGCGCTTAGTAACCTGTGCAACCAAGAAATCCACTTTAGGCTGACTAAAAAGTTTCTGACAGTCCTGTGCCATAGGATACAGCCACAACATGGCTCTCGTTACTTTGAGAGACCCTTCAGGAGAATCCCACAGCTCTGAAATCAAGATATTAATGTCCGGATGCCGAGGACTGAACCCTCACCCCACACGAGGGAGGAGGAGACAAAATGAGCAGGCTGTGTGTCTACAACTGAGCTTATGCAGATACTTTAAAATGATATCTGGTAAGGCAGCGGACTTGAATAAAACACAGATCTAAAGTGCCAGCGTATGTCCCTGGGTTCCCTGCCATGGGAGGAATGGTATATAATAAGTGAACAGTAAGATTATCATCATTGGTATCCCCTGTATACAGGTCTTCCAAATCACGAACAGTGGCAGACTGTGAAGCAGTCTATGTCTTGAGGAGGCAAGTCCTACGCATAGTGGGACTGCACATGAGAAGAATGGCTCCCCTGAAAGGTTTTCCACAAAAAAATTATAAATTCTGAGAAGTAAGCCTTACCAGGGAGCAAGGAGTCACCCTTCGATGACTCTACTTTGCACTTCTTGGGCTGCGTGGAATCCGCATCCTTATGTGCAGAACGGTCACTATTTTCGGGCCCCCCAAACAGAAAAGGCCGCCCAAGCAGGCTAGCTGCCCTTTTTGTCAGTTGAGAATGCAAAGGCAAGGTTAAGCTGGCTGCTCCTGCCTCACCGGTTTGTGTGATGTGGCACAAGAACACTCCTGAGGACCAGAATTTACACAATCCTGGCATGAAACAGGTAAAAGAGCCCAAGAACTCCATCCCAACCAGTTTTGAGGCAAAAAATTAAGTTTTGGAAGTGCAGGGAACTTTTGAAAAAAAGATTTTAAAAAATCCAAGATGGCCACCATCAAGATTTTTGCACCTAAAATCACAAAAAAACCCCAAACAAACAAAAACAAAAAAACCCCCCTGACTAACCAAAGTCAAAAACTGGCGCATTTAGGATTTTTAAGGAGGGGGAACATGAAGGAAACCTCAAAACTATGTCTGAAAACTTGATAGGCACTCTGAGACGAGCCTCCTGAGGTGTACTGACAAAAATGTAGGGATCCCCCAAAATGAGCTCCAGTTCTGCTGTCTGGTAAGGACTTGGTACGGCAATCTTGCACACTGGCCATAAGATCATCCAGGCCTTTGCCAAAAAGCATCTGTCCCTTGCAAGAAAGCCTGCTAAGCATGGAGGTTGAATCACCTGTCTAGTCCAGAGCACGTGACAGGCGAAAATGAAATAAGCGGAGACTCTTGCCAGGACTCTAATTACACCATAAAATGTGTCTGTCACATAGTCCACCCCTGCCAGCATGAACTGAGGTAATGGCTCAGCCACTGTCATGCCCAGGGTTCACAGCTGTGAATGACAGATGCATACTATGAAAGAAGCAACTGACACTGCCTTAACTCCTAGGGCCTGTGCCTCAAACTGCCTCCTGAGGACCTTATCCACTCTGCGGTCCTGTGTATCTTTCAGCCCCTCCCTCCCGATTCACCTCATAGGCTGTAACAGCTTTACTCACTGTGACCTATGCTGGCAATATGCAGCAGCCTGCCTCAGCTCTTTACAGTAGCTGGAAAGGAGAAGAATCACTGCCTCATGCTGAAAATTCCTCTTCAGTGTTGATCTTTGGGCTGCCAGCCAGACACGACATCTCATCGTACCCCTGCAGACCGATGGATGTGCTACCAGAAGGTGAGAGTCGATAAGCAGAGACAGCCCCGAGCTCCAAAATACTTGTGCAGGCTGGCTAACAGGTACCACCAGGGATCGGCCTGTCAGTTGCAGACTGTAGTCTGCTTCTTCTCTATGCAGGTAGAGCTGACACTGAAGATGGTAAGGTCCAATCATTGAAAACACTGAATAAAAATCGAAAACACTGAACAAAATAAGAAAAAGAGGAGAGAACAGAAACACTCCTTCCAGCTCGCGTGCAGAAGGGAAAAAATGAAGGTGACTGAAGTAGAGCTTCCAGTTAAGTAGAAAAATCTGGAGTGGACTTCTTCTGCATATTGATCGCAGCCATGGGAGATAATCCACTTGTCCAGAATGACACACCTATTGTACTGGAAATGTTATTTTTTACACATTTTTTGAATAAAAAGGCATGTGTCATTACAGTGAACATATGCCATGTTTAGAATTAATTTCTTCTAATGTGTTCATATTTTACATGTTATGCCTCCATTAACTTTTCAATGATCAAAGAAAGGATATTGTCCACTAGCCTGCCTATCAGTTTGCAGTAGTAGGTGTCATCAGGGATCCATGGGTTTTCTTCCCATGCATTCATAGCACTCTTGAGGTAAGTGTCACTCAGGCACCAGCCTTGTGGCCGGTTATCTTTTAGTGAGCCAATGATAGCATGAACCAGCTTCCGTTTGAGGTTTGTACGATCTCTAAGATGCTTCTCATAGTAATGAAGTGTGTTATATAAGTAGGTTACTGGTCGATCTGATGGTGGATGGAAAAAGACCAAGTTATGTTACACAGAGATTAAACATACAGGCAAAGTATTTGATAACAGATAAAGAGGACCGAATACTACACCACAAAAGACTACCGTATTTTCACGTAGATAACGCGCACCCGTGTAAAACGCGCACACGGGTATAGCGTGCTGAAAACACAAATTTATGTACAGAAATTTTTGTATACCGCGCACACCCGTATACCGCGCATGCTGCCCGACTCTCCAGTCGCCCGCCCCGACTCTCCTCTGGCCACCCCGACTCTTCTTTCGCCCGCTCCGACTCCCCAGCCAACCTTGGCACCCCCGACACGATCGGGGCAAAAGGGAGCCCAAGCCCTCTTGCCCCGCCGACTCCCCAACTCCCCGACAATATCGGGCCAGGAGGGAGCCCAAGTCCTCCTGGCCCTGGCGACCCCCCCCCTAGTTGTTCGGGCCAGGAGGGAGCCCAAATCCTCCTGGCCACGGCGACCCCCTAACCCCACCCCGCACTACATTACGGGCAGGAGGGATCCCAGGCCCTCCTGCCCTCGACGCAAACCCCCCTCCCCCCAACGACTGCCCCCCCCCCAAGAACCTCCGACCGCCCCCCCAGCCGACCCGACCCCCCTGGCCGACCCCCACGACACCCCCACCCCCCTTCCCCGTACCTTTCTGTAGTTGGCCGGACAGATGGGAGCCAAACCCGCCTGTCCGGCAGGCAGCCAACGACGGAATGAGGCCGGATTGGCCCATCCGTCCCAAAGCTCCGCCTACTGGTGGGGCCTAAGGCTCCTGGGCCAATCAGAATAGGCCCGGGAGCCTTAGGTCCCTCCTGGGGGCAGGGCCTGAGGAACATGGTCGGGTTGGGCCCATGTGCCTCAGGCCCCGCCCCCAGGAGGGACCTAAGGCTCCCGGGCCTATTCTGATTGGCCCAGGCGCCTTAGGCCCCACCAGTAGGCGGAGCTTTGGGACGGATGGGCCAATCCGGCCTCATTCCGTCGTTGGCTGCCTGCCGGACAGGCGGGTTTGGCTCCCGTCTGTCCGGCCAACTACAGAAAGGTACGGGGAAGGGGGTTGGGGGTGTCGTGGGGGTCGGCCAGGGGGGGTCACGGGTCGGCTGGGGGGGCGGTCGGAGGTTCTTGGGGGGGGGCGGTCATTGGGGGGAGGGGGGTTTGCGTCGAGGGCAGGAGGGCCTGGGATCCCTCCTGCCCGTAATGTAGTGCAGGGTGGGGTTAGGGGGTCGCCGTGGCCAGGAGGGTTTGGGCTCCCTCCTGGCCCGAACAACTAGCGGGGGGGGGGGTCACCAGGGCCAGGAGGACTTGGGCTCCCTCCTGGCCCGATATTGTCGGGGAGTTGGGGAATCGGCGGGGCAAGAGGGCTTGGGCTCCTTTTTGCCCCGATCGTGTCGGGGAGTCGGGGGGGGCAAGAGGGCTTGAGCTCCCTCTTGCCCCGATCATGTCGGGGGTGCCAAGGTTGGCTGGGGCAAGAGGGCTTGAGCTCCCTCTTGCCCCGATCGTGTCGGGGAGTCGGCGGTCCTTCGGGGTGGGGGTGCGGGTGTGTGCGAGCAGTCCTGCGGGGGGTGAATCGGACGTCGGGGGGGGGGGGAACTATGTAAAAAAAATTTTGTACAACGCATTTACGCGGATACCATGCAAGGGTATGCACGGTTTGTAAAAACACGTATAACGCACGCGTTATATGCGTGAAAATACGGTAATTTGAATGCTACATTCCAAACCTATGAAAAATAGAGATTAGGTTCTTACCTTGATAATATCTTTTCCAGTAGGTAGGAATACTGAACCTTGGGGTAGTCTGTCCATTTTCAAAAGCATACTGCAGAGAGGTGTCAATTACAGCTTTTGAAACTTCTTCTTTCTCAGGAGTCTGCTGCCCAATTTCAGTTCATTCCAAAGCAAGCAATAGCTCTAGAGTAAAAGATGGGAGAAGAAGGCATACAGAGATCTCCCTGAAACCAAGGTTCTGATCTGCTCATATAACGTTATAACAGTCAATAATGAAACTGTAATATACTAATACAAATGAACAAACATTACCATTGAATAGTAAAACACATCAAATAAAAGGAACAGGCTGGCTAATCTACTGAAGAGGAACAATTGTAAGGGCAACAAACCTTTTTGTGAGGCAAGTAAAAGTAAGAGGAAAGAAGGCTGCTTTGGTTCTCAAAAGTAGTAGCTGAGAAGGTAAGGAATAAGAAGTTAGCTTTCATAAACTACAAAAGATCGCAGAAAGAGGAAGACAGGTAAAAATATCTGGAAAAGTTAAGAGGCTGGTCATGTAGTCAGGAAAGCAAAGATGCAAATGGAAGAAAAAATAGCTGACACGGTATAACGGGGAGACAAGACTTTTTTAGATATATTAGTGATAGGAAGAAGTACAAAAGTGGCACTGTGAGATTAATAAGAACATAAGAATTGCCGCTGTTGGGTCAGACCAGTGATCCACCGTGCCCAGCAGTCCGCTGACGTGGCGGTGAAGGGGGTAAATATGTAGGGGGTAAATATGTAGAAGCTGATAAAGAAAAGGCTGAATTGCTTAACAAATATTTCTGTTCTTTGTTCAAGGCTGAAGCACCAGGAGCAGGACCAAAAAAGACAAACGTAAATGGGGATGGAGAAGTAATAGACCCTGATCGATTTTCAGAGGGTTGTGTTCATGAGGAGCTAGCTAAAATAAAGGCAGACAAAGCAATGGGGCCGGCTGGTGTACATCAGAGGGTGCTGAAGGAACTTAGGGAAGTTCTGGTGGCTCCGATGACTGACTGAGCTTTTCAATGAGCCTCTAGAGTCAGAAGAGGTATCGAAGGACTGAAAACGGCAGATGTGGTCCCTCTCCACAAAAGTGGAAGTAAGGAAGAAGTAGGGAATTACAGGCTGGTAAATCTGACTTCTGTGCTAAGCAAATTAATTGAAATGCTTTTAAAACAGAAAATGGTGAAGTTTCTGTAATCCTGTGGATTACAGGACCGGAGGCAACATGGATTTACTAGAGGTAGGTCTTGTCAGACAAATCTGATCAATTTCTTTGACTGGGTGACCAGAGAATTGGATAGAGGGTTTGTGCTAGATGTGGTGTATTTAGATTATAGCAAAGCCTTTGACAGTGTTCTGTTCTTGGGCCTGTTCTTTTTAACATTTTTATAAATGATATTGCTGAAGGGTTGTTGGGTAAGATTTGCCTCTTTGTGGATGATACCAAAATCTGCAATAGCGTAGACACGCTGGATGGTGTGAATAACATGAAGAAAGACCTGGTGAAGCTTTAAGAATGGTCTGAAATTTGGCAGCTAAAATTTAATGCTAAGAAATGCAAGCTCATGCATTTGGGATGCAAAAACCCGAGGGAACAGTACAGTTTGTATGTGATGACCTAAGGTGGCCAAATAGGTTAAAAAGATGATGGCGAAAGCTAGAAGGATGCTAGGGTGCATAGGGAAATGTATGGCCAGTAGGAAAAAGGAGGTATTGATGCCCCTGTATAAGACTTTGGTGAGACCTTATTTAGAATATTGTGTACAATTCTGGAGGCCGCACCTTCAAAAAGATGTAAAAAGAGATGGAGTCTGTCCAGAGGAAGGCTACTAAAATGGTGCGTGGTTTTCGTCATAAGGAGTATGGGGACAGACTTAAAGATCTCAATCTGTATACTTTGGAGGAAAGATGGGAGAGGGGAGATATGATAGAGATGATTAAATACCCACATAATGTAAATGCGCATGAGAGGGCATAGGATAAAGTTAAAAGGTGAAAGGCTCTAGAGTAATCTAAGGAAACCATCCATTCTTTCGGCATATGCCAAGATATGGGATACTTTTCAGCGTTAGTGCAATAAAGAGAATGAGGAGCCTCCCTATACACTTTCACTAAATTTTATAGGGTGGATGTGGCAGTACATGAGGAGTCCACTTTTGGGTCCTCAAAACTGAACACAGGCTTATCTCTCTCACCCGGGACTTTGGGGACTGCTTAGGAACATCCCTGAGGTTCAGCATACAATTCTTATTACTGGAAAAAGAAATTAAGTTCTTACCTTGATAATCTTTTCCAGTAGATAGGAATGATATACTGAGTCCCCTGCCAGATAATATCTGATGTCTTTTTCTGCCTTATGCTTCTTGGTCCTCTCCATGGCTAAGACTTTTCTGCCATTCGGACTATGGATTCAGAATCAGTTTGTAAATAGAAAGTCAGAAGATAATTGAACTTCACTAATATTCATTGAAAAAATTATGGTAGATAAAGGCCAAATGGTCCATCTAGTCTGCCCATCTGCAGTAACCATTATCTCTTTCTCTCTCCGAGAGATCCTACGTGCCTATTCCAGGCTCTCTTGAATTCAGACACAGTTTCTGTCTCCACCACATCTTCCGTGAGACTGTTCCACCCATCTATCACCCTTTCTATAAAAAAGTATTTCTTGGCCTTCAGTGGGCTGGTAATGACCACTTCTAAATATCTTTTCTTGGCTAGCGCCAAGAGCCATGCCATAAGATTGAAGTGACCTGGATCTTCTACAGCAATCAGCCTCCTGTGTGAGCAAGACTGGATACACCTGGAGCCGGAGACATTTGTCCACTTGTAGGCGTACCAGATCCACATACCAAGGACGCCTGGGCCAATCCAGGGCCATGAGGTTCACCCTCTTTGGGTGAGATGCTTTTCGATGGTCCATCCGGCCTATCAGGGGCCATGAAGGAAACACATATAGCAGTACGGACCTTGACCATGGTTGCACAGAGCATCCAGTCCTATGCTTCTGGTTTTGTATCTTCGGCTGAAAAACAGAGGCACTTTCTTGTTGTATGCCGTTGCCATAAGATCAAACGGCAGATGCCCCCCAAAGTCCAACAATGTCTTGGAATGCCCACAGGGCCAACGACCACTCTCCTCTATCCAATGTCTGTCTGCTGAGGTAGTCCACTTGCACACTGTCCACTCTGGCTACATATGCAGCCGTGATGGCCAGCAGGTGTTTTTCTGCCCAAGCGAACAGTAGTTTTGCTTCTAGTTGGAGAGATGTGCTTCTGGTGCCTCCCTGCCAGTTGACATAGGCTCTGATTTCCAGCACTGAGTGTAGGTTTAACAGAGCTAGGTGGACCACTCTCATTTCTAGCCTGTTTATCAGTCACTTCTACTGGGATGAAGTCCATTTCCCTTGTACTGAGTGACCATTGCAGTGTGCCCCCCAGCTTAACAGGCTGGCATCCATTGTGTGACCCACTTTCCAAAATTTGTGAATCACACTAAAATCTTATAAGAATAGGCTGTCACACAAATATATAATCACATAGGCAGGTATTTCAGAGAGAATCCCTGTTGTTAGAGACTATGGGTGGAGCCGCCAGCTCATGCTGCTGCAGGCTGTTTCTGTCCAGGGTAGAGGGGCCTATAGGGAGTCTCCATGGGGAGACCAATGAGACAGCAGTGCATTCTGAAGTGGACGCATATGCACCCTCACAAAGGGCATTATTTCTATGGCAGCTGCTATCGAGCCCAGCACCTGTAGGTAGTGCCACGCTGTAGGTGCTGGCTGCAATGGGAGGTTCATAATTTGCCCCCAAAGCTTGTCTGCGTGCCTCAGCTAAAAAAAACCCTCTGATTTCCACTGTGTTGAAAAGAATTCCCAGGTATTCCAAAGACTGAATAGGGAATAATTGGCCTTTCAAAAGTTTACAATCCAGCCCAGACTCTGCAAAGTTTGCACAACTGACGCCAATACTCTTTCTCCCTCTTCCCAAGAGGGGGCTCTGATGAGCCAGTCATCTAAATATGGATGAATCAGCAAGCCTGCCCTGCAGAGATGAGCTGTTACCACCACCATCACCTTGGTGAATGTCTGGGGTGCCACTGTGAGCCCAAATGGTAGCAGTGAAAATTAACAGTGTTTCTCCCAAACATGAAATCTCAGGAACTTTCTTGTCTGCCAGGAAAATTGGAATGTGGATATAAGCCTTCTTTAAATCCAGGGCAGCCAGAAACTCTCCTGGTTGGACAGCTGCAATGACAGATCTCAATGTCCCCATCCAGAAATGAAAAACCTTCAGAATGGGCCTCCGGTTGTAGGAATCTTTCTTGGGCACAGCAAAGTATATTGAATATCTGCCCAAGCATTCTCTGGAACTGGTTCTATGGCTTGAATATCCAGCTATTTGTTTAATGTTGCCAGAACTTGGACCGCCCGATCCGGTCAGCCCAGCAGAGAATCCATGAACCAGTTAGACAGAGGGTATGAAAATTCTATCTTGTAACCTTCTCTGACAATATCCAAGACCCAAAGATCTGTTGTTATGCTTTCCCAGGCCTCCAGAAAGTTTGAAAGAAGACTTCCAATATTCTGAAGGGTGGCTGGAGGCCTGGCGACATTGTGGCTTCTTGGCTGCCATTATGACCTGGGAACCTGAATTTTTGATTTTCTGGATTCCTGAATATCTCTGTCTGAAACCTTGATATGCACTCTGAGCCTCTTTGAGGTGTACTGTCAAAAACATCGGGATCCCCCTAAAGGCTGGCTTTTAGTCGCTTAAGGTTTGCTGTCTGGTAAGGACTTGAGATGACAATTTTGCACACTGGCCATAAGATCATCCTGGCCATAAGATCATGCCAAAAAGCATCTGTCCCTTGAAAGAGAGCATGCTAAGCATAGCCTTGGAGGTTGAATCGCCCACACATTGTCTAGTCCAGAGCACGCGTCAGGCGGAGATGAAATGTTGAGACTCTTGCCAGGACTCTAATTACATCATAAAATGAGTCCACCATATAGTTCACCCATGCCTGCATGAGCTGAGGTATTGGCTCAGCCATTGTCATGCCCAGGGTTCACAGCCGTGTGTGCTATGATAGAAGCAGCTGACACTGCCTTAACTCCTAGGGCCTGTGCCTCAAACTGCAAAACTTTCAAAAAATAAAAAAATAAAAAAACATAGTTAACATATACATAGTAACAAAGTAGATGACGGCAGATAAAGACCCGAATGGTCCATCCAGTCTGCCCAACCTGATTCAATTGAAATTTTTTTAAATTTTTTCTTCTTAGCTATTTCTGGGTAAGAATCCAAAGCTCTACTCGGTACTGTACTTGGGTTCCTACTGCAGAAATCTCCGTTAAAATCTACTCCAGCCCATCTACACTCTCTCAGCCATTGAAGCCCTCCCCAGCCCATCCTCCACCAAATGGCCATATACAGACACAGACCATGCAAGTTTGCCCAGTACTTTCTGATTCTAGATCCTCTGTGTTCATCCCAGGCTTCTTTGAACTCAGTCACAGTTTTACTCTCCACCACTTCTCTCAGGAGCACATTCCAGGTATCCACCACCCTCTCCGTAAAGTATAATTTCCTAACATTGCCTTTGAATCTCCCACCCCTCAACCTCAAATTATGTCCTCTGGTTTTACCATTTTCTTTTCTCCGGAAAAGATTATGTTCTACATTAATACCCTTCAAGTATCTGAACGTCTGAATCATATCTCCCGTGTCTCTCCTTTCCTCTAGGCCTTACCAATGACCTGTACAGGGTCATCAACACCTTCTTCCTTCTACTGACTACGCCTCTCTTTATACAGCCCAGCATCCTTCTGGCAGCAGCCACTGCCTTGTCACACTGTTTTTTCACCTTTAGATCTTCGGACACTATCACCCCAAGGTCCCTCTCCCCGTCCGTGCATATCAGCTTCTCTCCTCCCAGCATATATGGTTCCTTCCGATTATTAATCCCCAAATGCATTACTCTGCATTTCTTTGCACTGAATTTTAGTTACCAGGCATTAGACCATTACTCCAACTTTTGCAGATCCTTTTTCATATTTTCCACTCCCTCTTCGGTGTCTACTCTGTTACAAATCTTGGTATCATCTGCAAAAAGGCACACTTTTCCTTCTAACCCTTCAGCAATGCCACTCACTGAGCAGATCAGAAGACACCTTTTATGCTGGCCTACAGAAAGGGGCAGCAGACTCCTAGAAGGAGGAGGTTTGAAAAGCTGCGATTGCCATCTTTCTGCAGTATGCTCGTGAGAATGGACAGAGTACCCCAAGGTTCAGCATACCATTCCTATTGCATTGGAAATGCCCCATTAGTATCACTAGCCCTTTGCAACAAATGCTGTGCTCAATGCCAACTGAGCCCTCTGGCTGACCCAAACACATGTTTTCAAACATGAACATTTCCAATGAAGAGAGTCAATGATAGACTTTAAACCACTTTTGTTTAAGGTTTCATCACAAAATACTGTTCATTAAATACACTGAACCCAAAAGCTCCCGACATGCCTCCTATGATGTGACTCAAATTTAGTAGTGGTCTGAATTAGCACGTTCATGGCTAGAATCCCATTCATTTGGACTACAGC
Organism: Geotrypetes seraphini; assembly: GCF_902459505.1. Lineage (NCBI taxonomy): Eukaryota > Metazoa > Chordata > Amphibia > Gymnophiona > Dermophiidae > Geotrypetes > Geotrypetes seraphini. The sequence goes on along the minus strand of NC_047086.1, from coordinate 241,172,822 downwards.
AGATCTAACAGAACTTCCTTCTTGTATTTGTACAAACTTGGCTGTCTTTAGTGATAGGTAGTGAAACTCAAGGAGGAAATAAAGTTGTGGTTGGATAAAGCAAATGGCATTGCATTCTGTAGCTGGAGTAAGGCAAAATGTGGAGTAACCAAAAAATAGTTGAGAGAAGAAAAATATCCCTGAAAAACATTCAACCTTGTAAAAATACACATAGATGAAAAGAAAAAGCAGGGCACGTATATCTAAACATTATATACTACAGGTGAAGGAACATTAATCGTATTAGAGAATTATCGTGTAAGACAAAAAACAAATATATAAACCAACGTGTTAACTAATGACATTTAGACCTGGTATGTCCAGATTACAGAAAGGTGCCCTAATTAAGCACTTCTCCATCAGAGGGATTAAGGAACGTCACAGTAGGCATTCTGTCACTGGTGTGCTCACAATTCAAACAAATAAACAAATCACACAGAGCTACACTTGCATCCCATGTACTGACAAAATATATCTTTACTGTAACTTGTATCCCATGTACTGACAAAATGAATCTTTAATGTAAACCACTTGCATCCCATGTACTGACTAAATGTATCTTTATTGTAAACCGTTTCTATCCCATGTACTGTCAAATGTATCTTTATTGTAAACCGCTTCGAACTTCACGGTATAGCGGTATATAAGAAATAAATTATTATTATTATTACACTAGGATTTGAATCAGGGTTCTCTGGTTTTCAGTCTGCTACTTTATTAATCTACTCCTCTATGTGGATGTCTAAGTGGCTATTTTACAACACAGATGTTACTATGTTGCCAAAATGATGTTTATGCAGCTGGTTTTGTCCTGCTCATAGTTTGGATGTTTCAGTTTATAAAATGTATGTTCATATTGGACATAAGCAGCACATGGGCATCAATTTCTCATGTATTTTAGAACAATACAATATGTTAGAGGCTTCCTCTTATTTTGATTTTAGAAAACTGTTAAAGACTCATCTGTTTGATAGGTTGACGCCTTAATACGTTCTTGTTTTTACAAAAAAATCTCATGTTTTAACTGATCTATTCCAATTTTATTTGCTTATTTTACCTCTTATGTTATTTCTATTCACACTGTATGTATTAACTTTCCTTGTTGTAAACCGCTTCAAACATTTTAGTATAGCGGTATTTAAAAAATAAATTATTATTATTATTAAATGGACGTCCTTTCTAAAATATTGTCCTAAATCATTTAACAAGGACAATGCAACAAATGCTTCAAGTTCATAGGAAGAGCTTCCTCAAAGATATACCTTAAACTTTCTTCCTTAACTGGAAATAGTGTGCCTAATTTTTTTTACAAATATCCACAAACTGCCCATGCTCTTTCCTTGGCCAGTAGGGTAGTCTAAAAAAATTTAATTAGCACATTTTGTTTGTCCACAAGGCTAATTTTATTCCCTTATATAAAAATGAGAAACACACAAAATTTTACTTAAAACAAAGTTTAGGGATCACCTCACCTTGCTGGGTTTTTTGTTTGGTTTTTTTTTTTTTACAAAAAACTACCAACTAAGCTTAACTGTATATTGTAATTCTTGTGCACTCAACAAATCATCAACTGTCTATGAAATAAGAGACGCCTTTGGTACAGAAGGAAACTTCTTTTGATGGTTGGCTACCAGCTGAAGAACAAATTGCTTCTGTTCCTTCTCTTTTGTCAAAATATCATTGTATTTTGCAGTGGGGCTTATCTCTTGTTCTGTTGCATCATGAACAGTCAGTTTGGATGTCCGATTGCCAAGTTCCTTGAAAACTGGACGTCAGCCAACTCTGTGGGATGTTTCTTCAGGAATATTTTTGCTTTTGTTGATCCTCGTTCCATCAGGAGATCAAAAAATGACTGTGTTTTCTGTGTTACAAGACTTTCAAAGGTTACAGATTTCGTTTCATCTGTATGCATGAGACGTCGTGGAATGTCTGGCAATAGTGTAATTCTGTCATCAAAAAAGGCAAGTGTTGCTAGGTGCTCGGACAGATAACCATAGATGTTTGGAAATGGCTGCGAATGCCTTGATTACAACAATTTTATTCATGTAGTTTCTTCAACTTCCTAACACAAATCTATACATCGTGTTGGTGTCCTGGCTCGATCCCATACCGTCATTGCTGACTCACACACCAACTTATAGCTTTCTAGTAAAGATTTTCCTTCATCATAATGATGAAAATTGACCAGTCAAAGAACATCCAGCCAACGTGGCAGTCTAGCAAAAATCTCAAACCAGACTGCCCTATAGCTGATGTCATGATTAAAGGAGAAGAATCCGTAGTAGGCATCCACAGAATTGGACTCAACTGGCCCTCTGTATGCCCATGCACTCACTACAGCAATGCTGTTTTGGGTCAAGGCGGAGGTATTGTTGGGAGAAGGCGGTGCTAAGTAAAGTTTCCTTTATGCTGCAGTCCACTGAGGTTTCTTGGAGTTGGATCTCTAATCGCTCCAAAGTTATCTGGTTCAGTGCTGGACTGCCTCCAGAGTTGGAGAGAATACCCCAGCTTTTGGCCTTCATCTTGCTCATGTTAAAACAAAAGTAAACAGCAACAAAGTCCAAACACTCAATGAGTGGACAAAAGGCATAACAGGCTCAGACACACTCTTGGCCCATATCCCCAACAAGTACCATGTGTTGAATGCTAACACATGACCTGCAATAAACAATAATGGAAACACTCCTTCTTGAAGCAGCATTAGGCATTGGGCTTGCTGTGCATTAAAATTCTGTATTATAGCATTTTAAGCCAAAACCTTTATGCCTTTTAGTAGAAGGGCTCCTTATTCTTGAAAAAGCTTTATTATAGATGAAAGCATGGGCCAGGTTATCCCAGTGCTTCTCAAACCTCTTTTAGATGCACACACTTACCCAGTCAGGTTTTCAGGATTACCACAATGAATATGCATGAAACAGGATTGCTGCAGTTATCGGGTCTAGCTGCATCTAAGTAAATAGAACTGGCGTGACTATAGTTTACTTTGTTATAGTGGGTTCTCAAACCGATTTGGTTTGAGGTAAGTTGTTTCCTCAGGAAGATAGAAGATTTTAGCGGGAAGATGATACAGGAAAGTCTGTTGGTCACAAATTTGCATTTTTGCAGGAAATTTGTTGGAACTGTTCCGACGGGTGTGTGTGTGTGTGTAAATTTCTGTTGGCCACTTTCTGAAACTCTGGGGGTGAGCGGAAAGGCATTTATCCTTGGTGCCAGTCATTTTTACACTAAACTTCTTTTTGAATGACTGGTTAGCCATGCTTGAAGATTAACCCTTTATCTCCATTGAGGTTACTTGGGTGTCTTGCTATTTCCATTGCCTACTCCCCTGCCCCCTTTTCTGCTTGTCCCCCCATACCTCCATAGAACTGTACAGCTTATCAAAATGGGTCAGCTTGTGTTCTTATAGCCTCTTGCGGCTCTTTACAAACTCCATACCAACCCGCTCCCCCCTTTTTTACTAGAACCCCTCCTGTGTTTGGAAGCAATATTCTGCTGGAACTGAATTATTAACCACTAGAGTACTATAGGAGAATCAAGCTAATAAAAGCCTATCTATAAATAACACTGTGCTTCTAAAAACAGGATTTTAAAAAAAGATTAGATTCTTTATAGTCCACGTGCAATGATCTTAAAATTGCAGAGGGTAATTTCAAACTGTCTGCATTATGAATAGGATAAAGTCCATGTGCACATTCAAGCCAGTGTGTGGTCAATTCATTTGATTTTTTTGCATTTAGAATTTTGTTGGAAAACTATTCACAAAGATTGCCCAAGGTAGGAATCCTCTCTTAGTGTAGTTAAAAAGCCCAAGCATTGTGAAACAACACACTGACACCAAGCTGCATTGAGCGAGTGGCATTCTGAGAAAGGCAATTTATGAATGTATGAACATAAGCATTTTAAACCTGCTAAATTAATTTGAAAATTTCTCTCTCCCTATTCAGGCAGAAAAATGACTTTAGGAGTATAAAATGTATAAAACAACACCACCACCATCACCAAGGTTTCAAACCATGTTGTTGAAGCAGATGCTTATGTCACAGATCTGAAGCAATAACTAGTGTTGAAAGATTTGATATGTGGTATAACAACTCAGAAGTTCCACATTTTGGGTAATTACATTTTTAAATCTGATGATTCCTCAGGGCCAGAGTGAATAGCAATTTGTTTAATAATTGCTAGTTTGTATAAAGCTGGAAGATTATGACATTGTTCTCTGGTCTTCCAAAATACCTGGAGACAAGGGTGTTAGTGAAGACAAAACAATTTCTTGTGGAAAATTTCAGCAATTGTACATGTCAGAAGTTGTAAAACTATGTTTCTATCCTCTTCAGACTATTATTTACATGATTCTCTGGATTCCTATTCTTACACACGCTTGTTATGCCTTTTTAACTTCCAAACTTGATTACTGTAATCAAATTTATGTTAGTAAGAACATAAGTGCGCCTCTGCCGAGTAAGACCATAGGTCCATCATGCCCAGCAGTCCGCTCCCGTGGCGGCCCCCCAGGTCAATGATCTGTAAGTGATCTTTTACTTAAAACATTTTGTCCTATATGGTATCCTTCTAATTATACCCTTCAACCCCTTTCCCAGTCTTCCATGTTCTCAAATTAAACGACTTTAAACAGTGTAAACACTGCAGTTCGACTCTTATGCAAGCCCTAGAAACGCAGCTATTTTTTAATGCATTTTTCTAGGAACTGATCTTTGCGATTGTTCTTCTAATGGGCGCTTTCTGATGATCTAGACCCATCTTCACCAACTATCGTCCTATAACGAATATTCCTCTCCTGCCAAAATGCTAGAGTCTATCATATCTACTCAGCTCTCATCTTATTTAGAGAGATTCTCCATTCTATTACCTTGCCAATATGGCTTCAGACCCAACTTCAGCACCAAATCCCTACTGGCCTCATTAATTTCAAAGGTTCAACAACTACACTCTTGTAATAAGTTTGCTATCCTATTACAATTCGATCTATCTGCGGCCTTTGATGTTGTACCAACTTTCTGAGATAAGCATCGATTCCACAGTCTTAGAATGGTTCTCAAAATTCTTACGTTCTCGCTCATACACTGTTAATATGAATGGCACCATGTCTTCTTCTTGGAAGCCGTTGTGCGGAGTCCTGCAGGGATCACCTCTGTCTCCTATTCTTTTCAACATCTATATGTCTACTTTGAAACTTTTCCAACTATCTCCCTCTAAAACATTATACACATATGCAGATGACATCCTTGTCCTTCTCAAGATAGATTTGAATCTTACCAACCTCACTGAGAATATAACAGAATGCATAACAAAACTCCAATCCTGGGCCCTCACTGTACAAATGAAGCTGAATGAGTCCAAAACAAAATTACTTTGGCTTGGCCCAAAATTAGATCAGCTACCCACATTAATTTCATTACCTTCTGGTCCCACACTGCAGATTGAATTCTCAAGCAAAGTTTTGGGCATCATTATTGACTCTACACTTTCATTTTAATGACCATCTCAACATTCTGGTTAAAAAAAAAAATGTTTTTTTAGTCTCCACATGTTGAGAAAAGTGAGATCTTGTTTCCACCAACAACATTTTGCTGTCCTTGTACAATCAATCATCCTCCCACAAATTAAAACTATCCTTCCCCTCGCTAAAAGGCATTTCCCACACAGGAAAGCTAGGGACCTCCCTCCACTTCAAAATCACTGAGCTCTGGAACAACCTTACTTCCCCTCTTCGGAACTTGAGCTCTCTCCAAGTTTTCCGCAAACATCTGAAAACCTGGCTTTTCTCAAAAAATGTAAGTCTCCCTCCAATTTAGGAATCAAGGAAACTCTTATATCTTGGCATCCCAAGTCCTCTAAATTTTCTTCACACTTCTACCTCTAACCCTCTGTTGTAGTTCCTTCCTATTTCTCCTACTGTAAACCGCGTCGAGCTCTACGAACGTGGAGATGATGCGGTATACAAACCTAAGGATTAGATTAGATTAGATCCTTACTAGGCTGGACTACTGCAACTCCATCTATCTAAGTGTAACCAAGAAAAATCTCCAAAGATTTCAGCAGATCCAGAATACTGTGGCTAAATTAATCTTCACAAAAAGTAAATTTGATCATGATTCCCCGCTTCTGTCAAAACTTCACTGGCTTCCTGTAATTTCTAGGGTTCACTTTAAATGTGCCTGCCTAACATTCAAGATCTTGCATGGCATTCTTCCTCCTCTAATTCCACTATCTTGGAATTCTACAAGATCTGACACTATCAGATCTATCCAAAAACTTAAACTATCTTTCCCCTCGCTAAAAGGCGTTATCTATGCTGGAAAATTAGGGAAATCTCTTTTCTTCAAAATCACTGAGCTTTGAAATAACCTTCCTGCCCTGCTGCGGAATCTGGGCTCCTTCCAATTATTCCAAAAGCATCTGAAAACTTGGCTATTTTCAAAAATGTAAATCTCGCTACCCTCTTTATAATCACTAACTCTTATTATGTTTTTCCTTCCTTATATTAAAGTTCCTGTAAACCGTGCCGAGCTCCATCTCTATGGAGAGGATGCGGTATATAAACTTAAGGTTTAGTTTTGTTTAGATTATATGTTAATGTTTGTTTGATTTTATTTGTCTTACTGAATTATGTATGTAATGATATGTAAACCGTTTAGGTTTAAACGGTATATAAATTGTTAAAATAAATAAATGATCACATTACACCGCTTCCTATCAAATTTCAGAACTCTTAAAATCAAAGCTCTGACCCACAGAGATTTTCACTTGGGTGAACCTTCCAATTTCGCATATCTTACCATCCCTTATAACTCTTTGTGTGCACTACAGTTCCTCAATTCTAATCAATTGGTGCTTCACAGTCTGAGGAATGCTCACTGGGAATCCACTCAGCACTCTGTTTTCTAGCCTTTGTAATGCTGTACCCTCTGCTATTCTTTTAGAAGTCTCATTTATTAGGTTTAACAACCTAATTTCTTCTCTTTAGCATATCCTGCTCCCAGACACTGGCTGACCAACTTATTATTATTATTATTATTTTTGGGGGGAGAGGGGACTGAGAGACAAGAATACAACACACATACGAGAATTATCTGTAATGGAGTTCTTTTTTAATTGATGTTTTTAGACAGTATACTGCCTAGAACTGCAGGCCAGAACAAGTGGTAGAGAAAGCTTTAGTAAACATAAAACAAAACAAAAAAAAAGTGCATGATATTACTGTTAGAGGCCACAGCAGTCATTCAAAAGGACCAGTCATCATGGTGGGAGTAAGTGGGGAGCATTTGCCACCTTAGATCCTTAGGGGGGGGGCTTGGGTCTGCAGAGGGGGGTAACACTGTTTGGGAAGTGGGTTTGCTACAGAGGAGGAGTTTACAAACTGAGGAGGAGGGATGGAGAGCCATGATTGAGGCCCTTTACAGAGGGAACAGCTATTTTAGAAAGCTGCTTCATCATCTATAAGGGGTGGGGAGAGGGATTTCTATATTTGCTTTCTTAGTTCAGCTTTCTAAGATCAATGCTCCCTCTGTACATGAAGGGACTTTGATGTGAAGTCCTGCATCCATTTCATAAGAGGCTTTAAGTTTGACAGAATTTCTTGCAAAATAGTATGGGCATTCTCCATGCACGGTCTGGGTCCCATATATGCTGATTCGGTGTAGGATGGGCTGGGGAGGGCATCAATGGGAACTCCACTAACTTGGAACATGAGGACACTACTGGCCAGACTTTACGGTGTGTATCCTGCAAACAACAGGATGGTTGGATAGGCTGGTGTGAAATCAGACGGCAACTCCAGCATTTGGAACTTAGGACAGTACTGGGTGGACTTTACAGTTTTTGGCCCAAAGATAAATATATTTTTTTTTAAAAAAGAGACAATTTATTCATATATTTTTAATGAGTATAACTAATGGGCAGACTGGACGGACCATTTAGGTCTTTATCTGAAATAATTTACTTTATTATTATGATTTACTTTCTACGCTGAGCATTAATCTGTGACTGTAGTAACCTAATAAAGATTAGTCTAAAGTGACTCTTTTGGCTTCCTATTTTTAGTATTGTTAATTCTATACTTGCCCTTTTGCTAAATATATATTTAAATTAAATGAATTTATGCAGAAAATGATAGGTATGTTATTAGCACTCACCATGGAATTTATACAAGCCTCCCAAATGATCAAGCAGAGTTTCCAGTGATTTTGAAACTGGAAGCAATTCTAGAAATCTGTGGATTACAATGTCAAAGACTGGCAGAAATCGAAGGCAAACATTTCCAAAATAGATAGGCAGGTAGTGAGGCTGGATCTGCACAGGAGGATTCACCTGCTCTGCCAATCCTTCAAAGTAAAGTTTTTCTGGATATTTCTGAGGAAAATTAGATATAATTTACTTTTAATGAACAAAGTACTGTATCAATAAACAATCAAGAATTTATAACACTAATAAGTTACAAAATGTAGGTGTTGAATACCTAAAAAGTAATAGGAATGACAATATATGGAAATGCAATGAACTAAGGAGGGCTTCAAAATTATGGTAGCAGGATAAGTCATAGGAAGAGTAGCAATAATAGAACTGACACCAAAAAAGACATTAAGGCAGCAAGTAGTAAAGGGAATTACCATTTATACTTGTAAATAAGTTGATCTGAATATAAATTGAGACCCCCATTTTTCCCCCCAAAAGGAGGAAAAATGGTTGACTTGAATACGTCAGGCGAGCTTAATATTCAAGTGCCCTGGCCTGCCAGGATCTGCACCCAGCGCCCCCTCCTTTCCCTGTCAGGCTCTGCACCCAGCCCCCTCCCTGCCAGAGACTACACCTAGCCCCCTTTCCTCCCTCCTAGGCTCGCCACCCTGCCCATAACTAAATGCTGCATTTTCAAAGGCCTAGTGTTGGCATATAAATCCCTCTACAACATGACACCCAAATACTTCTCAGACAAACTTCTTCTCTACACCCCAAAGAGAAAAGAGAACGCTATGCTCCCAAGATGAAATACACCTATAGCACACTCCCTCCAACTCTAGACAGTCTGGAAATGTTCCTATTCCCATTTTTTTTTTTCTAAACCTCTGGAACAGCCTACCTCCTCATGTCAAGAGCCTTTAAAGGACTTCTTAACTTTAGAAAAGCTGAAAAAACTTGTACATTCCCTTCATGCTTACCTCAACGACTTTATTGCTTGTAAATCTGATTAATTGATGTGAACCGCCTAGAACTCTCTGGGTATAGCGGTATACAAAAATAAAGTTATTATTATTATTAAAAACCTACCTTTTTCCCTAGTCACTCCTTCAACCCTTCACCAGCATCAGTAAGTAATCCTATATGAAGATATATTGCAACCCCACTGTATGTAAACCCTATATTGTAACACTGTGAATGTAATGTAAACTGTATCCCGTTCTGAGCTCTTTGGGGAGAATAGGATATAAGTATAAATAAACAAGCCCAGTGGTTCAAAATTGATGCCTCAATTGAACTAAAGTGAAATGGTGTGGTGACTGTGTTAGTCCACTTTCCAAGGTAATAAAACAAAAATAAAGGAAATAATTCAATGTATTTTATGATGAGCTTTTGAAGGTAACCCTTCTTCTTCAGATCAGAAATTGAACTATTGAACTAGAAATCAGAACTGCATATAATAAGATGATGAGTTCATGTTCCCCAAACTGTTCAGTACCTTGTGGTAATTCATATGCTTGGTATGCCAGTCATTTTGCAGCCAATGTTCTGGAGAATTTTCTTTCACAAAATCACTCACTCGATTCCTAAAGTCATTAGGTTTCAATAAGAGCAGCTGAATTATGAAGTAGCACACCTGGGCTTCATTTCCTTCATGGCTGCGCATAGCCTTGGAAAAAAAAAACCCCACAAAATCAAATGAGGATTGCAAATTTTCCATCTCTAAGATTGCTCAACTAATGGACACAAAGCTACAAAAAGCTTCTAATCAAATCATTGCACTAATCCCCTCACCTAAAACTGTCAACATGCTCCCTTTAAAATAGACTATGTTAGTGGTATAATGGCTTACTGCAAGCCTATACATTGGCAGCTCATACATATCCAACGTAATCTTTCCCATAATTAATACAGTTTCCTGTTCTATAAGAGTCAGCTCTATAAAATAAGTGGTCAAGCTACTTTTTAGTCAACTTTCTATATTTAAATGCAATTGTCTGATTCGATTCACACTTGTCAGTGTCATTTAGAAAAGTGTTAATAAGAATGCAGACACTGACTGTGTAAATTACCCAAGACTCCATCATATTGTATTACAAAACAGTATGCATTTTAAAAGATCATACTGTGCTCCACCTTGAAGAAAATGAAAAGGTTTTTGATTTGTGATTTAATATATCACCTTCTGTATGAAATAAAGCAGTGTACAAATAATCATAATATAATAGAAAAAGAAAAGAACGCCATCAAATAGGATAGAGGAAAAGGGAAGTTTGAATAAAAACAAGAAAGAGAAAAAAATGAGAGAGAAAGCAGGTACAGGTCTGTTCTCAAGCTACAATGGGTCTACCACCAGGGGAACACCTAGGTACAAAAGGTATACTTTTCAGGCCAAGTTCTGTTCACGTGGAACTTTTTTTAAAAAAATGAACTTAATTGGCGCTTTAATTGAACTGTAGTTCAGGGAATGGTTATCTCTAGATTGGACTACTATAACATACTGTACCTTAGAATAACTAAAACTAGGAGCAGTGCTTGGTCTAAAATGCAGCAGCATGGGTTATGGATGTTGCAAGAAATGAGCACATAACTAACCCCTGTCCTTTGGTTACCAGTAGCCTGGAAAGTCCAATATAATGTCATCTCGATTGTTCAAACGCTCTACCATCCAGTATTTTTTATTTTTTAAACAAATTGCTGATGTTATACTGTCCCAGTAGAGCACTGTATTCAGAAAATGCCATGTGACTTGAAACACTGATTAAAGCGCGATATGCTGAGACTAGAACAGCTGCTTTTTTGTGTGGCAGGTATTAAAATATGGAACGCATTGATGAGGCAATTAAGCCTATGTGCTGACAGATTGAAAACACAGCTATTTGTATCTGCTTTCATGTAAGGAAAGATTTCCATTTGTATAGGCAACAGATGGAAGTGTGCAACAAAGGTCATGAAGACTCAGCTTTTTTGTAATGTTAATTTTATGCTATGTATGTTTTATATGGAAACCATCTAGATACACGGTATATAAATTTTAAAAATAAATAAATAATAAATATATGGAATTGTATTAGTTTCCCCTCCTGTATTGTTCTTTCCATTCCCTTCTTTCCTCCCTTTTTCTTTTTATCTCGATGTAGTTTTATTCTCCTACCCCCTATTCCTGTGTGTCTCAGTGAGTGCTTCTGTTTGACTATCCCACTTATTTTAATTTCTTAAATGAAATTTCTTTTGTTTTTAACTAGTATTGTAAACCGTCTAGGTATATCTTGATAGATGGTATATCAAAAACTGAATAAACTTGGAAGCTGAGCAGTCTTGTTGAGAAATGAACAGACACAATGAACCTGAAGAGAGCCCAAACACACTTAACAAATGCTACTTGAGGTTCAAATGAAAGTGAATGATCAATGAAAATACCAAGGTATTTAAAAGATTGAACTGGCTCATTCCTAAGGTGGGGGCTAAAGTATAGTAGGACTGCCTGCCAATAACCCAGTTATTAGGTTTAGAATGAGTTGATGACCATTTTGCAAATTAATCCAGACAGGACTGATGTTGAGTGAAACTGGGATGACAAGGATCAAAGACAGAAAACAGTAAGATATAATTTGAACAGAATAAAAGTACCTAGAGGACTCAAAAAGATGTTAAAGAGTAATGGAGCTAAGCCCGATCCTTGTGGGACACTGCATGGAAGAGGACAAACCGATGAAGTCGAAGAAGGTAAGGAAACAAAAAATGAAAGGTCTGACAGAAATTACGTAAGCCCTTTAAGAACCTTACCTGTGAAACCTCTCTCTTAAGAAAGTGGAGTGGCAGAGCATAGTCCACCAGGTAAAAAGCCGAGAATAAGTCGAAATAAAATCACCTGCATTCAATATGTATTAATAGTTTCTATATTGAGCTGCTGGGCAAAAACAGAATCTTCACGGATGTAAGATGTTAGTGGATATGACATGCAGTGAAAACTGATTAAAAGACATATTTCTTGACAAGCTTTGGTCTATAAGGGAGGTTGGAAACTGACTTGCAGCTGGAGGGAACAGTTGGATCAAAAGTTATTTTTGAGGAGTCGGTGGCCAGAGCTTGTTTCCAGACTGGAACCTTCTTATTAGAGACCTTAAGATTATGGATGGAAAAGCGAAAGGGTTCTGTATCCATGGTGAAAGAAAAGGGTCGAGTAGCCTTAGATGAGGAAAATAGTTTCAAAAGAGATGTTGCAAAAATCTGACTGAAAATTGACCAAGTTTGGGATAAAACAGTATTTCCCAAGTTGGTCCTGGCGTACACCTTTGCCAGTCAGATTTTCAGGATATCTGCAATGAATATGCATGAAAGAGAATTTCATATAATGGAAGCTGTGTATGCAAATATCTGACTGGCAAGGGGGTACTCTAGGACGGATTTGGGAAACACTGGGAAAAAGAACAAACTAGTGTAGAATGTTTAGTGGGTGATAAAATGGAGAGGGAGATGTAAAACTCTGGGGATTGGATAATATGAGAGGAATGTAGATTAGCAGTCTTTATGGTATAGTAGTATGCAAAGTAGTCCGCATTAAGTAAGGTGGGAACAGGTGAATTTTGGGCCTCTCTTATTAGATTCTACAATGATCACTGTAACGCTCCTATATTCCACTGGACAAAGAAGCAGGAGTCATCCACTTGTTTCTTCCATCGTGCTGGAAGAAGACACTACAACACCTGTTTGCAGAGGCAGCAGTAGCATGCAAGCTTTCAGATACAGGTAACGGGTGATTAATATTTTGGGGGTGGGGAGGTGGGAATGTACAGCAATATGAAAAAGCTCCCCTCCCAATTTTCCCTATTAGGAGGAGAGTGTGGCGTAGCGGTTAGAGCTACAGCTTCAGCACATTGAGGTTATGGGTTCAAACCCTGCACTGCTCATTGTGACCCTGAGCAAGTTACTTAATCCTCCTTTGTCCCATGTATATTAGATAGATTGTGAAACCATCAGGACAGATATGGAAAATGACTGAAGTACCTGTATGTAAACAGCTTTGAAATGTGGTTGTAAAATTACAAAAAGGCAGTATACAAAAGCCCAATTCCTTTCCCTTAATGTGTTTTTGAAGTTTAAATAAAATATAATATTAGGACATAGGAAACCCGAGTATAAAAGATAGTATTCTATAAAGGTTACATGCATTCCTTGCTTATACCTGCCTTTGAGCAAGTATAAATGGTTGCATCTGTATCTCAGTGCAGGTTTACACTAATATTGTATAATCACATCTTGGCTCCCAGGACTGGCACCATTGGAATAGCTTAAATGGAGCACCCTGTTATAGGTTTGCTCTCCCAGTGGCTTGAGCCTATTGTCAAAAAAACTTGGAAGGGGGGGGGGAGGGTTGAGGAAGTATTGAAAAACTTGTCAAGCTCAGCAAAGCAAATGATTGCATGAAAAGTAAAGGAGATACTATATTTAAAGCACATACTTACGAGGCACAAGATCAAGCGATCTAGAGTCACAATGTTGTATTTCCATACCATTTCGTTAAGAATTTCAATGCATTTGTTAAGCTGCTGACCTCCAGCTGATGTGGAAAACTCATAAACTAAGAAATCAGCAAATGTTCTGACATGGGCTACCAGAGCCCTAGCACCAATTCTTTCCAATACTCTACAAACCAGAAAGAAGAGAGACAGAAATGGACAATGCTATTAGCATTTTAAAAACAATGTAGAAGACTTTTATGGCTAAATTGGCATGTTTGAAAATTGTTCTTCTTGGAGTGGGTTTCAGGACGAAATGATTTAGCATTCAAACAGAATAGCATTTTCCAACCTTTGCACGTATTCCCCCATTCCTCCTTCCCCTTTCCCTCTACACACAAAAAAAGGAGATGCGAAGTCTGAGCATAGTTATGCCTGTGTAGATGTGTTGATAACATCTTGAGTAGAGAATGACATGGTGACAAAATTCATCACCGTCCCCGTCCCCGTGGATAACCATCTTCATGTCATTCTTTAAGGAGAGAGGGAAGAATCAGAGTATGAATGGCCACAACCACTGACCTACAAGCTTTGCTTTGAAGAATGCTGGTGTAGAAGGACCGAGGTTGAAATAGACACTAGAAAATAACATGGGATTATTTCCCGCGGTTATCCGCGAGGACGGGAATGGTGATGAATTTTGTCACCGTGTCATTCTCTAATCTTGAGTACCCTCATGGAAAGCAGTCAATTCAATCACTGATGATACCAATTGATCTCCTCCCTGTTGGTCTGTTTGAAATTCTCTCTTATCTGCAGTGAATTCTCAAAAATAAATTTCTTATTCTGAAACATAAGCAGGAATATCTAAGATAAAATGAAGCTCCTAAGGCTAAAAAGGCTTTCTGTCTGAGTTGTGCAGCTCTAGCAACATCAGGAAAATTAAAATCTTAGCACCACAGTCCTTCATTTCTTTTTGTCTGAAAATAATGTTTCAAAACCAAAGATTTATCAGTCATTAGCAAGTTACTAAAAAAGTAGATTCAGCTTTATCTTGAGCAATGCATTTTATTCCTTCTATTCTGCGTATTACTCTTAGATTCTAAATTTTCTGTCTATCACAATACATTTAAAAACATATTTAAATGTCTGAAGCCAATTAATTTTGCTGCTCTGAACTGGTTTTGCAACCCCACCCCGTAGTCTGCCATTTGTATCTTTAGCCTGTTTTGTTTGTTATATGCTACAGTATCTTGCTTCATGTTGAGTGTTTCTTCATTTTGTACTGTTGTTTCTTAAAAAACCCCCTCAATAAAATGTATTTTAAAAGTTAAATGTGAACTGCAATGCTCATGACTGCCAATTAGCAGTAACAAAATTCTTTGCACAATTCTAACATGCAATTCGACAACAATATTCCGTAACTTCCGTTTCACTTTTGCAAAATGGGGTTGAAAAAGAACACTAACACTATGTGCCCTGTTACTACATCTTATCTAATCACAGGTTACATCATTAGAGAATGAAAGAAGTTTCCTAATTCTTTTCACAAACAGTTTCAAGGTCATTGTATATCAACCACAGGATAATGCCCTCCAAGATATTTAACACAAGTCCTAATTCAGGACATCATAAGACAAGCTATAAAGCACAGAGCTGCTGAGGTGTCAGTTCAGGTTTCATGTCTATGTTGTTCATCAAATATTTCTAAGTTTCTATATTTTAAACACCTTTTAGAGCAGTGGTCTCAAACTCAAACCCTTTGCAGGGCCACATTTTGGATTTGTAGGGCCTCAGAAAAAATAATTAATGTCTTATTAAAGAAATGACAATTTTGCATGAGGTAAAAACTCTTTATAGTTTATAAATCTTTCTTTTCGGCTAAGTCTTAATAATGATATTGTCATTTTTAGCTAAAGACATATGATCAAGAAACTTTTATTTTACTTTTGTGATTATGATAAACATACCGAGGGCCTCAAACTAGTACCTGGTGGGCCGCATGTGGCCCCCAGGCCACGAGTTTGAGACCACTGTTTTAGAGGCAACGCTTTCTAAGCTTTTTCCAATTGTAAACCTTAAAACACCAAAAATGGCTTTTATGCAAATTTGCAACTACATATGTACATACAAAATAACCATACTTTTATTTGACCTGTGTGTAGCCATTCCCAGGGTTATTTATTTATTTTTAATATTTATATACTGCTTATAACCTAAGCAGTTTACATTCAGGTACTCAAGTATTTCTCTCTATCTGTCCTGGTAGGCTCACAATCTGACTAATGTACCTGGGGCAACGATTTGCACAGGGTCACAAGGAGCAGCGCTGGGTTTGAACCTGCTGAGGCTGCAGTCCTAACTACTAGGCAGAATGGGGGTGGGATTGTTTTATACATGCACAGAGTACAGGCACAAATGTATATTTCCTTTAGAGGGGCTATAAATTCATGCACTCTTGGGACTAGATCAAGGATCCTAAGAAATCAACTAGGGAAGGTGGGAGGGATGCGAGAATATCTGCCTGATATCCCCGGAAAACACCTGTTACGGTAAATAATTGTGCTTTATCCTAGGACAAGCAGGCAGCATATTCTCACATGTGGGACTCCCTGGATTACTGAAATGGGATGGAGGGAGTTTTGGCCTTAAAGAAAAAAAATTTTGAAGTACTGCTTGGACAAATCTACCATCTCATCTGGAATAGGTTTCCAGACAATTGTAAGATATGAAGGTATGAATTGAGGACCAAGTAGCTGTTTTGCAAATATCTTCTATGGGAGTGGAATGCAGAAAGGCTACTGATGCTGCTATTGTTCGGACCTTGTGGGCTGTTACACATCCCTCAAGTGGCAACTCAGCCTGATCACAGCAAAAAGAGATGTAGGTGGCCAACCAAGTGGCAATAGTTCGTTTGGTGAAAGAAACTCCCAATCTGTTGGGATCAAAAGAGATGAAGAGTTGAGGGGAAATCAAAGCCGCTTCGAACCTAATGGATTAGCGGTATATAAAAAATAAAATTACATTACATTACATGTGTGCCTCTTCTGTGGTGGTAGCTTGGAAGAAGCGGAAGTGGTTGGATAATATTTCTTATAGGCATATGAAGTAGGCTGCTGAGATGGTTTAGATCAGCGGTCTCAAACTCATGGCCCCTCAGGTACTATTCTGCAGCCTGCGGTCTAGATGCAAAGATTGAGTGTCGGCTCCTTTGTTGAGGTCTTTTTTCCATTCAAAGGCGTGGGTGGGGGCTCCTCATGCCTGCGTCGGAAGCCTCTCTGTGTGTGTGGCCTCTCTGTGTGAAGCCTCTCTGTGTGTGTGGCCAGTAGGAAAAAGAAGGTATTGATGCCTCTGTATAAGACACTGGTGAGACCTCAGTTAGAATACTGTGTACAAACTCTGCAATGAGAGGGCATAGGATGAAGTTAAGAGGTGATAGGCTCCGGAGTAAACTGAGAAAATACTTTTTTACAGAAAGGGTGGTAGATGCGTGGAACAGTCTCCCAGAAGAGGTGGTGGAAACAGAGACTGTGTCTGAATTCAAGAGGGCCTGAGATAGGCACATGGGATCTTTCAGAGAGAGAAAGAGTTACTGTGGACAGGCAGACTAGATGGGCCATTTGGCCTTTATCTGCCATCATGTTTCTATGTTATTAAAGAAATGACAATTTTGCATGGTGTAAAACTCTTTATATTTTATAAATCTTTCCTTTAACAGTTAAAAAGGAAAGATTTATAAACTATAAAGAGTTTTACACCATGCAAAATTGTCATTTCTTTAATAATACATTAATTATTTTTTCTGTGGACCTCCAAGTACCTACAAATCCAAAATGTGGCCCTGCAAGGGGTTTGAGTTTGAGACCACTGGTTTAGATGATTGTGGCTTAGCTTTAAAGCCAGTGAGTAGTCCAACTCTGCTCATACCATGTGAGTCTTTGAGTGGCATCCTCAACCTTGTCTCCGAAGAGTTCTTCCCAGAAATAAAGGATGTTTGCCAAGCGGTCCTGAATGTTAATGAACATATCAGAGACTCTTAACCATACCAGGTGTCTCATGGCAATGGACATTGCTGATGCTCTGGATGATATGTGAAAAGTATCAAATATTGATTGTGCCATGAACTTTCGTGCTTGAAATAAATTGTGAATGGTATCTTAAAAGTCCTGTAGGTGGTCAGTTGGAATGCACTACTGAAAATCAACTAATTTCTTAAGATGTTTGAGGTAGAACTTCATATAAAAGCTGTAGTTCAGAACGCTTATTAGTTAATACAGATCTGATAAAGATGTCTACCAAACTTGCCCATGGTGCGACCCTCACGACCTGGTGGCGCAGTAGCATAAACTCTGGAGCTAGAGGATTTCTTAAGAATGGATTCAACCAGCAGTGACTGATGTGATAACTGTGATTTATCAAATTCAGGACAATTGAATCCTATAAAGAGTCAATTTTCCTTGGGGTTATAATAGTGGAAAAAGGAATCTCCCAGTTTTTAAAAACAGCTTCCTTAAGTAGATTATATAGAGGCAACTTAAGAAGTTTTTTTAGGAGGCTCATCAAAATCCAAACCTCTAAGAGCTCTGATCTAGGCTCAAGGTCAGACTAACTTAATAAGCAAATCTTTTCCCATATTTCTGATGCCATAGCCAATAGAAGAAAGTCATCTTAGTAACTTCAGGAATCTGAAGAACTTGTCAGCATACAACTGGAAAGGTGCACTTGAAGGTAAAACAACTTCAGTACCACTGATGCACCTAGTCCAAGATCCAGATTCTCAGGAGGCAACAGAAAGAAGCAGGTTAGCCAGAAAACAGCGTAATTTACCCAGATCTGTTTCAAAGCTGTGATCACCCTTCACTATTTGTCCATAAAGAGTTATCATCTCCACCAAGTAATTGCCAACCTCTTCATCAAAGTATGCTTACAGCCTGGCCACCCTGAGTAGGCCTGCTCTTACTATCAGAAGCTAAGCAGGGATGGGCCTGGCTAGTACCTGGATGGGAGACCACCTGGGAATACCATGTGCTGTAGACTAAGAGGTCCTATGTTAGGCAGCAGCGATATAGTGAAGCCACACACTGCACAGGAGAAGGCAATATTGGGCAAAATCACTCCTGTACTCTGCTGTGAAACACCGCAGGAGGGATTCCTCTATGTATGCTGCCAAGAGTCAGTGGCTGACTCAGTGGCATGATCCATCCATCATCAATGTATAATTCAAAGAAGAACACTGGATCAATATCTCTTGGAAACTGTTGGCTTCCTAATCAAAATTTGGAAAATCGGGCTTCAGGTCTTTTTTTCACCCAATATGCTTGTCTGCTAGATCTTGTAATGACCGTTTCCTCTCTAGATGATGAAGAGGAATCTTCCATGACTGATATAGACTTCGAGAGTCATGGGGTTTTTAATTTTTGTCCTTCATCACAATGCATGGAAACAGTTCTTTTGCACTGTCTTCTTATACTGGGCTTATTTTCTTTTTTTCCTTTGACATGACTAGATCCTTTGAACTATTTCTTGATAGGCTTGGTTCTACTTTGTGACCAATATGTTGGATGCAGCACTGTGGATCTTTCACCTTCCTCTATTTGTTGTTGATCTCCAGAATTTCCTTCCTCTTCAGTGAAAGAGAAAAAAATCTTCATTGCCATCCACTGTATTACCCACATAACATGTTTGTCCATTATGTGTAATTATGGCATGAACAGAAGCACTGAGTTGCCTGCCACTGAGATTGTTGATGCTCCCAGATCCCTTTTCATCACTGCTATCTTCTTCTGATTCATTTCCATCATCCAGCAGCTCAATGTACACATTTGCATGGAAAAAATCTTCTGCTTCCACCAAGTCAGCCATCAACTCTTAGCAACATGCACAGAGGAATACCTATTTGCAGTGTTTCATGGCAGAGTAGAGGAGTGGTTTGCCATTGCCTTCTCCTGCGCAGTGAGCGGCTCCACTATGCCACTGCTGCCCCAGGTGGTCTCCCATCCAAGTACTAGCCAGGCCTGACCCTGCTTAGTTTCTGATAGTAAGAGCGGCCCTACCCACAGCAACCAGGTCATAAGCTCCTTGACAGCATAGTGCCTGAAATAATTGTATCTTATAGATTCCAATTGCATCAAAGTATTTGCAAACATTATAATACCGAACGCACTTGTCATGTATACTACAGGTTAGGGTTACTGCAGTTTCTAACAAAGGCATATATACCATTAGGAGGGCAGGCCAAAATTCGTTAGGCAAAAATGATACATCTTCTACCGTCTTCTGTTTCTTAACTAACAGATTTCAAAATCAGAAACTCAAAATGCCATGTCCTGTACCCATTCATTCCCAGTGTTCCATTTTTGGAACATGTGCAAAAAATGCTGTATAAAGATCATGGCCCCGCATGAAAACATTTTTTCTGCAGAGGTACACTACCACAGAAATAAAGTATAAAACCTCAATAATAATCTTTGTATTCGAAAAAAGTACTGAAACAATCGACTCACCTTACATGTGACATTTCAGCACAGTCCGAGAAATACTAGATTTTTAACCAAGTAACTTTTTCCACTGAAAATCACAAACTAATCAAAACAATTTTACTCAACACACGAAAACACAGTAAGGTGAAGGCCAAATCACAAATCTGTACTTTCTTTGTGTTATTGTTAATGATTCCCCCCCAAATGTGAATGTTCCATTATTAGAACACTGGGCAGAAATGGGTTTTAAAGGCCTGGTTGAAGAGTCAAGCTTTTACCTGCTTCCTGAAGAGATAGTCTTGTGTTAAGTGAAGCCTTTCAAGAAGTGCATCCCAGAGTGTGGGGGCTACTCTAGAGAAGGCTTGCTGGCAGGTATGATGTCCATTGGAGAGGGTGTGGATTAGAGAGTTGCATGGGGACAGAAATCCCACCCGTCCCCGTGAGGAATCCCACCCGTCCCCACCCGTCCCCGTGAGGAATCCATCCGTCCCCACCCGGAATCTCCTCCATCCCCGCCCATCCCCGTGAGGAATCCCCTCCGTCCCCGCCCGTCCCTATAAACTTCAGAAATAGTTATTTCATTTAATTATGCTACTGAATTAAAGGCTCTGGTAGAAACCCATTTACAAATAAGCAAAAAGACTTTATTAATTTGAAAATATTAATTGGGAAGAATACATACTTTGTAAACGGGTTTCTACCAGAGCCTCTTGTTTATAAATTTTTATCAACACAACTAATATACTACTTTATCCTGAAGCAAAAAAAAAAGAAAAAACGAAATAGAATTCTTTTCCTACCTTTGTTGCCTGGTTTCTGCTTTCCTCATGTTCTCATTCAGTTCCTTCCATCCACTGTCTCTCTTCCTTCTGCGTCTTCCATTTGCTCTGTTACTGTGCCTCTCCCTTTCTCCCCCCTTCCAAATTGGTCTGGCACCCATCTTCTTCCCTCCGCTCCCCCATAGTCTGGCATCTCTGTCTTCTTCCCTGCCAGCGTCTTCTCCCCACTCTCTCTTCCCCATTTCCTTTCAGCGTCCTTCTCCCTCCCCATCTTCCCCATGTCCTGCCAGCGTCCTTCTCCCCCTTCTGTCTTCCCCATGGCCTTTCAGTGTCCATCTCCACCCCCCCGTCTTCCCCATGGCCTTTCAGCGTCCTTCTCCACCCCCCCGTCTTCCCCATGGCCTTTCAGCGTCCTTCTCCATCCCCCCATCTTCCCCATGTCCTTTCAGCGTCCTTCTCCACCCCTTTGTCTTCCCCATGTGCTTTCAGCGTCCTTCTCCCCCCCCGTCTTCCCCATGTCCTGTCAGCGTCCTTCTCCCCCTTCTGTCTTCCACAAATGCTTTCAGTGTCCTTCCCCCCCACGTCTTCCCCATGGCCTTTCAGCGTCCTTCTCCACCCCTTTGTCTTCCCCAGTGCTTTCAGCGTCCTTCTCCCCCCTCCTTCTCTCCCGCCCCGGGTGCAACACAGCCGGCCAGGTCCCCTTACTTTTGTGCCGACAACAGCCCCGGTCTGACAAACCTCCCTGCCCTTAACCGCGAATCTAAATTTCCTTCTTACAGCTGCTGTAAGAAGGTAATTTAGATTCGCGGTTAAGGGCAGGGAGGTTTGTCGGACCAGGGCTGTTGTCAGTCTGTCGGTCGGGGAAGCGCCACAAAAGTAAGGGGACCTGGCCGGCTGTGCTGCACCCGGGGCGGGGCGGACCGCCCCCCTCCCTTGGTAGCCACTCGAGCAGCGAGGCTACTCCTCCTTACCTACCCTGCCTGCAGCACAGAGCCGAACGGAAGTCTTCCCGATGTCAGTGCTGACGTCGGGAAGACTTCCGTTCGGCTCTGTGCTGCAAGCAGAGCAGGTAGGGAGAAAAACCGCGCGACTTAGTACATCCAGCCCCGCAGGAACCCCGCTACCCTCGGAGGCGTCCCCACGGGATCCCCGCGATCCTAGGGGGCGTCCCCATGGGATTCCCGGACCCTAGGAGGCATCCCCATGGGATCCCCGTGACCCGAAGGGGGAACTCGCGGGATGCCCGCGGGATTCCCGTCGTCCCCGTTCCCATGCAGCTCTCTAGTGTGGATAGGAATACTCCTTGGAAGGACCTTGGTGACCTTGAAGATGTGGCTTGTCACATAAGGTTATGAACAGGTGATGAGCCAAATCAAATTATTTTGGAAATGTATTCACTTAAAATATGCTAATAAAAGGGTATGGATTATTTGTTTCTTCATACCATTTAAAATATTTTGAATATATCCAGCTTTAGCTTCATGGTTGAATAGGGTCGCAATACCACCATTATAGAAATTCAATGGCAAATTAAGCAAGGCTAGGTATTTACACTGTATTACTAAGCTGTATAAAAAAAGTCATATTAGGGATCATTTCCACAACTTATATGGAAATATACAGTATAAGCTTTCATAACTCAAAAATGCCTTGTAAGGCAATGGTGGTATTACTGAGATACAGTAAAGGATCAAAATGTTTACCTATAGCCAATCTGGTTAATATGATCAGTTTCCAGAAGCATTTTCCACAGAAGGCAAAGGAAGAGTGGTGGGGATCCCTGCATGGAAAAGTGTGTAATGATGTCATTTTCATTGGTCATTGACTTCCATTTTCTGTACTCCTCTTCCACGTTCTTCTTCAGATTAAAACGACTTTCTTGGGGTACATTGTTCTGTTTGAAGAATGCCTGAAAAAAAAATTGTGGTATTGAAAAAGAACCTATAGACTAAAGAGGGCTGCTGCTTAATAAATCCCAAGAGGCTTTAACTCATACTCCTGGCTATAACAGTGTATGGTGGTTGCCACCCATTATGGTGACACTATCTCTAAAAGGGAATGCAAGCTCCCTTCACGAAGTGTCAAAATGTCCTGGTTTATGAAGAATTAAAAATCACCTCCTGGTCAGCCAGTGCTATTTGGACAGTTGATGCCAGTAGAGAAGAAACAATTAGGGATTACTCCTGCCCCTGAAGAACCCCCAGGATTTAGGGAATAAGTTCTAGGAAGGCTGGGGCAATGGGCTTTATGAAGAGGGGAGAGGGAAATTTTAACGGAACAGGACAAGGCTTCAAAGCATGCAAAACAGGGCAGGTTTCAATGAGCCAGGATGGGTGGTTTGGGTATTCCTCATAGATGAACAGTGCCTTTCAATATGGGCAGAGGAGGAAGACTATATCAGCACCTGAGAACATTGTCTGGCATCTAAATGCAAGAATGGTTGCCAGCATTTCAGAAATGGATATGCTTAGATCAGTTAAAAATCAACAGCACTTAAAAATAACACAACACATTCTCTAAAATTAAACAGGCTTATACTCGTATATATAAAGACCACACATTTTTATGTAAAAAGAAAAGCTGGGCCAGGTCTTGTTTTATCCCTTACATGCAAAGCAATGTGATTTGGATTTACTAAGGGAACTCAATAAGGAATTCAAAATTATATATTCATGTATACAATGGGGTAAACATGAGGATTGGATCAGCTTGCCCCATGAACAGGGTCACCTTAATTTTCCCTCCATCTCCTTTTGTCATTCCACCCAGTACTGGATTTTAGTATGCTAATTAATGAACAACCACCATTTCCAATTTCTGCATATATTTCGAGAAGAGCCATTATTTTCCCATGCTGAGAGTAAATAGGAATACTAGAGTAGTCTGCTTTTGACTTTTGGCACTGTGTGGGTCTCAGAAAGTTTGAGTTGAACAATATCCAAATTCCTGGGCTGATCTTACAATGACTGTCATAAGGAATATGAGTACCATATAATGCCACTGAAATTCTCATTGACACATTCACATTCATGAAGCATACAAAATAGTTCCAGT
Organism: Geotrypetes seraphini; assembly: GCF_902459505.1. NCBI lineage: Eukaryota > Metazoa > Chordata > Amphibia > Gymnophiona > Dermophiidae > Geotrypetes > Geotrypetes seraphini. The sequence continues at coordinate 241,148,819 of NC_047086.1, read as the reverse complement.
ATTTCCTCTATAGGAGCCATATGACACACTTTACTTACATCATAAATCTAGTAGGGAAAATTTTTTGAAAGCCCCTCAAAGGTGTCACCCCAGCTGAATGGTTTTCTTATAAAGCACAGTTACTTACCGTAACAGGTGTTATCCAGGGACAGCAGGCAGATATTCTTGACTGATGGGTGACGGCACCGACGGAGCCCCGGTACGGACAATTTTAGAGTGATTGCACTCTAAGAACTTTTAGAAAGTTCTAGCTAGGCCGCACCGCGCGTGCGCGAGTGCCTTCCCGCCCGACAGAGGCGCGCGGTCCCCAGTTAGGATAAGCCAGCTAAGAAGCCAACCCGGGGAGGTGGGTGGGACGCAAGAATATCTGCCTGCTGTCCCTGGATAACACCTGTTACGGTAAGTAACTGTGCTTTATCCCAGGACAAGCAGGCAGCATATTCTTGACTGATGGGTGACCTCCAAGCTAACAAAAAGAGGGATGGAGGGAAGGTTGGCCATTAGGAAAACAAATTTTGTAAAACAGATTGGCCGAAGTGTCCATCCCGTCTGGAGAATGCATCCAGACAATAGTGAGATGTAAAAGTATGAACTGAGGACCAAGTAGCAGCCTTGCAGATTTCCTCAATAGGAGTGGAACGGAGGAAAGCTACAGACGCTGCCATAGCTCTAATCTTGTGGCCTGTGACAGAACCTTCCAGTGTCAGGCCCGACTGAGCATAACAGAAGGAAACGCAAGCGGCAAGCCAATTAGACAGAGTGCGTTTAGATACAGGATGACCCAACTTGTTAGGATCAAAGGACAAAAACAGTTGAGGAGATGATCTGTGAGGTTTGGTGCGATCAAGATAGTAAGCCAGAGCACGTTTACAATCCAAGGTATGCAAAGCCTGTTCACCTGGATTACAATGAGGCTTTGGGAAAAAAACAGGTAGAACGATGGATTGGTTAAGATGAAACTCAGACACAACCTTAGGAAGGAATTTTGGATGTGTACGGAGAACGACCTTATCATGGTGAAAAACAGTGAAAGGTGGATCAGCCACCAGTGCATGGAGCTCACTGACCCTCCTGGCAGAAGTGAGAGCTATAAGAAAAACCACTTTCCAAGTTAGAAATTTAAAATGCGTTGTGGCCAAAGGCTCGAAAGGAGGCTTCATTAACGCAGAAAGAACCACATTAAGATCCCATACAACAGGAGGAGCCTTAAGAGGTGGCTTCACATTGAAAAGGCCCTTCATAAACCTTGAAACTAAGGGATGAGCTGAGAGGGGTTTTCCATGAATCGGCTCATGAAAAGCTGCAATAGCACTAAGGTGGACCCTTATCGAAGAGGATTTAAGACCAGAGTCAGATAAGGACAATAAATAGTCCAACACCAGTCCCACTGCTGTAGATATGGGATTATGGTGATGTAACAGGCACCAGGAAGAAAAGCGAGACCACTTTTGTTGGTAACATTGAAGAGTAGACGGCTTCCTGGAGGCATCAATAATAGAACGGACAGGCTGAGACAGGAGAGCATGAGCTGGAGTCAGCCCGAGAGATACCAAGCTGTCAGGTGCAGAGACTGTAAGTTGGGATGAAGTAGTGTTTGCTGATTCTGTGTAAGCAGTGAAGGAAACAGAGGAAGAGGTATGGGTTCCCTGGAACTGAGTTGAAGTAGAAGGGAAAACCAATGCTGTCTGGGCCACCGTGGAGCTATGAGAATCATGGTGGCTTGTTCCCTCTTGAGCTTGAATAAGGTGCGCAGCATGAGCGGAAGAGGAGGGAATGCATAAAGGAAGAGATTGGTCCAATCCAGGAGAAATGCATCGGGTTCCAGACGGTGAGGAGAGTAAAGTCTGGAGCAAAACAGGGGCAGTTGATGGTTGTGGGGAGCTGCAAAAAGATCCACTTGAGGTGTGCCCCATTGGGAGAAAATGGACTGGAGAGTCGAGGAGTCGAGAGTCCATTCGTGAGGTTGAAGAATTCTGCTGAGATTGTCTGCTAAGCAATTCTGTTCCCCTTGGATGTAGACTGCCTTCAGGAATAAGTGACGAGCAGTCGCCCAGGTCCAAATCCTTAGAGCTTCCTGACATAAGGGATGGGATCCCGTCCCTCCCTGTTTGTTGATATAGTACATTGCAACTTGGTTGTCTGTACAAATGATAAGAACCTGAGGAAACAGGAGATGTTGGAAAGCTTTGAGGGCGTAAAACATCGCCCTGAGTTCCAGGAAATTGATGTGGTGTTTCTTTTCCTGTGTGGTCCAAAATCCCTGAGTTTGGAACTCGTTCAAGTGAGCTCCCCATGCATAGGGGGAGGAATCCGTGGTAATGACCAGTTGATGAGGAGGTAGATGGAACAGTAGACCTCTGGATAGATTTGATGATTTCAACCACCAAAGAAGCGACTGTCGAAGAGACGAGGTCACAGATATGTGTTGTGAACAAGGATCCGTCGCTTGTGACCACTGAGTCGCTAGGGTCCGTTGAGGAGTACGCAGGTGGAGACGTGCGAAGGGAGTGACATGTACTGTGGAGGCCATGTGTCCCAAGAGCACCATCATGTGATTCGCAGAGATGGAAGGTTGTTGGAACACCTGCTGACAGAGATGAAGGATGGTGTGAAGGCGGTTTGGAGGAAGAAAAGCCCTCATCTGAACAGTATCCAGAATGGCTCCAATGAATTGAAGTCGCTGAGTTGGAATGAGGTGCGACTTGGGTAGATTGATTTCGAACCCCAACAGTCGAAGGAAGTAAATGGTCTGATCCGTGGCTTTGTGAACGGACTGAGGAGAAGGAGCCTTGATGAGCCAGTCGTCCAGGTAAGGGAAGACTTGAAAGTTGTGGGAGCGGAGATAAGCTGCGACCACAATCAGACATTTGGTGAATACCCTGGGCGAGGAGGCTAGGCCGAAGGGTAGCACCTTGTATTGGTAATGATGTTGGTTGACAAGAAAGCGAAGATATTGTCTGGACATCAGATGAATTGGAACGTGAGTATACGCCTCCTTGAGATCGAGGGAACATAGCCAGTCTTCCTGAGAGAGAAGAGGATATAGGGTGGCAAGAGATAACATCTTGAACTTCTCCTTGACCAGACATTTGTTGAGCTCCCTGAGATCTAATATTGGTCTGAGATCTCCGGTCTTTTTGGGTACAAGAAAGTACCAGGAGTAAAATCCTAGGCCTTGCTGGTCCAGAGGAACTGGTTCGATGGCATTGAGAAGAAGGAGAGATTGAACCTCCTGAGCGAGGAGGAGGGACTGAGCCTTGTTGGAAGCAGACTCTTTTGGCAGACTTAATGGTGGAGGAGTCTGAAAGTTTAGAGAGTAGCCGTGGGCGATTATAGCAAGTACCCACTGGTCGGAGGTGATTGCTTCCCAGCGAGATAGAAAAACTTGTAGTCGACCTCCTATGGGCTGAGGCAGAGGACATGAGGGAGGAAGACTGGCAATGTTCTGGAGAAAGGAGTCAAAAGGGCTGTGTCGACTTAGGTTGAGTAGCCGGTTTGACAGTAGGCTGCTGTTGTTGACGAGCCTGTTGCTGCTGCTGACGCTGTCTGCGAGATTGAGGAGGATGAGGCTGGGCCGGCCGAGCAGAAAACCTCCTTTGATATGAAGATTGTTGCCTGAATGGACGAGGAGGAGGAGGTTTCTTCTTGTTTTTCAACAAGGTGTCCCACCTAGTTTCATGGGCGGAGAGCTTTTGTGTGGTGGTATCCATGGACTCCCCAAACAGCTCATCCCCTAGGCAAGGCGCATTGGCCAGCCGGTCCTGATGGTTTACGTCCAATTCTGAGGCCCGCAGCCATGCCAACCTTCTCATTGCTACAGAGATAGCAGTAGCACGAGATGTCAGTTCAAAAGTATCATAAATAGAACGGACCATAAACTTCCTGAGTTGCAGAAGACTAGAGGTACATTGTTGAAAAGCAGGAAGTTTACGGTCCGGAATATACTTTTGAAAAGAGGTCACCTGTTGAATGAGGTGCTTCAGGTAAAACGAGAAGTGGAAAGCGTAATTACTTGAACGGTTGGCCAGCATGGCATTTTGGTAAAGACGCTTTCCAAATTTGTCCATGGCCTTTCCTTCCCTACCAGGAGGGACAGAGGCATACATACTGGCTCCTGCAGTCTTCTTTAGGGTTGACTCTACCAACAGGGATTCATGGGGAAGTTGGGGTTTGTCAAATCCAGGGATTGGAATCACTTTATATAGAGATTCTAGTTTTCTTGGGGCTCCTGGGATTGTCAAAGGAGTTTCAAGATTCTTATAAAAAGTTTCCCTCAAGATGTCATGGAGGGGTAACTTTAAAAACTCTTTAGGAGGTTGGTCAAAATCCAAGGCATCCAAAAATGCCTTGGATTTTTTAGAGTCAGACTCTAAAGGAATAGACAGGGTGTCTGACATCTCCTTTAAAAATTTTGTGAAGGAGGAGTGCTCTGGCTTAGCAGTAGTATCCTGCACCGATGGATCCTCCTCATCAGATGTGTAATCCTCCTCGGTACCGAGGGGATCATCCGAATCGTCCCACAAATCAGGGTCCCGTACCGATTGTAAACGGCCCTGGGAAAGTGGAGTCGATGTATCAGCATGTTTAGTCTTGCGTACCGATTTACCAGACCGAGTGGAGACGGTACCAGGGGAATGTAGTACGGTACGGGGTTCAGAGAACGGTACCGGTTCCGACCCCGTAGGAATAGCACGCCGTTTTGGTTCTGCTGACAGAACAGGCATGGACAAAGATTTATGCGGTGCCGAAACAGTCGATGCCAATAACAGAGGCTGTTCGACAGACGGCACCGAAGGCTCAGTCGGTACCGACACTGGAAGGTTCGGAGACAATAGAGCCGGGAGCAACTGTTGAAGTTGCTGCTGAAGCTGGACCTGGAGGATAGAGGCAATGCGCTCATCCAACGTTGGTCCCGATGGCACCGGTACCGGTTTTTTCTTGCTCGGTACCTTCGGTGCCGCTCGACGCTCGGGTGAAGTCGATGCCGATGAAGAGGCCGAGACTTCAATGGGAGCGGAGCGTTTACGGGGCCGGCGCTCAGTCTGCAGGACTTGGCTCACTGCATGCTCGACTGGCTGGCCTAGAACAGTAGGGAAGGTTTCTTAGCCGGCTTACCTACAGGAGTCGACACCGCCGATGGATCTGGCGGTGCCGAGGTAGTCGGAGTCGATTTGGAGGAAGTCGTCGACGTCGATACCGGTGCAACTTCCATAGCGGTACCGAAAAGGATCCGCTGCTGAATTTGTCTATTTTTTAAAGTTCTTTTTTGTAAAGAACTACAGCGGGTGCAGGTTTCAGCCCTATGGTCCGGACCCAGACACTGGAGGCACCACTTGTGTGGGTCGGAAAGGGAGATAGGGCGTGCACACCGTTGACACTTTTTGAAACCCGGTGACGGGGGCATGAAGGGAAATACCGCTGTAGCAAAATCGAAGCCCGAGGCTTCGATGGTGCCAACAGGCCCCGCCGGGTCAGATTCGATAAAAAATATGAAAAATAAGAATTATTATTTTTTTTTTTTTTTACACAAAAGGTAAAAAAGAAGGAAAGAAATAAAATATGAAGAGAAAAATACGCGCGAGCGGGAAGGCAAGTGAAATAGAAAAAAACTTCCAACAGCCGTTGGAAACACGCGTCTTCTTAGCTCCGCGGAATTAAGAAAACTGGGGACCGCGTGCCTCTGTCGGGCGGGAAGGCACTCGCGCACGCGCGGTGCGGCCTAGCTAGAACTTTCTAAAAGTTCTTAGAGTGCAATCACTCTAAAATTGTCCGTACCGGGGCTCCGTCGGTGCCGTCACCCATCAGTCAAGAATATGCTGCCTGCTTGTCCTGGGATAAATATTCTACTGAGTAAGAAGATGACTGTTATATTACCTTAGACATATACAGTATGTTCCTAAAACAATGGTATCACTTCCAGCAGCAACTAGATGAATATGTAGATGGTTTGTTGCAGTTCAGTAAGATGTTATATGAGAATTTTATGTAAAAAACATGGCTTTGTGAAGCAAATCTACAGTATAGCACAGTTACTTACTGTAACAGGTGTTATCCAGGGACAGCAGGCAGATATTCTTAACGCATGGGTGACGTCACCGACGGAGCCCCGGTACGGACCTTTTTAACTAGAAAGTTCTAGTTGGCCGCACCGCGCATGCGCGAGTGCCTTCCCGCCCGACGGAGGAGAGCGTGGTCCTCAGTTAAGATAAGCCAGCTAAGAAGCCAACCCGGGGAGGAGGGTGGGACGTAAGAATATCTGCCTGCTGTCCCTGGATAACACCTGTTACGGTAAGTAACTGTGCTTTATCCCAGGACAAGCAGGCAGCATATTCTTAACGCATGGGTGACCTCCAAGCTAACAGAGAGGGAGGAGGGATGGTAGGCCATTAGGAAAATAAATTTTGTAACACAGATTGGCCGAAGTGTACATCCCGTCTGGAGAAGGCATCCAGACAGTAGTGAGTAGTGAACGTGTGAACTGAGGACCAAGTGGCAGCCTTGCAGATTTCCTCGATGGGCGTGGAACGGAGGAAAGCCACAGAAGCAGCCATAGCTCTGACCCTGTGGGCCGTGACAGCACCTTCCAGTGAGAGACCGGCCCGAGCATAACAGAACGCAATACAGGCAGCAAGCCAGTTGGAAAGCGTCCGTTTAGAGACAGGACGACCTAGACGGTTAGGATCGAAGGTCAGAAAGAGCTGAGGGGACGAGCGGTGAGCCCTGGTACGGTCAAGGTAGTATACAAGGGCACGCTTACAATCCAGCGTGTGCAACGCCTGTTCCCCAGGATGAGAATGGGGTTTAGGGAAAAAGACAGGCAACACAATGGACTGGTTGAGGTGAAAAGCCGAGACCACCTTGGGAAGGAATTTAGGATGGGTACGCAGAACCACCTTGTCATGGTGAAAAACAGTGAACGGTGGATCGGCGACCAGTGCATGCATCTCACTAACCCTCCTGGCAGAGGTGATGGCAATGAGGAAAAGCACCTTCCATGTTAGAAGTTTGAGCGAAGTTGTGGCAAGAGGCTCAAAAGGGGGTTTCATGAGGGCTGATAAAACCACATTCAGGTCCCAGAGGACAGGAGGAGGCTTCAGAGGTGGTTTGACATTGAAGAGGCCTCTCATGAACCGGGAAACCAGTGGATGAGCCGTGAGAGGTTTTCCAAGGATAGGCTCATGAAACGCAGTGATGGCACTGAGGTGGACTCTGATTGAGGTAGACTTGAGGCCAGCATCGGACAGAGAGAGCAAATAGTCCAGTAACAGTTTCCACCGCTAATGAAGTGGGATCGTGATGATGCAGTAGACACCAAGAGGAGAACCTGGTCCACTTCTGATAGTAACATTGGAGGGTGGCCGGTTTCCTGGAGGCATCCAAAATGCGACGGACAGGCTGAGACAGATTCTCTGGAGAGGTCAGCCCGAGAGAAACCAAGCTGTCAGGTGGAGCAAAGACAGATTGGGATGCAGTAGAGACTGACATTGCTGCGTAAGTAGAGTAGGAAACACAGGAAGAGGAATGGGCTCCCTGGAGCTGAGCTGAAGCAGGAGGGAGAACCAGTGTTGGCGAGGCCACCGAGGAGCGATGAGAATCATGGTGGCCCTGTCCCTGCGGAATTTGGATAACGTCCGCAACATCAGAGGTAGTGGAGGAAAGGCATAGAGGAACCGATCCGTCCAGTCGAGCAGGAATGCATCTGGGGTCAGACGATGAGGAGAGAAGAGTCTGGAACAGAACTGGGGCAGCTGATGGTTGTGAGGCGCTGCAAAGAGGTTCACCTGCGGAGTGCCCCAGCGAGCAAAGATGGAGTGGAGTGTTGAAGGGTCCAGAGTCCACTCGTGAGGTTGAAGGATGCGGCTGAGATTGTCGGCCAGGGAGTTCTGTTCGCCCTGGATATAGACAGCCTTGAGGAAGAGATTGCGGGCCGTGGCCCAGTTCCAGATGCTGAGAGCCTCCTGACAAAGGAGGCGAGATCCGGTGCAGCCTTGCTTGTTTATGTAGTACATGGCGACTTGATTGTCTGTGCACAGGAGAAGAACCTGAGGGCAGAGAAGGTGCTGGAAGGCCTTGAGAGCATAGAACATGGCTCTGAGTTCCAGGAAATTGATGTGATGTTGACGCTCCTGATGTTGACGCTCCTGAAGGGTCCAGAGTCCCTGGGTGCGTAGATCTCCCAGGTGAACTCCCCACGCATAGGGGGAGGCATCCGTGGTTATGATCATGAAGTGAGGGGGTAGATGAAAGAGTAGACCCCTGGAAAGATTTGAGGAGTTCAACTACCATTGAAGAGATTGCTGAAGAGACGATGTCACAGAGATGGGATGAGAAAGAAGATCCGTGGTCTGTGACCATTGGTTGGCAAGAGTCCATTGAGGTGTCCTGAGGTGGAGTCGCGCCAGAGGAAGCACATGGACCGTCGAGGCCATGTGGCCCAGGAGGACCATCATCTGTCGGGCAGTAATGGAGTGATGAAGGAGCACCTGACGACAGAGGTGGAGCAGGGTCCGTTGACGGTCGGAGGGGAGAAACGCCCTCATTAGTGTGGTGTCGAGAACTGCTCCAATGAACTGAAGTCGCTGTGTGGGAAGCAGATGCGACTTGGGGTAGTTGATCTCGAACCCCAGGAGATGGAGGAAAGAGATGGTGTGATGAGTGGCTTGTAGCACAAGTGGAGACGTAGGTGCTTTCACCAACCAATCGTCCAACCTGGAGGTTGTGAGACCTGAGGAAGGCCGCCACCACAATAAGGCACTTGGTGAACACCCTGGGTGATGAAGCGAGGCCAAAAGGTAGTACTTTGTACTGATAGTGACGGTGCTGTATCTGAAACCGTAGGTAGCGACGTGAAGTCGGATTGATTGGGATGCGAGTGTAGGCCTCTTTGAGGTCCAGGGAACATAGCCAGTCGTGTTGAGAGAGAAGAGGGTAAAGCGTGGCAAAGGAGAGCATTCTGAACTTCTCCTTGACCAGACACTTGTTGAGGTCCCTGAGATCGAGGATGGGACGAAGGTCTCCTGTCTTCTTGGGAACCAGGAAGTAGCGTGAGTAGAATCCCTGACCCCTTTGGTCCGGAGGCACCTCTTCGATGGCATTGAGAAGAAGGAGGGATTGGACCTCCCTCAGGAGGAGGGGGGTTTGGGAGGAGTGAGAAGCAGACTCTACGGGAGGATTGTCTGGTGGAAGAGTCTGGAAGTTGAGAGAGTAGCCGTGGCGAATGATGTTGAGGACCCATTGGTCTGATGTGATGACCTCCCAACGGCTGAGGAAGATTTGGAGGTGACCTCCGATAGGCTGAGGAAGAGGCAATGATGATGGGAGACTGGCTATGCCCTGGAGGAAAAAGTCAAAAGGGCTGAGATGGTTTTGACGGAGGGAGAGGCTTGGCAGGTTGGTGAGACTGTGAGCGAGCCTGAGATTGATGCTGTTGACGAGGTCGGCGAGGCTGCTGTTGAGACGGGTTGAGAGGTCTGGCCGAGAACCTGCGCTGGTAGGAAGACTGCTGTCTGTAGGTGCAAGCAGGTGGAGTCTTCTTTTTAGGTTTAATCAGAGTGTCCCACCTGGTCTCCTGTGCTAAGAGTTTCTGGGTTGTTGAGTCCAGGGACTCTCCGAAGAGTTCATCACCCAGACAAGGTGCGTTAGCCAGGCGGTCCTGGTGGTTAATGTCCAGGTCAGAGACTCTCAGCCATGCCAAACGTCGCATGGCCACCGCCATGGCAGATGCGCGAGAGGTCAGCTCAAATGAGTCGTAGATGGAGCGAACCATGAATTTTCTGAGTTGAAGGAGGCTGGAAATATGTTGCTGGAAAAGAGGGACCTTACGTTCAGGAAGGTATTTCTGTAAGGAGGAGAGCTGTTGCACCAGATGCTTCATGTAGAAGGAGAAGTGGAAGGTGTAGTTGCTGGCTCTATTGGCTAACATGGCATTTTGGAAAAGGCGCTTACCAAATTTATCCATGGTTTTTCCCTCTCTGCCAGGAGGGGTGGAGGCATATACACTGGAACCCTGAGATTTTTTCAAAGTAGATTCCACCAGGAGGGACTCGTGGGACAATTGAGGTTTATCAAATCCTGGGATTGGAATAACCCGGTACAAGCTATCCAATTTACGAGGGGCTCCAGGAACCATGAGGGGAGCTTCCCAGTTTTTATAGAAAGTTTCCCGTAAGATGTTGTGGACGGGCAACTTCAGAAATTCTTTGGGAGGTTGCTCAAAGTCTAGGGCATCGAGGAAAGCCTGAGACTTTTTAGAGTCGGACTCTAAGGGAATGGAAAGAGCTGCTGACATCTCCCTAAGGAATTTGGAGAAAGAGGATTGCTCTGGTTTGGAGACGGTGTCGGTCATGGAGGGTTCTTCGTTGGTTGACGAAGCGTCCTCCTCGGTACCGTGAGGGGAGTCTTCCCACAAATCTGGGTGCGTACATTTGGACATCGGTGTGGAGGGCTCGGCATGGCGGGTCTTTGAAAGAGATTTGCCTGAGCGCACCGAGGCGGTATCGGGTGAGGAAGACCGATGTCGTTCCTGGGACCGGACAGGGTCGGCAGCATCACGGGTATGTACTGTAGGTGTTTCTGCCAAGAGCACCGGCCTGGAAGTATTAATCGGTACCGAGGGGGTCGACACCGATGGGACAGAGTGAGGCTCGGACCAGTCCCGTACCGGAAGGTGCGGTGCCAGCAACGCCGGCAACAGTTGTTGGAGCTGTTGTTGCAGCTGCTCCTGTAACTGTGTTTGGAGTATGGCCGCGATGCGGGCGTCCAGGGGAGGCACCGGTACCGCTTTTTTCTTCTTCGGTACCATAGGTGCCGCTCTACGCACCGGCGATGAGGAGGCTGATGATGAGGCACTCACCGAGATCGGAGCGGAGCGTTTGAGGGCCGGTGCGGTGCCGGGAGGGCCGGTGTCGCAACTGTGGCAGGAGGGTGCTCAAGGGAAGTGGGAGGCTTCTTAGCCGGCTTACCTGGGCCCAACGACCCCGAGGAAGGGTCCGGTGGTGTCGATGTCATCGGTGCCGACTTTTGTGGTGCCGTCGACGTCGCAGCCGGTTCCATGGCAGATCCGGTACCAAACAAAATATTTTGCTGGATCTGCCGATTTTTCAAAGTACGCTTTTTAAGCGTAGCACAGCGGGTGCAGGTGTCAGCCCGATGCTCTGGACCCAAGCACTGGAGGCACCAATTGTGTGGGTCGGTGAGGGAAATTGGGCGTGCACACCGCTGGCACTTCTTAAAACCCGGTTTAGGGGGCATGAATGGAAACACGGCCTCCGCAAAATCAAACCCGGAGGCCTGTATGGTGGCAACAGGCCCCGCCGGGGCCGGCCTGAAAAAATAAGGAAAACTCGATGAGTTTTTTTTTTTTTTTTAAACAAAAATAAAGGGAATCCGATAAGAAAAAAGGAAAAAAAGTGAAAAAATACGCGAGCGGGAAGGCAAAAATTAGTTTTTCAACGGCCGTTGAAAACACATGCGTCTTCTTTGTTCCGCGGAAACGAAGAAACTGGGGACCACGCTCTCCTCCGTCGGGCGGGAAGGCACTCGCGCATGCGCGGTGCGGCCAACTAGAACTTTCTAGTTAAAAAGGTCCGTACCTGGGCTCCGTCGGTGACGTCACCCATGCGTTAAGAATATGCTGCCTGCTTGTCCTGGGATAAACTATCTTCACTGTGTGAACTTCAAAAAAGGCTGATAGATGAAATCCACTGTTTAATGCTGAAAAATGTTTTGTGCGTCAAAGAAATATGCAAACTAATACTAAATTAATAACTACATTTAAAAGCCAGAGACCAGTAACTTTTTGCTATTAGGCAAATGAAAATGTTGGTTTTCTTCACAATCTCGTCACATACTCAGTTGTCAGACAATAGTATTCAAGAGAGCAAAGCAGCAAATCTTACACCTCTTTCATTCTGCTGTTGTACACTTTCAGCTTCTCAGCTAATTGTTCCTGAAATGCATTTATCTAAATGTTTGTGACTAGACCTGTTCTAAAAACAAATGAGGGCCATAAAGGTACTCAGACTGACCATCTGACTACTGGAGTAATTAAGGCATGACCTCCCCTTACTCCCCCAGTGATCACTGATCTCCTCCCACCACCCAAAGATGCACTGTTTCTTTTACATACCAGTCTATTACATCTTCAGATGGTCACAGAAACAGCTCAGCAGAGCAGAGGGACACTCTAAGGGGTACTGCAGTGAATGTCACATTAAAAAGCCCAGGTACATGTCACCATTACCTGCTTATATTGTATGGTGAGCCCTCCAAAACAACCCAAAAGCATAGTTACTTACCATAACAGGCGGGCAGATATTCTCACATATGTGTGACGTCATCCACGGAGCCCGGTAAGGACAGTGAAAAGAGTACTGTCACTTTAAGCTTCAATGAAGGTTTGTGAGTGCCTTCTCACCTGACACTAACTCGCGATACTTCAGTTCTGTAAACAAGTTAAGAAGCCAACTAGGGGAGGAGGGAGGGTATGTGAGAATATCTGCCTGCTATCGCCGGATAACACCTGTTACGGTAAGTAACTATGCTTTATCTTAGGACAAGTAGGCAGCATATTCTCACATGTGGGACTCTCTAGCTTAACTGAAATGGGATGGAGGGAGTGTTGGCCTTCAAGAAGAAAACAAATTCTGAAGTACTGCTTGGCCAATATCTACCTTCTCGTCTGGAATAGGTTTCCAGACAATAGTGAGATGTGAAGGTATGAATTGAGGACCAAGTAGCTGCTTTGCAAATATCTTCAATGGGAGTGAAACGCAGAAAGACTACTGATGCTGCCATTGCTAGGACCTTGTGGGCTGTTAAACATCCCTCAAGTGACAACCATAGTAACATAGTAACATAGTAACATAGTAGATGACGGCAGATAAAGACCCGAATGATCCATCCAGTCTGCCCAACCTGATTCAATTTAAAAATTTTTTTTTTTTCTTCTTAGCTATTTCTGGGCGAGAATCCAAAGCTTTACCCGGTACTGTGCTTGGGTTCCAACTGCCGAAATCTCTGTTAAGACTTACTCCAGCCCATCTACACCCTCCCAGCCATTGAAGCCCTCCCCTGCCCATCCTCCTCCAAACGGCCATACACAGACACAGACCGTACAAGTCTGCCCAGTAACTGGCCTAGTTCAATCTTTAATATTATTTTCTGATTCTAAATCTTCTGTGTTCATCCCACGCTTCTTTGAACTCAGCCTGATCATAGTAAAAAGAAATGTAGGTGGCCAACCAAGTGGAAATAGTTTGTTTGGTGACAGGAACTCCTGATCTGTTAGGATCAAAAGAGATGACGAGTTGAGGGGAAGTCATGTGTGGCTTAGTTTGTTCTAAATAATAAGACAAGGCTCACTTGCAGTCCCAAGGTATGAAAAGTCATTTTTCCAGGATGAGAATGAGGCTTCAGAAAGAAAACTGGTAGTACAATGGACTGATTGAGATAAAATTCCATGACAACCTCTGGAAGAAACTTAGGATGAGTTCTGAAAACAACTTTGTCATAGTGTAAAACAGTGTAAGAAGGGCCACAGACCAGTACTTGGAGTTCACTCGCATGTCGAGCAGAAGTGACACAAATTAAGAAAACCCAGATACATCTTCTTTTTAGAGGACTGTCCGGTTCCCAGATGGACTTTCCAAAACCCGGGAGTTTGTCCGGGTTTTCCCGGATGTCTGGTAATCCTACATAGTCCAAGGGTGGTGAAGGGTGGGATAGAGCCCTAGCAGCAGTGCTGCATATGATGGAAACACTGAAGCGTTTGGAACCATTAAGAAGCTTAATCTGTGGAGAAGGGCAAGGTCTTTCAAGTGAGGAATGTTCTTAAAGATATAATTGTGTTGGGACTTGCATATCTGATGGGTCAGCAGTCTAAAACCATTATTACAAGTTTGACTGTTGGGGATTTGAAGGGAAAAGAGTTTCTCCTGGAACCAAGTGTCAAACCCTGGTCTGGATTCTAAAAGGGAAGTTCTTGAGGTATAATCTCAATTTGTGAAGCTGCTAACATACTGGGAGGCAAGAACAGAGCCCTAATAAAACTGTCTTATGGAAAATAAAGTGCTCCGACTGTGTTTAAAACTGAATTACAGAACTGCTGTGGCCGAGAGAAAATCCTGGAGTGGAGTCATCTCTAGGCTGAAATGAACTCCTGGCAGTTGAAAGAATTTCCCCCAATTCAAAAAAGGGGTGGGGGATGTTGCCAGAAGTGAAGGCGGTCCCCTAACCATGGCAAGGATGACCAGGGGCGCTATGCAGCTCACCTTTATCCACCCCTTCACAGAGATATGATTTTGTGAATTCAGATACTGTCCTTGTCTCTGCCATTGTTTCATGCATTCACAAATCTTTCCGTGAAACATTTCCTTAGATTACTCCTCAGTCTATCCCCCTTGATCTTAATTCTACGGTCCAGAGCTTACTTCAAAATGGAAGAGGTTTGCCTCCTGTATATTTGTGCCACAGAGACAGTTAAGTCTATCACATTTTCCCTCTCTCACTTTTCTTCCAAAGTACTGAGTGATGTGAAAAAGCTCCCCCACCTCCTGATTTCCCTATTACATATACTGTATGTCACACGGAATGGTATCTGAGTTAGAAACAAAATGTAACATTAGACAAAGGGAATCTGAGCAAACACATAACAGTATATAAATGATTTCATTTATTTAAGGAACAAAGTTAGCCAACACCCTTATCACCTATGTAAAAAAGTGACTACTCCTTAAACTTAAATGGTTCCTTCAATATTGGCAAGTTCTCCAGGTCCTGAGAGAAGAAAGTATCCCCACACTATCACTACAATGTTTGATGTTGGTATGCTGTTCTTACTGTGGGATGCTAGCACTAGGGGCTTTCTTTTGGGATATATTGCCAGAAAATATAGGTGAACTGAGAATTAAAAAACAAAAACAGCTGAATTGGCAGAATACCACAATGTGGAGAAGGAGGAAATAAAGAAAAAAAAGAAAATTTGCTAACTTAAATCCTTATTAAAGGAGATTCTAAAGGGAAAAAAGAGAGGGAACTAATATTGTCCTCTCAGAAGATTCACTTCTGTGAAAATTTGTGGACTACCTGCTAGTTAAAGTGGCTTATCAGTTGACCAATAAACATAAACATAAGCAAGTGTACCACAATTCCTCAACAGTATAATGCTAGGAAAGCTTTTCCATTCCAGAGACCGTCATAAGACATCACTCACTTGTGAGGATTTGATTTCTTGCTTGTACCCAGTAATATCCACTTCCATTATAATTAAGCTTTGTTATTAGTATAATTAAATAAAACCTCTTTCTGTTTACTGCCTAAGAAACTTTCAGTATTGATATAACAAGTATGTTACCTGCAGTGGAGCTGGAAAACAGCTTAACGTGTGTGAGGCCCAGTTGTGTGCAGTATAATTCATAATTGTTTGGAGTATTTCCTTGCACCATGTTCCTTGTATTGAGTCAGAGCCTGTGAAAAAGTCTGACAGGAAAATAAGATTAACTAAACATTCAAACTAAGAACCAGCAGCAATGTGATATTTATAAGAGGAAGCTAATTTTAAAAGCATACCTTCCTTTTTCATAAAGCAAAAGCTCCAGTAAATGTTTTGACAGTTTAGACCAGTTCTACTTAAAGAGAATCATTTTGAAAAGCCATTTAACTAGTTTAATAATGATTTATCATATATGCTCGAATATAAGATGATCTGAATTTAAGTCAACATACACTTTTCCACCCCTCCACCCCCCAAAAAAGGAGGAAAAAAGGTTGACTCTAATATAACCTCTCTTCTACTCACAAACACACTCCATAGAAGACAGGGTAAAGTGGAGACAAAAAATCGTGCCCCTGACAATGCAAAGGCTTCACAAACATCTAGGCCAAACCGATGTAAGAGATTACAAAGGAAAAAGCCTCAGAGCCCCTCCCACAAACACCTTATTGAGTGAAATAAAAGTGGGAAAATTCTCAAGGGGTAAATCTCGTCATAGGCATAAAAAACCTTTCACATTGGGAGATGTTATAAGCCTTAAGTAATGTAGGGAGAACACAAATAAATTACATCAAGCACTTTCAGCTGCTATACACTTTATTTCAAGTAAATCATGAAGAGAAAAAATATACTTAACTTAATCCACGCGAAGGTAGGTATGCGGAGCGAGTGTCACATCGAAGCGGTACCCAGCGTTTCACCGGAAACGGCTACTTCAGGATGTGCTAGCTCCCAACTACTCTTAACTCCTACGCTTCAAAGTGGCCTCCCAGACCCCTCCTTAATTTCTGCCCTGGGCCCCAGCATGGCTAAAACCAGCTCTGTTCACTAGATATACATAAGTGGGAGTCCTGCCCAGGCTCTGCCTTTGTGCATGCCTGCCTTGCAAATACATATTATATAAGTGTTCAGGAGGAATTCTGGCATTTATGTATTTATTTATTTATGTATGTATGTAATGCACAAATCCAACACTTATGTCCTCCAGTTCAAACGCTGAAGCTAAAGCTCAAGGCTTAACTATTTTATACCTAAAGCATACAGTTGAAGCACATATGCAGGGGAATTTGCCTCAGAAGCTACCGGGCAGTCATTGCTCCAGAGTTAGGAAGGAGAACCCGAATTCCTCATTGGTTAACTTTCAATATTCTATCATAGGCAACCCCATTGTGCCAACTATAATGGTAAGGTGATTAAATATTATCTGTTGCTTCATGGCAGACAGACTTGATAATGTGGTACAGGCACAAGTGAAAACTTCCTCTCCAAACAGCCAACGAAGGCCCACGTTTCATGATTGCAAAATCATTTCTTCAGGGCTCTGCAATTTACTAATACTGAGAGTCTCACATGTGCCCATACCGCTTGTGTGCTGGTGCCTTCCCGCCTGATGTCATCTTGCAGAACCATAAGTTTAGTATCAAAATTAAGAAGCCAACTAGAAGAAGTGGGCGGGTTGTGAGACTATATGCCTGCTGTCCTACAGGTAAGTATCTTTGCTCTCTCAGAGGACAAACAGGCATAATGTGAGACTCTCAAGCTGCCAGATCATGTCTCTGAAAGAGGTTAAATATTGATTATACTGGAGCCTGGCAAAACCCTATAGGGTTGGAGAGAAAGTTGGCTTTAAGTAAAGAATAGATGTTGTAGAACTGCTTGCCCAAACTGACCATCTCTTTTGGAGTTGTGCTCTAAACAGTAGTGAGAAGTAATTGCATGGATTGAGGACCATAAGCATAGTTACTCGCCTGTAGCAGGTGTTATCCGAGGACAGCAGGCAGATATTCTCACATGCTGGTGACATCACCCACAGAACCCAGCACAGACAGTCTAAAAATATACTGTCATTTAACAAATTTTCAAAGTCTCGAGGCTGCCTGTACCGTGCCTTCCTGCCCGATATCAGCTCATGGGACCATCAGTTCAGTAACAAACCTAAGAAGCCAACTAGGGGATATGGGAGGGTTGTGAGACTATCTGCCTGCTGTCCTCAGATAACACCTGTTATAGGTGAGTAACTGTGCTTTATCCGAGGACAAAGTATATTCTCACATATGGGACTCCCTAGCTGCCAGGATCATGCCTCTGAGAAGAGGGTTATTGATAACTAACATGAGCCTGACGAAACTAAAAAGGTGCCTAGTGAAACCAAAGGGGTTGTTAAAAAGTTGGCATCCAAGTGTAGAATAAAAATTTTGTAGAACTGGTTGGCCAAACCAACTACCCCGTCAGGAATCATTTTCCAAAAAAACATAGTGGGATGTGATGGCATGAATTGAGAACAAGGTGACTGTTGTAGAGATGACCTCAATAAGAGTAGAACGTAGATAGGTTATTGAAGTCACCAATTGTTGCGCTTTATATGCAGTGATACAGGCCTAATACTCCAACCCAGTCCGAGCTTAGCAGAATTAAAAATAATCCACCAGCTATGTGGGGATTATTGCCTTGATGAGATGAGTTCCCATTCTGTGAAGTTCATATAACAAGAAAAGTTGAGTGAACGTTTGTGGAGTTTGGCCCGATCCAGGTAGCAAGCAAAAACACATTTACAGTCCGAAGTGCAGAGAATTATAGACTAATCTTCGAGATGCCCTGTGGGAGGAACTTCAAAAGCGTTCGAAGCACCATCCTATCATGGTAGAATGTTGTATAAGAAGGATCTGATAGACGTGTCTAAAGTTCAACATTCAGGGCCCAAGTAACAGGAGGCGGCTTTCTGCAAAAAATATTTCCTTAGATTACTCCTGAACCTGTCAGCTCTTAACTTCATCCTACGCCCTCTCATTGCAGAGCTTCCTTTCAAATGAAAGAGACTCGACTCATGCGCATTTACACCGAATAGGTATTTAAACGTCTCTTATCATATCTCCCCTCTCCTGCCTTTCCTAAAAAGTATACAGATTGAGATCTTCAAGTTTGTCCCCATACGCCTTATGACAAAGACCATGTAAGATTATAGTAGCCTTTCTCTAGACTGACTCCATCCTTTTTATACTTTTTGAAGGTGCGATCTCCAGAATTACTAACTGCTGGAACAGTTCTCCTTGTAGAGAATCCAGGATCTCCCTACTTTTAGAAGACCCTGTAATAGGGATACCCAAATCAATATCTGGCATGTTAAAATCACCTATTAGTAAAACTTCCCCCTTTTTTTTTTAGATATATTCTGTCCATATCTGTGAAGGAAACCTTTATATAATAATAATTTATTCTTATATACCGCCAGATCAGAAATGGTTCTAGGCGGTTCACAACAAATATATCACACCAATGTAAATATATTTACCATTCCCTCTTTCCAAATTGATCCACAGTGCCTCTTCCTTGCCCTGCAGATCCTGCAATTGTGTGGCTTTAACGTATAATGCTACTCCCCCTTCTTTTCTTTCTACTCTGTCTTTCCTGAACAGATTATAGCCTGATATAACTACATCCCAGTCATGGTTCTCTGTGAACCACGTCTCCATGATCGCCACTATATCCAACTCATCTTCTTCCATCACAGCTTCTAGATCTGGAATCTTGTTTCCCATACTTCAAGCATTAGTATATACTGATTTCCAGACATTGCCCCCTTTTCCTATCCGTGAAAAAGGTATTCAGTGATTTACTTAACCAAGGACTTATACTCACTGGGGGGCTTTGATCACCCTGTCACATCACTTCTAGATGGTATATAGCACAGTTCTTCAACTGCCGGTCCGCAGACCAGTGTCGGTCCGCAGAAAATTTCTGCCAGTCCGCGCAGGGCCGGCAAGATCAAGTCGGCAGTTAAATTTCCTGCCGACTGCGGTTCCTCCCGACTGCGGTTCCTGCTGACTAATGTTCCTCCCAGCCTCAGGCGATCAAGACAGGCTGCCGACGTCGGGGCCTTCCCTCTGTGAGTCTCGCCTGTTCGGAAACAGGAAGTTGAAACAAAATAGGCGGGACTCAGAGAGTGAAGGTCCCGACGTCGGCAGCCTGTCTTGATCACCGCCCCTGCCGAGTTGCTGAAGAGGGCCGCGGGGAAGTTGCGATTAGAACGCAGAGAGCTGCAGATTCAGGTGCAGGTGGAGGGAGATGGTCAGCATGTGCGAGCAAGATCCTGGGGAGCCTTCACAGTGGCTGTCTCCCCTCCCACCAGCTCTCCTATTTGCCAGGGCAGTGATTTACTGGCAACTTCCTGCAGGCAAGTACTGAGAGCTGCTGGAAGGGGAGACAGCCACTGTAGGAGGCAGGGAAGCTGTTGGATAAAGGGAGAGCTGTTACTGGACTTGGAGAGGGTTAGAAGGAGAGATGCTGCTGGGAGGGGAGGAGGGAAAGGGATGGGAATAGAGTTAATGTTAGATAGAGGGAGGAGGGAAGGGAGAAGAAGGAGAGATGCTGCTGGGAGGGGAGGAGGGAAAGGGATGGGAAGAGAGTTAATGTTGGATAGAGGGAGGAGGGAAGGGAGAAGGAAAAAATGGGAGGAGGGAAGAGAGAAAGAAAAAAGGAAACAGCTGGCAGGGAGATTACAGGAGGGGAAGGGGGTCAGGGTGGAATGGAGATCAGATGAGGGAAAGGGGAGAGAGAGGAATGAGAAAGTAGAGAGACATTGATGCTGGAAAGGGGGTCAGCAGAGAAATGAGAGAGGGATAAAGATGCTAGATCTGGTGTAGGAGAGATAAAAATGAAGAAGGCAGTGAAGCTGGAATGAATGATGTAAAAAGGAGAGAGGAGGAACAGGCTGGATGGACAGGGAAGAGGGGCATAGAAAGAAGTCAGATACATATGGAAGGGGGAGAGGGCAGACATTGGATGGAACGGGCAGATGCTGGAAGGAAAAGAGTGAAAAGAAGATGAAAGCAGAAACCAGAGACAACAAAAGGTAGAAAAAAATAATTTTATTTCTATTTTGGCATTAGAATATATCAGATTTGAAATATATATCTTGCTAGAGACATAACTGGGGACTGCAGTATTCTGTTAGCATGATATTTCTATGTAGCATTCTATAATAACTTGGCTTGTTCAGTTTTCTTGATAGTAGAGGGGATATATGTGAAGGGGAGGGGAGACAGGGGTTTTGTTGGTCCGTGCTCTGTATATTTGTATTTATAAAATCACAATTGTTCAGAATATTGTTTCTTTTTATCCTTTAATAAAATACGTTCAATATAAAATCATAATTGCGGCTTGTGCAGATGGGATCAGATGGTTTGCGGGGACCGAGCTCACGGAGATGGGGCGTAAACGGGGTTTTTAAATTTTAGTCCTAGTAGTTTGTCGGTCCACAAAATAATTCTTTTATTTCTGCCAGTCCACGGGTGTAAAAAGATTGAAGAACACTGGTATATAGCACAACCCCGTCTAAAATCCATTGTGAGGAAGGTCAAAGTCTCTTGTATCTGTGGCTGGAGACCATTGGGTTGAGAGGGTACACTGAGGTTATTTGAGATGTAGCCGGGCCAATGGAGTTAGGAAAATTGCCAATTTCATGTAACATTTGATGTGTTGAAGAGAGGAGACTCTTGATATATGTGAATTAGGATATCGAGTCTCAGGTGTGGTAGAAAGACTTGAGTCTGAATAGTGTCCAGTACAGTTCCTAAGCATTTTAAGAACATAGATTATTGGAACTAAGGCAATTTCCAGTCGACGAACTGTGTAATTGACAAGCTGAAGAGCTTGTTGCAATGAGAAGGCCCTGATTGATGCTGGTACCAATGGTTGCAAAGGTACTTTAGGCGGTGGTAGCACCTGTACCAATGTTGGCAAAGGTACACTAGGCGGTGGTAGCGTCGGTACCAAAGTTGGCAAAGATACATTAGGTGGTAGTAGCACTGATACCAATGCTGGCAAAAGTACATTAAGGCAGTGGTAGCACCAGTACCAATACTGGCAAAGGTACATTTGGAGGTGGTTGCACCAGTACAAATTTTGGAAAAGGTATATTAGGTGATGGTTGCAACAGAGGTTGAGGTATTGAGAACCTGGATGTCAAGGGATGCCTCAGAATTAAGACCAATGACACTTGGAGTACGGGATGAGTCCTCATAAAATCAGAAACATTTTGTCCAGAAACAGGGTAGTAGCTCTTGTCTAGTAACAGGAACTGCAGTCCTAGAGAGATCATGCAAACCCTCTAATTCAGTAAGTACAGTATACCCCCGAAATTCATGGGGGTTGCGTTCCAGGAGTACTCGTAAACGTTGAAAAACTGCGATTATTGGATGCGGTTTAGGAGTGGAGATCAGAGGCAGGAGAGAACTACAGGGGAGGTGGCTTGCCACTTTGCTGCTTTTTTTTTTTTTTACTTGGATCTTGCTGGAGATGCAGAGGACTTCTGCCTTGTCTGCAGTTGGCTGCCGATTTGCTCTGTCTCCTGCCATCTTATGCTTTCGGAACTTTTTTTTTAAAGAGGCTCCGAGCGGAAATAATTATGACCGGGGAGACTTGGAAAAAAATCGAGAATGACTGAGTCCGTGAAGTCTGAACCGTGAAGTCACGGGGGTAATACTGTATTCATTGAATTCTTGGAGGTTTAGAGATGAACCAAAAACCATGGTGTTTGGTAACTAGGAAATACCTGGAATAGAACCCCACAGTCTGCTCTAGAAACTGAGCTGGAGAAGACTCAGGAGCTCTTGATGGAGGATTTTCTGGAAGATGATGAAGCAAAGACTTCTGGAAGAAGAGTATATCTTTTGAAAATGAGAGTGGGGACTCAATGGATGATTGTTACGATGGTCCAGCTCTGTCAAAAAAAAGAAGCCTGTTTCCAATGACAAGGTTTCTCTAGGAAGGAATTATGATGACTGGTGCTTGGTTTGACAAGAAGGTGTTGACTGTTGATGTATTTGTTGTATATAGTGCTGCCCGATTTCCGATTCAAATCGATTTGTTTAAAAAAAATAAGTAAATAAAATTCAGCCTCGCCGATTTGGTTACCAACCCTCCCCCCTTACCCCTAAAGCAGGAGCGGCAGCGCTGCCTCTTGCTGGCTTGCTGCTGCTGCTTTAGGGAGCGAGGGGGGGGGTCAGTCAGGAAGTGCTGCATTGGCCCTTTGCGGCTTCTCCGTTGGCCTCCCCGCTCTTACCTAAAGATAATCGGCAGCCTGCAGAGAGGATCACGGTGCTGTAGCAATCTTTGTAGGCTGCCGTCGTCCTCAGCACCACGTTCTCTCCGCCGCGATCCTGCCCGACGTCAGAGGAAGGGCAGGACCATTGTAGAGCGAACACAGTGCTGAGGATGACGGCAGCCTGCAAAGACTGCTACAGTACCGCAATCCTCTCTGCAAGCTGCCAATTATCTTAAGGTAAGAGCGGGAGGCCGGGGGGGGGGGAACATGCAGGCCTTCAAGGGGGTACAGGCCTTCAGGGGGGTGCAGACTTCAGGGGGAGTGCAGGTCTTCAGGGAAGGGGAGCCCTGGTGTAGAAGTACACGGAGGGAGGGCGGGCAAGGGGGGGGGTCATAGAGAAATACATATATCAGACTGGGGGGGAAGAAATAATGGGTCTAAAAACAGAGGAGAAGGAAAGAGATGGTGGACAATGGGATTTAGGGAGGGAAGGAACAGAAAGGGAGAGCAGTTGGACACAAGGGATGGTGTGGAAGGGGTGGGGGATAGAGATACTGGATAGGAGGGTAGTTGGGGAGAGCTGGTAGACCCTGGGATGTGGGGAAGGAGGGAGAGAGATGCTGGATGAAAAGGTAGTTAAGAAAAGGAGAGATGGTGGATCTGGGGATGGTGGAGTCCATCACTGCAGCTGCGGGGATGGAGACAAAAAAAAAGGAAAGAGGCCAGACCTTTGGGGGATTGAAGGGGAGGACATAGATGGAAGATGGATGGTTAGCACCAAGAAAGAATAAAATGACAAATGGGCAGGAGATCCTGGCAAGCAAGTTATCAGAAGACAACCAAAGCATGGGACCATCATGTTTTGAATAATGACCAGACAACAAAAGGTAGAAAAAATAATTTTATTTTTTGTTTTGCAATTACAATGTCAGATTTGAAATGTGTATCCTGCCAGAGCTGGTGTTAGACCGCAAACGTGAGCTAGGATTTAAGAGAGAGGAAAAGTCTTTTTTGTTTATTTTGTTTACACCACAGCGCCAGTGTGGGTAAGAGAGGGCAAAGAGGGTGAAGAGGCTATAAAATAAACCCAACAGGATGTTTAAAAAAAAACAAAACCCCAAAACAACCAATTGAGCAGGAAAGTCGAATCAAAAATCGATTCAACAGGCTGAATCAAGTCAAATTTTTTTTTTCCTGAATCGGGCAGCACTAGTTGTGTGCAATGACGGTTAGTCAAGTCTTTTTATTTTGTCTGTAGCATCCTCTATGCGAGTATCAAAAAAGTTATCTCCGTTGCAAGAGAAGTTGGTGAATTGGTGTTGCATTGAAGAATTCAGATCTGACACACTGAGCCAAGCTAAGCGATGCATGGTTATAGATATGGCAGATGCTTGAGAGGAGACCTTAAAAGCATCAAATGTTGCGGTAGAGGGAAGGCCCCTGTGGGACAGGCCGCAAGCAACCTGTTCACAGTGCTGCTTTTCCAGCCAACCACTACTGCTTTAGGAGGTATATCAGATCTCACTGGAATGGGGAGCAAGGGGTGTTGGTGGTCACTGAATCGGTGAGCCTGATTTTTTTCAAAGAAGTGAATCGGTGAATTGATTTGAATCGGCAAATCAGGGAGCACTAGTGTCCATACTGGATTCCGTATGTACTTGACAAGGTACCAAGGAGTTTGGAATTGATCCATTAACACGCAGTATAAAGTTCAGTCATAAAAGTGGAGGAGAGAAGTAAAAAAACACTCCTGCTAATTTCACAAAAGAAGTCATGCAAGACAATTTTGAAAAAAATGGTTAATATTTTAATTGCATATATACTAAATTTCAAATACTATTCTGTTTAAAAATTGCCCAGGCTTGGTAGAAAGCTCTTCCTCTGTATTTCATGAGCAAGTGGTTTAACTTGAAGATCATTCGGGTTACTGTTAAAAACACTGGGTTTTCTGAAGTCTAGGGTGAGCTATTACATTACATTACATTAGAGACTTCTATTCCGCCTGTATCTTACAGTTCTAAGCGGATTACAATTGAAGAAGGCTGGACATTTCCAGGAAGTTACAAATTTTAAGGAAAGATACATAGAGATGTTAGAATAAGAGATAGGTTTAGATACATAATGGAGGCTAAGAGGGTGAATTTAAGGAAGTGGAGGCTAAGAGGGTAAATTTAAGGAAGGGGGGACATTTGAGGAAACTTGTAGGGAGGGAGGAGATTAGGGTTGGTTATATGGAGGCATTTCAATTTCTCCTTGTCCTCTTCCCAAAACAGCACCTCTCTTGCTCCTTGCTCTCCGATTCCAGTGCTTCTTTCCCTCTCCATGTTCCCCCCCAAGCATCATTTCGCTCCTTTTTTGCCCCGAGTCCAGCGCTTTTTTCTCTCTCTTCTTGCATTCCCCCACTCTGATGCAGCAACTCTCTCCTTCCTGAGTCCAGTAAATAAACTGATTACCTGGTCTCCTGTTCCTGTGTTTGACCTGCTGCTTCTTCGGGTCTAAAAGTGGCAGGAGTGCTGCTGCTGGCTCTGTCTGATCCCAGAAACAGAAAGTTACATTAGAGCCAGTGGTAGTATGTACATGCTGACGCTGATGTCACTTTTTCAGATCCAGAAATCAAAGGTCCAACACAGGAGCAGACGACTAGGTAATCACATTAATTACAATTAAATATTTAGCACACTAATTGCTTTATTAACATACTAAATCTGCACCCCTCGTAAGGAGAAATCTGTTCATCACATGGGGGGGGGGGGGTGGAGGGTGAAGGAAAGTAATGGCAGGTTAACACAGATTTTAGGGGTGGGCAATTATTGAAGGACTTAAAAATTGGATGTAAGACTCAAATTGAAGGGTTTTCCAGCCCTGAAGGTGGGTGGATAATTATTAATAGAATTGGGTGATTATTGAATACAATATCTTCTTGGCACAAAACCTTGGAACAGCCTCAATACAACCATCAGAACTGAACTAAACTACTTCACGTTTCCTAAGAAGCTAAAAACCTACTTCTTCAATGCCATATATTCGAATTGCCAACTACTAGCACCCTCTAACCATCAGACATGAACTAAATTACCTCACTTTTCATATGAAAATACACTTCCCCCTCCGAATCCGCGGTTTCAGCATCCACGAACAGGCGATACACTACAGCTCGAGTTCTCATGCAAGGTCCTTGGTATCACTATCGATTCCTCTCTCTCCCTCAATGACCACCTCAACTCCTTGGCAAAATCATGCTTTTTCAGCCTTCACATGCTGAGGAAAGCTAGATCCTACTTCAGCCAACAACACTTTGCCATCCTTGTCCAATCCATCATCCTCTCCAAACTAGATTACTGCAACGCCATCTACTTAAATCTATCAAAAAAAAGTATTCTAAGACTCCAGCTAATCCAGAATACTGCAGCCAAACTGATCTTCTCAAAACGCAAGTCTGACCATGCCTCCCCACTCCTTGCCAAACTTCATTGGCTCCCAATAATCTCCAGAATCCATTTCAAATGTTCCTGCCTGGCTTTCAAGATCATTCACGGAATCCTGCCTCTTCTTATCCCACTGTCTTTCAACTCCTCCAGTCCCGACTCCTCCAGAACTGCCCAAAGGCTTAAACTAGCCTTCCCCTCTCCACGCGGCATCCACTATTCAGGCAAACTGGGAAAATCCCTTCTCTTCAAAATCACAGGTCTTTGGAATGACCTCACCACCCCGCTGCGGAACCTGAGCTCCCTTCAGTTATTCCGCAAACAACTGAAAACCTGGCTTTTCAGCAAATTGTAGCTCTATCCTTCCCCCCTTTCTCTTCCCCCCTTCTACACATAAGTTCATGTAATCCTTTTTCTTCTTCTCTACCCACTATTTTAAGTTCTTGTAAACCGTGTCAAGCTCCATTCTCATGGAGATGATGCGGTATATAAACTTAAGGTTTAGATTAGATTAGATTAGATTTGTTTCAGACCTTCTCTGCCTCCTTCTCAGCCTTATCTGGTGGTCTAGTAGTGCTTTCGTGGCAAGAGCGATCTTCCTACACTCCTGCCCCATGCAGATCGCCAATAGGAAATAGATGCCATAATCTCCCATAGTAGTCTCAAGAGACTAAGGGAGCTCACGGCAACCATTTCCTATTGGCAATCTGCACGGGGCAAGAGCGTATCACGATCGCTCCTGCCCCGAAAGCCCCACTAGACCACCAGGTAAGGCCGACACAGGCTGTCTAGCCCAGAGAGGAACGATCTTCGCTCTGCCCGGCCCGGAGCGGGGAAAGGAGACTGAAGTACCCGCACTGGCCCCTGCAAACACGCAACACGCACGGAAGTAGTCGATTGGAGGCGGAGACCACCAGGTAAGGTCCGGGGGTGGGTTAGAGCCGGCACAAAGTTATTCACAATTTTTTACACTTCGTGGTCCGGCTCTGCCCCTAACCCCCGCGAATACTGAGGGAGAAGTGTAAAGACAATTCCTATCCCTCTGTAGAACTGTATTCCCCTTTAAATTGTAAGTTGCCATCTCTCTACAGAGCCTTATCCTATTTTATTTATTACAATGCACTATTTTTACTAATTATAATCTCAAATTGCCTTGAATCCATTTGGACATAGCGTGACTCAGAAATGCCAGATTAGATTATTCAGTAGCTATGGGCATAACACAAATAGTTGTAAGATATGCCCCCTCCCCCTAAAACTATATTAGCAGCACTTTTGATATGGTGTCTCAACCAGTGCAAATGGCATAGTGGAGTAGCTTTTTGTAAATGGATGTCTCAATTAGTTTGTACATACAGTCAAACCTCGGTTTGGGAGTAACGCGGTTTGTGTTTTGCAAGATGAGCAAAACATTTTCACAAATCGTGACTCGCAAACTGAGCTTTGACTAGATTTGCGAGTCCCCCCGCCTGTGACCCGGCATCACCCCCACCCTCATGAACCGGCATTCCCCGCCCGCCCAAACTGAAGCCTTACCCCCATCTGGCACCGACACGCAGCACCAACCCACAGGAGCTGCCGGTGCAGGAAGATCCTTCCTCTTGCTGGACTGAGCCTTGAGCATCTGCGCATGCTCAAAGCCTTCTGGCTCCCACCTCTCTCTGAGATTCTCAGAGAGAACAAGAGCCAGAAGGCCTTGAGCATGCGCAGATACTCAAGGCCCAGTCCGGCAAGAGGCAAGATCTTCGGGCACCGGCACCTCCTGTGGGTTGGTGCTGCATGCCGGTGCCAGATGGGGGGTATGGCTTCAGTTTGGGCAGGTGGGGGATGCCGGTTCTCAGGGGAGGAGGGATATGGAAGTGCACCAGTGGCCTTGGGGGTGTGTGTGTGGGGGGGGTCTTTTGGGGATGTGGTTAGGTGGGGTGGAGCAGCATCCGGTGGCTGCGGGGAGGAAGGTGAAACCAATCAAGCGAGTTTCCCTTACTTCCTATGGGGAAACTCCCTTTGATATACGAGTAATTTGGTTTATGAGCATGCTTTTGGAACGAATTATGCTCATAAACCAAAGTTTCACTGTATATATATATATTTTTTTTACTTTCAGTACCTGTTACATGTGTTGCTCTAGCTAAGGTCAAAATCAGTGCCCTGTTGAGTTCTTCTGATTCTGCTGACAGAACAGTTTTAGGGTCACTAAGGAAACGTGTAAATTGTGGTTGAACTTCAGTACTGCCCAGGGCAGTTATCAGCCTTAAAGCGGTGCTCTCCACACTGCAATGAGAAAAGAAACAAGAATGTAGTAGCCTTGCTAGGAAAGACCCATGTAAAAACAATTCTTCCTTGAGTGAATTTAGCAATGCTGAAGGTTTCATTTGGCACAAACCACCAATTCCACAAGTGGTAACTTTCAAGGTTGGAGACCTGACTAGGTTACATTACCACATATTAACTGATTAGCATAGGATCACTGCATAAGCCCTTATAGCCAAATTGGTGTCGGTAAGTGCTCACGTTGTAATTTCTTTTAATGTATCATTCAAAAAACAAATGCCACTCATATGTTTAAAACTTATTCTTTAATCAGTCTCTCAAAACTCAATTAAATAATTTAGTGGAGCATGATGCATGTGCTCAGTATTCCCTCACTGAGGGTTGTTGAGTATTTAAACAGGGAAATAGCTAACTTTCATTAAAAGTTTGTTTGGCTTTGTTGCCAGTTTCCTGAATGAAGATGCTGGATGGAGAGCTGCCAAGTAAACGTTTTGTTTTTTTTTTAATTGTTTGCTTCATGAAAGTATAGAGATAAACTAGATCTGAAATTCTGTAGTAGGACATGATTTTTTAAAAACTTTTTTCCAACATTTCTTCGCATTTTGCTTTAAGTATTTTCAAGTTGAATGCAGCGTTTTACTGCATTTGAGTCATTCTTCCTGACGAAGAAGTTTTGAAACTTGGCCGGAGTTGAGGTGTAAACAGTGTTGAAGATCATATTTGGACACTTTTTAGTTTTTTGGACACTGTATTATATTCATTTTGGAGCACTATTGGTATCACACATCGAGTGAATATTTGGATAGCTGACATTTGAATGTAAGGGACATTTACAAAGCTGTACAAGTTTTGTCATCAAGCAGATAAGTGATTTTTTTTTCATTTTTTCTTTCTTTCTTTACATTTCCTTGTTTTTTAGGTAATGGTAATAATTTGAGTGGATAATGGAGAACAGAATGCTGCTATGATGGTTTTCTGTTCCATTGGTCTTGCTTTGTCCAAATGACCGGCATGTGAGGGGGTACTGAGCACATTCATCATATTCCACTAAATTATTGAATTGAATTTTGAGAGACTGATTAAAGAAAAAGTTTTATTTTTTTTAATTTATAAATTTAAATGATTACAATATCAGATGATACTAAAGAAAAAAAAGGCCTTTCATAGACATTAACATTACATAATCATTCTATACAAAATTCCTTTTTAAGCCCACATTAATGGGGCGATATGATACAATTTCAAGAAACAAATTTATAAAACAGAAAAAGGAAATAATTCACGATTCACCCTTGAGAATCCCAAACCATTCCTTACTCTTATAGGGATTATTAATTTCCCTCCTCTAATTTCTCAGTAGTGAAACTTTAACTCTTTTCTGTTCTCGAGCAATTAGGAATTGTTGCAGTTGTATGGGATCCCAAAAAACATATTTGATGTCTTATAACTTGACAAGACATTTACATGGAAATTTTAGGTAAAACGATGCCTCTAGAGCTAAAACTAACTTTTAATTTCAAAAACTCTTTCCTCCTTGAATTTCATTATTAACATTTTGTCTATCTCACTCATGCATGTTATCACCAGAGTGGACCAACTCTGGATCACATCCTGACTATCTTCCAAAAACTCTGTCAAGTTAATTTCAGTTGGTACCAAATGGTCCACCTCCTGGGTGGATTCTATTTTTTTTTTTTTAGGAACATAGTAATAATTATTAATAGGAAAATTCTCCGGTTGGGCAATCCCAGTATTTCTTTAAAGAATTTCCTTAATAAAATTTCAGGTGATAGTAGGTGAGTTACTGGGAAATTGACCAAACAAAGATTTCTCGCTCTATACCAGCGGTCTCAAACACGCGGCCCGCAGGCCGCATGTGGCTCTCCAGGTTTTATTTGCGGCCCGCGGTCTGGATGCGATCAACAGCATTTCTCTTCCTCTTTCCCTTCTTTTTGGAGCAGCAGCGTGTCTGGCCAGCTCGTTCCGTTCAAAGCCGCGGGTTGGCAGCTCCTCGCGCTATCCACTCCTGCATCGGAAGCCTCTCTGACGTCACATCAGAAAGGCTTCAGACGCAGGCACGGATCTCGCAAGGAGCCGCCACCCGCGGCTTTGAACGGAACGAGCCGGCCAAACATGCTGCTGCTCCACAAGGAAGAGAACAGAAGGGAAGAGAACAGAAGGGAAGGGGAAAGGGAAATGCTGCTTCTGTTGCTGCTGCACCCAATTGGGGAAAGAGAGGGAGGGAAGGAAGGAGAAGGGAGAGGAACAAGAGAAGAAGTCAAGTTCATGGGAGGGAAGGAAGGAAAGGAGATATCAGACCATGGAGGGGGAGGGAGAGATGCCAGGGCATGGGGGAAGGGAAGGAGACAGATGCCAGACCAGGGGAAAGGAAGGAAGGAGGGAGGGAGAGAAAGGAAGGAAAGAGATGCCAGACCATGGAAATAGGACGGAAGAAGAGAGAGATAGGAAGGGAAGGTAAGACATGGAAATGTAGATTTTGAAAAGAAAGCAGAAAAATTTAATATTAAGTTAATGACAAAAATGGATGCAAGGCAGAAAGTGAAGACGGAGAGAAAAACAGTCAAAGGACAAGAAGGCCCTGGAAACATAGTTGAAAGCACAGAAAAATAAAGTCACCAGACAACAAAGGTAGGGAAAATGATTTTATTTTCAATATAGTGATTGAAATGTGCCAGTTTTGAGAAAGAAAAGATATTAAACTTTAAATGTGAGGGCTGCAGAAAAAATAGAGTATTTGGAGGGCCGCAGAAAAAAATAGTTAATGTCTTATTAAAGAAATGACAATTTTTCATGAGGTAAAACTCTATAATTTATATATCTTTCCTTTTAACTGTTAAAGGAAAGTTTTATAAACTATAAAGAGTTTTACCTCATGCAAAATTGTCATTTCTTTAATAAGACATTTAACTATTTTTTTCTGCGGCCCTCCAAGTACCTACAAATCCAAAATGTGGCCCCGCAAAGGGTTTGAGTTTGAGACCACTGCTCTATACATATTTTCCATTAATTCCATTTTACAATGTATCACCATAGAATCTTTAACAGCAGATACTGAGACAGCTTGAAGTGTAGTACATTGAGCTTCCAATACATTT
This sequence comes from Geotrypetes seraphini, assembly GCF_902459505.1. Classification (NCBI taxonomy): domain Eukaryota; kingdom Metazoa; phylum Chordata; class Amphibia; order Gymnophiona; family Dermophiidae; genus Geotrypetes; species Geotrypetes seraphini. Next base: position 241,117,475 of record NC_047086.1, on the reverse strand, counting down.
AATCGTTTATCCAAACAACCCAGATTGGAATCCAAGAATAAGTTTTAAACATATGAGTGGCATTTATCTGCCATCATATTTCTATAAGGGTGGTATATGCATGGAACAGTCTCCCAGAAGAGATGATGGAGACAGAGACTGTATCTGAATTCAAAAGGGCCTGGGATAGGCACGTAGGATCTCTCGAAGAGAGAAAGAGATAATGGTTACTGTAGATGGGCAGACTAGATGGGCCATTTGGCCTTTATCTGTCATCATGTCAACCGCTTCAACCTGGAAATAGGGGCGAAACGTCAGCCCAGAAACTACAAAGGGATGAGACATATTGTGGGGAAGAAAATTAATTAGAGGATAAACAATATAAGAACGCTGGAGCAAGCTTGGTCTCTTTTTAAGGATACGGTCACCGAGGCGCAAAATCTATATCTACCACTATCAACAAGGGATCAAAGAGGAATAGAATAAAGAACCGGCGTGGCTCACTGTAGAGGTTAAGGAAGCAATCAAAGGCAAAAAACCTTGTTTAAGGAATGGAAAAGATCGAAAACGGATGAAAACTGGAATAAGCACAAACACCAACGCAGGTGCCATAAGGCAGTAAAAGTGGCAAAAAGTGACTATGAGGAAAAAATAGCCAAGGAGGTGAAAAACTTCAAGCCGTTCTTTCGATACATTAAAGGAAAACAACCCGTGAAGGAAGCGGTGGGACCGTTGGATGATCAAGGAATAAAGGGAGCGATAAAGGAGGACAAAGAAATCGCCGTTAGACTGAACACATTTTTTGCATCTGTATTTACCAAACAGGATATACACAGCATACCAGAACCCATTAGATTATATGCTGGACGCGAAAACGGGAAACTGACAGGATTGATGGTCAGCCTAGAAGAGATATGCAGGCAGATTGATAGACTTAAGAGCGATAAATCCCCGGGACCGGATGGCATCCATTGGAGGGTCATCAAGGAACTGAAAGAGACCATAACTGAACTACTTCAACTAATAGCCAATCTGTCGATCAAAACGGGAAAGATTCCAGAGGACTGGAAGGTGGCAAATGTTACGCCGATCTTCAAAAAAGGTTCGAGGGGAGATAGACTGGTGAGTCTGACCTCAGTACCGGGAAAGATAATAGAGGCGCTGATAAAGGACCACATCATTGATCATCTTGACGGACATGGTCTGATGAAGACCAACCAGCACGGTTTCAGCAAAGTCAGATCTTGTTTGACGAACTTGCTGCACTTCTTCGAGGAAGTAAACAGGCAGATAGATAAGGGTGACCTGGTTGACATTGTATATCTGGACTTTCAGAAGGCGTTTGACAAGGTTCCGCATGAATGACTACTTCGGAAAATTGCGAGCCATGGAATCGAGGGACAAATACCCATATGGATTAAAAACTGGCTGGAGCATAGGAAACAGAGTGTGGGGGTGAATGGGCGATATTCAGACTGGAAGAGCGTCACCAGTGGGGTGCCTCATGGCTCGGTGCTTGGACCCATACTCTTCAACATCTTTATAAATGATCTGGACATAGGTACGACGAGCGAGGTAATTAAATTTGCGGACGACACGAAGTTATTCAGAGTAGTGAAGACGCAGGGGGATTGCGAAGATCTACAACGTTACATAACCAGGCTGGAGGAATGGGCATCGACATGGCAGATGAGATTCAATGTGGATAAAGGTAAAGTAATGCATGTCGATAAGAAAAATCTCAGGCAAGAGTACAGGATGTCCGGGGCAGTACTTGGAGAGACCTCCCAGGAAAGGGACTTGGGAGTTCTGATCGGCAAGTCGATGAAGCCGTCCACACAATGTGCGGTGGCAGTGAAAAGGGCAAACAGAATGCTAGGAATGGTTAAGAAGGGGATCACGAACAGGTCGGAGAAGGTTATCATGCCGCTGTACCAGGCCATGGTGCGCCCTCACCTGGAGTACTGCGTCCAGCACTGGTCGCCGTACATGAAGGACACAGTAATACTCGAAAGGGTCCAGAGAAGAGCGACTAAGGTGGTTAAGGGGTTGGAGGAGCTGCCGTAAAGTGACAGATTAGAGAAACTGGGCCTCTTCTCCCTCGAACAGAGGAGATTGAGAGGGGACATGATCAAAACATTCAAGATACTGAAGGGGATAGACTTAGTAGATAAGGACAGGTTGTTTACCCTCTCCAAAGTAGGGAGAATGAGAGGGCACTCTTTAAAGTTGAATGGGGATAGATTCCGTACAAACGTAAGGAAGTTCTTCTTCACCCAGAGAGTGGTGGAAAACTGGAACGCTCTCCCGGAGGCTGTCATAGGGGAAAACACCCTCCAGGGATTCAAGACAAAGTTAGACAAGTTCCTACTGAACAAGGACGTACGCTGGTAAGGCTAGTCTCAGTTAGGGCACTGGTCTTTGACCAAAAGGGCCACCGCATGAGCGGACTGATGGGCGCGATGGACCACTGGTCTGACCCAGCTGCGGCATCTCTTATGTTCTTATGTTTCTATGAATGATACATAAGTGGAGTGCAAGATATGTGATTATACAATTTCTTTTAATGGCCATATGCTAATGGCAACATTAACGTATGGCTATTTTACTGCTGTGGTATAAATGGGCTTAGCATGTAGGAAAAACCTGCACAAAGTTGCACTAAGGCCACTTTTCACCACAGCTTAGAAAAAGAGCTCCATGGAGACAAAAGATTTATCCAAGCCTCCACTCAAAAATGTATGATGCTTGTTTTGCCTTGAAAAAATATCAGCACACTACAGCAGTCATAGATCCACTGGGTTCTTTCTAAATGCTAATTACCTGTGCAATTTTTCTGAATTACAAACACCTCCTAATATGAACCATACACATTTAACCAGTATAGTTTTTATTCGGAGTGGGGGTGGAATAGTTGCTTCTTTTTGTCCCTTTGGGCTTTAGGTCAAGTTTAATAAAAATTTGTATACCGCCTATCAATCTTCTAAGCGGTTTGTACATAATAAAATAGGGTAACATACATTAAAACATTCAAGACCTACTGGAATGATAGGATTAAGGTAAAAAATTATATTATAAAATAGGAAAGAGAGCCATATAGAGGAAATACAAAAGGAAGGGAGATCCAAAGCAGAAATGAAGATGTTTCATAAGGTAAGTGAAATTAGAGGTTGAATGCTTCTATAAAAAGAAACGTTCTTAGTTTTCCTTTGAAATGATCTAGCACGGGTTCATCCCATAGTTCCAGGGGTAATGAGTTCCAAAGAGATGGGGCTGTGATGGAGAAGTTTGTTGTTCAATTAGTGTTAATAATATGGAGAGATGGAACCGTTAAAAAATTTAGTGATTGTGATCTCAGTGTTCTAGGTGGGGTGTAGTGAAGGGACGCCATTCTGAAACAGGGTGAGGTCAGCACACTGATTTCTAAGCCCCTGTGAAAGAATGCTGAATCATTCCCTCTCTCCCCCTTACCTGTCACAAATTAGCCTTTATCTTATTTAATTAGTCCTTATTTGGGAAAGGACATCAGCTGACAGGCATTGAATATGTGCAAATACACAGGTATATTGTCTAAGTGCTGAGTTGAGGGTGACACGATGTAAATGCATGTGACTTTGTATCCACCAATCATTAGAGATGTACATGAGGGAGTTACTATGATGTCAATAGCATAGAAGCATAATAAAAGGAGCTCGGAGCTTGCCACGGCAACGCCTCCACCTGACTCTTATCCTGCGTGTGTGTGTTTGCTGTGTTCCATCCCTACAGTGTAGGGAATTAGAAAATTGTTTAAGAATTCTGGCTGGTTGTTACGGAGTGTTTTGAATGTTAAAAGTATGGTCCTATTGTTCCAGTAGGTCCATGGAAAACAGACACAAGATCTGGTATTGTAAACATTTGCTGTCAACTACCTAGGAATTTTTTTCCTTTATTGAAATCCTCTCAGTTGTCACAGCAACGTTTTCCAGGTCATGCACCCTGCAATCATGGACCCAGCCATAGTTCTTGCCATTGAGCAATACCTGGAGCTCTCTTACCCCAGGACTTGTGATCACTGCTTCTGTAGTATCTACAATCCTGGCCAACCCAATGACTATTTGACCAGATAAATGAACATAGGTTTTTCACATGGTGGTGCATTGCACTGCTGCTGATCTACCAGGCAGCCATGAGTTGCCTTCCCCCCCTCCCGCCCCCAACAATATTCAGTTAAGACTAATAAGAATCCATTGCTAATGGCTTCTATATTGAATAGCAGAGTTCTAGCAGTCACCATTCCATCTCTATCTTTTTTAAATTTAATTTCTTATAAAACTGCCTGCAAGCTTAAAAGCTATCAAAGCAGTGTACAATTGGGTACAGTAGGCAATGGGAGTGGATGGATAGTTTCAGATACTCACCACAGATGAAGCTGATTCTGATTGGTTTGTGGAACACCAGCCAGAGAATGAAGATGGCTCAGCAGCTGCACCCTGTAATGAGGCTGAATATGGTGCATGCGGTAGCTGAACATTTCCAACAAAGTATGTAGGATGCCCCAAGCATGAGATTTGAAAACCGTGGGCAAGAGCTGGCCTGAAGGACAGAAAACACTATTATTCTACAAAAGTGAATGAAAACTTCCAGAGAAGTACCCATGTTTGTATGGGGTGGCAAAAATTACCAAAAGGATGGTGCCACCATTGACTAACCAATTTATTGAGGCATGAGCGTTTGAAGATCAAGTCTTTGAATGTTTATGCCTCAATGTAAGGGCAGTAGAACATGTTTTTGGTTGGAGGGGCCAAACAAACCCATCTCTCATATCTCAATAAATGAACCTATGAATTTGAAAAAGAACTAGAGTGCATGAAGCTGCAAAGTGTAGTCCTATTTTTTTTTTTTTTTTTTTGCAGTCCTACTTTTTATTACAAACTAAAAATGTCCTGTGCTACTGTTAGAACCTCTGTTAAGTATAAATCCTCCCCCAACTGTTCCAGTTCCCTTCTCCAAACTCTCCGGCAGCTGCTGTTAATTCTCTCCATTTCCTGCAAGATTAGTTTTGCTCTCATTCTTTCTTCTTGGGTATTTTGTTTAACCAAACGTGAAATATAAATTTGTTTTAGTTTACTTGTTACTTAAAGAACACTACACAGATTTGTAAAGTAGGAGCTCCCAAAACACAGTAACAGGGAAACCAAGTATTATAACATAACATAGTAACGAACATTGGCTAGAGAAGATGCCATAATTAGGAAGACATGTTTGGTACTGGAATATATGTTTGTGAGTATATCTGGAACAAACATTGCACAGGAGCCTATGCACTAGAACTTGTGCTAATTTTCTTGTGTGCGTGTAGGGCACAAAAAATTTAACATGCATGCTAAAATCTACTTAATAGGTAATACATTAAATTTTGCACTAATCTGTAAAAAATACCAATCCCTATAGCACACACACTAGTAGAATGCACACAAACTCTCAAAGATAATGTACAAACACAGGATGGCAAAACCTCTTGTGCTCACCGCTCTCAAGTGTAAAGATTAGTTGACACAAGAGATTCCATTCTTCTGGTCACCCTATCGATAGGATAGTGGAAGTCAGGGTCTGCACTAGAAGGAGAGGGTTGAGGCAATCTCCTACTTACCCAATGCCAAGAATATTTTTGATCACCCTCTTGGTATTCCTTTGAGAATTCTGGAGGTCTCTGATGTTCCCTAACAATAGGGACCCATGACTGAGGCCAACAGTATTTCATCACTTGTTTCATTCAGTCGAGTCCATTGATACAAGTAGCAGGAGGACTCTTATGATTTATCTGTCAATAAATGGTGAGAAGATAGGCTGCTTCTGATAAGGGGGGGAGGGCTCTGAGTGGGAAGGAATACATTGGCAGAGGGTAGGAGAAATGAATTCTCCTTGGCACTAACCAAATCTTTCACTTTAACTCATTTAGCCTGAGATAGGTGTTAAATTTTAAGCTTCAGCAGGGCTCATGATGTATAGCATATCTCTATAGGCCAATATGTAAGAAAATGTAGATATGATTTCATTTTAATCACTACCACCATGTGACTGGGTTTGGTTTGCAAGCTAGGATAATATAAGAACACAGTCTCTCGGACAGCTCAGGGTCTTAGCTGGATGGGAATGTCTGGAAGGAGTACAAATGCAGAGGGCAAAACTGAAAGGAGTTATTGTAAGGGCGACAAATCTTTTTGTGAGGCAAGTAAAGTAAAGAGGAAAAGAAGGCGGCTTTGGCTCTCAAAGGTAGTAGCTGAGAAGGTAAGGAATAAGAAGTTAGTTTTCAAAAAATATAAAAGAACGCAGAAAGAGGAAGACAGGCAAAAATATCTGGAAAAATTAAAAGAAGATGGTTGAGAAGTCAGAAAAGCAAAGATACAAATGGAAGAAAAAACGTTTCTATTATATCTTCCCTTTCCTGCCTTTCCTCCAAAGTGTACAGATTGAGATCTTTGTCCACATACACCTTATCATGAAGACCACACATCATTTTAGTAGCCTTCCTCTGGACCGACTCCATCCTTTTTATATCTTTTTGAAGGAGCGGCCTCCAGAATTGTACACAATATTCTAAATGAGGTCTTACTAGAGTCTTATACAGAAGCATCAATACCTCCTTTTTCCTACTGGCCATACCTCTCCCTATGCAACCTAGCATCCTTCTAGCTATCGCCATCACCTTTTCAACCTGTTTGGCCACCTTAAGATCATCACATACAAACAATCACACACAAGTCCTGCTCTTCCGTCGTGCACATACATTTTTCACCCCCTAAACTGTACCGTTCCCTCGTAGCCTTGGATTTTTGCAGTCTCTTGGGTTTGTCGCCCTTACAATTGCTCCTTTCAGTTTTGCCCACCACATTTCTACTCCTTCCAGACATTCCCACCCAGACAATTCATTGACGTAATCCCCAATCCAAACTAAGTTAGTTTTTTTAAAGTCTAGAAACTTTGCTTTTGAACGAGCCCTCTCTATACCCATCTTAATATTAAACTGTACCATGCAGTGATCACTGGATGCCAGATGATCACCCACTGTAACATCAGAAACACTAAGTCCAGTATGACCCATCCCGTGTGGGTTCCATTACCAAATGCTGGAACAGTTCTCCTTGTACAGAATCCAGGATCTCCCTACTTCTAGAACATTTTTATAAGTGATATTGCTGAAGGGCTGTCAAGCAAGATTTGCCTCTTTGTGCTGCCACAGTTATGTTCAGCTTCCCTAGCACTGATTGACCGGCCCCACTGGCTGAACCCGGCGTCCATTCTGGATCAGTTCGCAAATGGCATCCGGCAGCTGTCTTCACAAGGTCAGATGATATAATTTTGTGAACTTATCAACATAAGTGGATATGAGATCATTCTGCTTGCCCGGATGCTACTTCCTGCTTGCCATGTCGGTTTCGGCGAAGACTGCCAGACAGAATAGTATGCCGCTTGCTCTCTCCCTCCAAGGCTCTCTCTCGGTTCCGCAAGGGGAGGGAAGCACTTTGCCGCTGAAGCCGCATTTAAAGAAAAGTTGGCAGATTTGGCAGGCTCAGGGAGGAAGATCCCTGACACTGGATTAGTGCTGCACTCCTTTTCCACCGGCGGAGAATTTGATAAAGAACTTTCTCAAAGCAGCGGCTTCTGTGAGCGTGCAGTGTCCAGTGAAGGCTCCCGTGGGCTCTGTCTTGACTCCACGGTCCTCTCCTGGCCCTAGTCATTAACCTCATCTGCAAATCCAACCTGCTCCTCCTGCACAGTTAGTTTCTAACAGTGGCCAGAGTAAGAGGTTTTGAATCTTTCAGTGACACTTCTTTTACTCTCTTCAGGAACCTGCACCAAAAATGGGAGTGTGGATGATAATTATAATAGTCCCATCTGTCCTGCTTTGGTGGGAAATGGTGCTCCAGAAATTGCAGTAGAAGATGCAATTATCCCAGCTGAAAAGCTTCCTTGCTGTCATTAAAAGAACTGCACTGGCCTCCTCTGTTCTCATGTTGTGTGTTACTGAAGTTTAGGAGGAACTTGATATATGTGACCTGTGCTTGCTGGTTGAAACCTCTTCAGTGGTTTATCCTGTTGCCATGTTTGCTCCTTAGGTAGCTATTGGAGTGCCAATGGCAGAATTTAACATGGAAACTATCCCTGCCAACACCAGCTTCAGTTTTCACTGCCAGGGCCATGTGGCACAACCTTATCTCCATTATCTGTCTGAAACAAAGGGGAAATAATTTCTTGGAACTCAATGATTTTGTTATTATTTTATTGATTTTTATTAATACTATTATATGATTAATAGGGTTTATTGATTTTTAAAGTTTCTATATGGTTATATAATTAATTGATGCTGATAAGTTGTTTATAAATTTTTAAATTGTCTTGTTATTCAATTGAAGGAATAGTGTTCTCTATGAATTTGGTTATATTCTTGTTCACATTAATAGACAGTTATGCAGGGAAGTTTGAGTTTTAGTTTATTAGAAGAACTAAATGTATTCATTTTAACTCTAGATTTTATTTTGTTTTTATTTTCTCTATTGATTTTGTATTCTTCTTTTATCTAATTTTCTTAAGATTTTATGGTTAAGATTTTGGGAGCCATTATAATGGTATTATTGATTTATTACAGCTTCCATTTGGTGAGTTATTTAGTTAATGCTACCTGCTAATGGCAACTAATAGTAGATTGTTTATGGGGTTTTATTTTGATTTACATAATTGTTCTACTTAATTATTTGAAAATTCTGGGTACTTGCTGATATTAATTAATAGAATGTCATGATTTTCGATATTCTCAATAGGGTAATGTTCACAAATGAATTTATTATATTTTGCTAATTTCATGAAAATTTTCTTGTCTTAGAATGTACTATCTGTCTTATTCTTTAGATTGAAATGTTCACTGATAAGTTATGATGCATATGTTTATCACATACCTAAATGAATTAATAATTTATTTTAAATCATATTGTATGGTAATTGTAAGTTGTTGGGGTTTCACATTTTATCTCATTACTATTTATTAGAGCATAGTGTTAATTTGGGATAAATTATGGTGCTTGGGGGAAGACGGTGATTACCTAGTCTATATATTTGTATACAGGATTTCATATTATTTACAGGGAGGGGGTAGGAGAGGGAATGGGGGATTTTGAGTTTAGGGTCTGGGACATGTGTGGAAAGTCTATTTTTAAATTTGGTCAAAGGAAATTAGTGGTTTATTCTTTAATATCTTTTAATCAAATTAAATGGTTTAAAAATTTTATTCATTGAATGTTAATGGACTCAATCACCCCATCAAGAAGAAAAAGATTCTTAACTTTCCGAAAAAGCAACAAGCAGACATTTATTTTATACAAGAGACCCATCTATCAGCAATGGAGGCAGACAAATTAGAAGGGGGTTGGATAGAACATTGTTTTTTGTACCAGCAATAGGGAAAATGGCGGGTGTGGCAATCCTGATTAAAAAGAAGATTTCAGCTAAATTTGATAAATTTCTGGCTGATCCAATGGGTAGATGGCTCCTTTTTAATATGACTTCAGGAAGTGATACCCTGACGCTTTTTAATATTTATGCTCCTAATACAAATCAGGCAGAATTCTTTAAAAAGCTCCAACAAACAATTGTCACTGGCTACGTCTAATCGTAGCTGGAGACTTCAATGTTGTAAAAGACAATTAAAATCATTATGTCTGGATAATCTGATGCATACATGTGGATTAAAAGATATATGGCAGATTTTTCATTTTAATGCTCGAGAATTTATATTTTTTTCCCAAGTTCATAAATCATTTTCAAGAACTGATTATTTTTTTGTTTCTGATCATTTAATTCAACAGGTTACAAAAGCCAACCTAGATCCTATCATTTTGTCGGATCATGCTGGAATTTGGATAGAATATCAGTTAATTGATGGAAACTATGGGATGCGTTTAAGGCAAATATAAGAGGGAAGATCATTTCATATTCGGCGCATGTTAGGAAATTACTTAGATTAGAGCTTTCCAATCTAGAACAAATTATTACTGCTTTAGAATCACAATTGGCTTTAAAATAGGAACAAGATACTTTGAATGCCCTGTTGAAGGCTAAATATAAATATGAGATTTGCTCACAATCGGCTAGAAAAGATTTGGTTTGTCAGCAAGTGGTGTATTTTGGAACAAGTTCATAGTCTGCTATTGAAAAAGAAATGGGGAAAGTATGGTATTGGTAGCATGGAAGAGATTAGGTACTTACCTCAAACTTGGGACTTGTATACTGCCTTTTTGTAGTTATACAGGTACTTCAAGCATCTTTCCCTATCTAGCCCAGTGTGCTCAATCTATATCTAATTCTTTCCTGTAAGGAGAAATGTAAGGTCAAGCCCCCCAAATGTAAGAATGGTCGCGCCCCAACACAATGTGAGGATGGAGGGGTTATGTGAGGCGCCCTTACAAACGCCAGGTCCCGAGTTCAATACCCTCACAGAAGATTCACCAGGAGTAGAATCAAATGAGAAGCACAACCAGATGTGATTGCATAAAGGATATAATATAGAAAGAAATAGGCTTACAGAAAAGCAATATTCATAAGCATTACAATTAAGCAGAGAGCAAAGTTCCAGAGATAGAGAGTAAGAGATAGAGAAACAGAGCAAGAACCGGGGGGGTGAACCTTTTATAGCTTAGAATCTTATTCTAAATATAGAAACTATTGTATTTCCCAGTATCTTTCTGTTTAGAATTTGTAAACTGTTTGAAACAATAGTTAGTTTCACTGACCACCTGGATCCATTGTATATCTTAAGCTGTCCATCCTAAGCATGATTAACAAAAAATATGTAGGAGCACTTAGTTATATAATGTGTATTTATAAACAAGGGAAAAAAGACCTCAAAATACCCCATAAATGTGATCAATGAAGCCACAAAGTTTTTGGGGTGGGTATCATCACTGGTCACAGTGATGATACCCACCCCAAAAACTTTGTGGCTTCATTGATCACATTTATGGGGTATTTTGAGGTCTTTTTTCCCTTGTTTATAAATACACATTATATAACTAAGTGCTCCTACATATTTTTTGTTAATATTACTTTATTTGGTCACTTAAATTGATTTTTCCATTACATTTGTTTCAATTTATATTGTGCATCCTAAGCATGAGACATTAACACATCTTCTTAGCACCTCTTCTTAGCTGCAAGTTCGTTTATTACCTTTTAAGCATGATTTAATTAGGGTTGTTTGAAACAGTCTGCCTGGAAGCTTTCTGTATGTGAATTCTGTGCATGAGCACTTAGGGTCTATCTGCATCCTCATCCCAGAGTCAGATTGATATAATTTCCCATAGGCCTTTGCTGACATTGGTTAGGGCAACCAAAAATGCTGATTGCTAGCAATAGCTATGCTGACAAGGGACAGGAGTCCTGACTAATGGGTTCTTTACATTTACCTGCAAGGATTGCAGAAGGCATCAACTACATTTTTCAACTCTACCTCCTTGTGTCACTGGGCAGTGCCTAATTTCCTCAGTTCATATCAAAGCAGTTGACCACCCCTAAAAGAGGAGAAATAGCATGGAGGGCATGGGGAACTCCCTGACCAAATCAAGTCTTTTCTGCTTTGTAACAAAGATAGGTAATTAAACAGCATGAAACTCTACAAAAGGTGGAACCAAATATGCCATCTACCTGTGTGCAACCAGTACTAACATTTGTACAGCTGTTATAGGCTCTCCCAAGTACTTTGACATAGTGAACTATCGCATTGCATATTGTACTTCTTTGACAGGTGAAAACAATCTTCATACTCAAGAACATAAGAATAGCCTTACTGGATCAGACCATCATGCCCAGTAGCCCGATCTCAAGATGGTCAATCCAGGTCACTATTACCTGGGCAAATCCCAAAGAGTAGCAACATTCCATGCTACAGATCCAGGGCAAGCAACGGCTTCCCCCATGTCTTTTTCAATAACAGATTATGGACTTTTCCTCCAGGAAATTGTCCAAACCTTTCTTAAAACCAGCTATGCTATCCGCTCTCACCACAACCTCTGGCAATGCGTTCCAGAGCTTAGCTATTCTCTGAGTGAAAAAATATTTTCTCCTATTGGTTTTAAAAGTATTTCCCTGTAACTTCATCGAGTGTCCCTTAGTCTTTGTAATTTTTGATGGAGTGAAAAATCGATCCACTTGTACCTGTTCTACCCCACTCAGGAATTTGTAGATTTCAATCATATTACTAGAGAATGACACGGTGGCTGTTACCCGCAGGTAGTGTGCTAAAATGGTATGGGAGGAAAAAGTACTCACTGCGGGTGAATAGTCTTGTCCCTGCAGTTAAGGGAAGGAACACGCGCGGTCACTAATCGCGCATGGCCCCCTCCCTCCTTCCTACCCAAATCTATCTATCTCCCTCCCCCTTACCTTCACAGTGAGTTTTGAGTAACTTCTTCACAAAGCATGCGTGTGTGGACAGAAGCTTCTCCTCTGACGCAACTTCCGGTTGCGTCAGAAGAGAAGGTCCGCCCACACAGGCACGCTACTGTTTGCAGGCTCCGACGGCTTTGAAGAAGTTACTCAAAAAACGCGCCGCGTAGGTAAAGAGGAGGGAGGGAGATAGATAGATTCGGGTAGATAGGAAGGAAGGAGGGAGGGGGGCCGCGCGAGGGGTGCCGAAGGGCAGTGAGATAGCGAGAGGGAAGGGTGGAGAGGAACAAACACTGAAGGGACATGGGGAAGACAGAGTGGGGAGAAGACGCTAAAGGGACATGGGAAAGACAGAGTGGGGAGAAGATGCTGAAGGGACATGGGATTGACAGAATGGGGAGAAGACGCTGAAGGGAAATGGGGAACAGAGAGTGGGGAGAAGACGCTGAAGGGAAATGGAGAACACAGAGTGGGGAAAAGACGCTGAAGGGAAATGGGGAAGAGAGAGTGGGGAGAAGACACTGGAAGGGAAGAAAACAGAGATGTCAGACTATGGGGGAGCATAGGGAGGAGGGAAGAAGATGGGTGCCAGACCAATTGGGGGGGGGGGTGAAGGGAGAGGCACAGTAACAGAGCAAATGTAAGATGCAGAGAGAAGACAGACAGTGGATGGAAGGTATTTTTTTTTTGTTTTAGGATAAAGTAGTATATTACTTGTGTTAATAAAAACTTATAAATAAAGCCCTGCCAGCTGAACATCTATTTCTCTAGTACAGCAGCCAGAATTTTGATTTATAAGGAAGGAATAAGCTAAATATTGCAGTACTGAGGCTTGTATAGATGCTGCGGGTATGGGGCGGGGACAGTGGTTGCAGGGACGGGGACAAATTTTTTCCCCATGTCATTCTCTACATATCGCCTTTCAGCCGTCTCTTTTCCAAGCTGAAGAGCCCTAACCTTTTTAATCTTTCCTTATACAAAAGGAGTTCCATCCCCTTTATCATCCTGCTTGAATCAGCTCTCACTGCAGCTGGAACATGGAGAAGATTTCTGTATCACATAAGCCTGAAATTCCCCGGGGGCTTGTCTCGTCAGGCTGCCTTTTATACTGGAACCCTCGACTCCACTAGTTTTGGAGGATGGATGCAGCCAGCATTTGTTACAGTCCTCTGGACCAACACAGGGCTACTATGCCTGAAAAATTTCAGGGCGAGCTGCACTTCCAGGGGAACCTTCCACGAGTCATCCCAAAGTTATTGCAGGCTGGCCAGGCAGGTGCCCTAAAGGGCTGCCCCCCTGGTCAGGCAAGTGCCCTTAGGGTTGTTCCCCTGACTACAATCTTCTGAACCAGAGATTGTATCTTCTCCCAGGCAGAGCTGTCCCAGGATCTCTGTGAACCTCTGTAGCATCAGGAAGCCTCAAAATCTGATAAAAGACCCCAAAATAATAAAACAGATGCAGAGCGAAAAAAAGACATCTTCTCACCTCGCTTGCAGAAGGAAAAACTGAGGAGATGGGACACTGCCCAGTGACAAAAGGAGGCGAAGTTGAAAAACGTAGATGATACCTTCTGCAATCTTCATGGGTAAACGGAAAGAACCCAGTAGTTAGGACTCCTGTCCCTCCTGCACTGGAATTTTGCCACTGTATAGAATTCTGTCACTTACTTGTGACTTGGATTGGCCACTGTTAGAAGCAGGATACTAGGCTAGATGGACCACTGGTCTGCCCCAGTATAGCTATTATGTTCTAATCCAGTGTTTCCTAAGTCAGTTCTAGAGTACTCCCTTGCCAGACAGGTTTTCAGGATATCCCCAATGAATATGCATAACAAATCATTTAGAAAGCTACATATTCAAAATTTAAATAAATATTTATTAATTAATAATTCAACTAATTCAAATAACTCTACACAATTATAATCTCTAAAATACTTAACATAATAGACATTCATTCCGTACATGAATAGAACCCACCCACAGTTTCAATCACCCCAATAAAAGGATCAAATGTAAACTTCCTCTCAATGTTGACCCGTATCAAAAAGAGCAGCAGTCACTGTAGTTTGTATTAGAGAATGACACGGTGGCTCATACCCGCCGAAATGGGGAGCAAAAAATAGTAGTCATCGCGGTGAATGGTCTTGTCTCCACAGTGAAAGGAACGTACGCAGGTAGGGCTGGTCTCAGTTAGGGCACTGGTCTTTGATCTAGGGGCCATTGCGGGAGTGGACTGCTGGGCACGATGGACCACTGGTCTGACCCAGCAGCAGCAATTCTTAAGTTCTTAACACGTGCGGTCACAGATCGTGCGGTCCAGGATCCCCCTCCCGCCCGACTGCCATGTCCTGCCATCGCCCATCCTCCCTCACCTTAAGTGCTGAATTTAATTGTTCTTCTCCCAGCGGCACGCTTTCAACAAGTCATGCGCAGGCATGGCTGCTTCAGTTGAATCTTCTCTGACACAACCGGAAACAGGAAGTTGCGTCAGAGAAGAACATTTAACTGAAACAGCCGCGCGCGACTTGTTGAAAGCGTGCCACTGGGAGAACAATTAAATTCGCCACATAAGGTGAGGAAGGGAGATGGCGGAACGTGGCGATCGGGCGGGAGGGGGCTGTTGGACCGTGCAATCCGCGAGAGCGTGTGTTCTCTCACAGTAGGAAGGAGGGAGTGAAAGGGAATGAAATGCTGGGCCAAGGGGATGAAGAGGGAGATAAATATTAAACCCACAGCAGAAAAGAGAAAGGGGAGGACAGGCAGGTGAGCCAGATGTGGGAAGCGGAAGGGGTAGAAAGAGGGAAAGAAGCTAGATGGGGTTGGAGAGGAAAGACACTGGTGTGGAAGAGGAAGAGAGGGGAAATCTGGAGACTGGAAGGTAATAGAAACAGAGGGGAAATTATGTGCATGGGGGCATAGGGACAAAGGCATAAAGGGAAGATACATGGGCATGGTATATGGACATGGGGGGGGCAATGCCAGACACAGGAGGGAGTATACAGATACAGAGGGGAGATATTAGAAATGGGGAAAATAGAAACACAGAAGGGAGATGGTTTGTGCAGATGGGATCAGATGGCTTGCGGGGACGGGACAGGAACCAAGCTCACGGGGATGGGGCAGGGACCAAGCTCGCGGGCACGGGGTGGAGACAGAGATAAATTTTTCCCCCGTGTCATTCTCTAGTTTGTATTTAAAATCAACAAATGTATCAGCAGCAAAAATAATCAATATTCATTTTCTCGTTCTTGATTTGCATATGCTGCCTCCATTTCATGCAAATCTCTTTCATGCACATTCATTGGGGCTATACTGAAAACCTGACTGGCAAGGGGATTCTCCAGGACAGACTTGAGAAACATTGTTCAATATAAACAGATTGAAGAATTAATAGGAAAGAAAATCCCCAAACATAAAAAATATACACATCCAAAGAACAAGTCATCCAGAGCCATTTGAATCCAACTTCATCCATCACTTTATTATTATTTTTTTTTTTTTAGCTTAAAATTTGTATAAATGTGTATATATAGTAACTTCTAGTAATTTTCCAGTGAAATAAAAAAAATAGACAAAAATCATAAGAGCCCAGTACAATGCATTACTCTAATAGGCAAGAAATCAGAATGCCATATAGAAGATGGTTTCCTTACTGATAAAGCCTTTGATGCCCAAAGATTCTATTTCCATATAAACCAATAAGCGACTATACGTTTCCACAAGGGCTGGGGCCAGGGCTAAACTTGATTTGGCATGGGCCAGTTTTATCACCCGAGTGGCAATACTGTGAATAAGGCTAGAAAGGCAAACAAGTTTCAAAAGAGTTAGAACAAATAAACTGTCATCCATTCTTACTTTTTGTTATACAAATGCATCATAGATCTAGTCATTTCTATGTCTGAATCATTAACCTTACTTCAATATGTTATTTCTGACATCACAGTCAATATAAAGTAATTACAACCAATGAATTAGCGGTACCATTAACATCTGCTATACAAACTTTTAATAAACTGCATATTACACATAGAAAGCCAATTTTAACACATATTAATGAAATTTTATAATTTATAAAACACTCATATCTAAAATACAAAAAAAAGATAAAATGAGAGGTTTCTTTGGGAGAATTGCTGCTTGAGAACAGTTTTCTGCTCTAATTGTTCCTCTGTATTTGCCCTGGGAGAACTTTGGAGGGAAGCTCTTGCTGCACTGCTGGCCTGGATGATCTTAGCCACGCCCCCATGAGTGATGTCACTCAGGGGAGGGAGGTGAAAAAAACCAAGCCAGTGGGGCTTCCCTTTGGGAGGACTTAGGAGGACTATGGTGAGAAAACTTATGAATTGATGAATGTTTTTCTGTTTTTTTTTCTCTTGGAGCAATAAAACCCTGAAACCTATAGGCAGAGGAGGAATTAAGATGGCGGATGTCTAGCGGCTGCGATCTGATTGTCTAATTTTTTCTTCTAAAGTTTCTACTTTGAAACACTGCTGAGACGCTGTTTGCGTTTTTTCTTGATGTATGCCCCATACTAAAAGAATGAGAGAGCTGCAATCTTTGCATCTCACCTCCTCACTGGTACAGACGACAAAGCAGCGCTTTTTTGAATCACAGACAACAGCCAACCCTCAGTCATCCCAACAACAGCAGACTTCTGCACAGACTCGGAGTGAGGGAGCACCTGTCTTTGGAGTTCCAGACATCATTGTCGCCGCCAATGATCTCTGCACAGCTCTGTTCAGCGGGCGAGCAGAGTAGTGATTCCTTCTCTGGAGAGGAGGGAGGAGTGACACTAGAGAAGGTAATGGGTGAAACTACACTCCAGGCTGGAGCGCAGGGATGGAAGAACGCTGAGGGTTTGGGAACTTCAGCTAAACATCCTGTGGTAATTCTGGAAACGCTATTGGAGGCCATAAGGAGAATAGATGAAAAAGTGGATAAAACTTATTCTGATAAAGTGGACTCTTTTTCTTTAAATGTTGAAAAGGTGAAACAGGAGTGTTTTGAAACAATTGAATCCGAGAATGTCTCTTTGAAAAACTCTATTGCTATAATTATTAATTTTTAACCTCAAGAAAGATTGAGATGATTGAAAATCATAATCGTCGCCTGAATTTGACAGTATTGAACTTTCCAAAAATTCCTATGCCGCCAATTGAGCTCTTTAAAAAATTTCTTATAGAAAATTTGATGTTTCCGGCTGACCAGATACTAACAATAAATAAATTGTTCTATTTGCGTGCCTCAAGGAAAAACTTTGAGACAAATGAATTACCTGCAATTGGATTACCTGTATCAGATAGTTTACCTGTTGACACAGATTTACAAAACTTAATGGCAGTTTTAGAAAGCTTGTATTCTGATATTAAAGAGAGAGCTACACCGATTGTTAACTTTATATTTGAACAAGATCTTAATTCTATAATGAGATTATTTTTCAAAAGATCTGTTTCACAATTTTGTGGTCAAAAAATTTGGCTATATCATGACATAATAAAATTAACCCAAGAAAGGTGCAAGTTATTTCTTGTAATAAGAGATAAGACAAAGAAATTGGGTGCTGCCTTTATGTTAACCTACCCCTGCAAAGTATATTATTAAATATGTGGGTTTTAAATATATTTTTTATGCGTCCGATGAGCTAAGATCTTTTTTGGACCTCAAGGGGTTTATCAGAGATGGAATGTCTGGCTCAAATAATTAGTAACTGGGGGGTTTGATGTATTAAGTCTTTTCCTAAATAGTTTTCTGTAACTTATCTCTCGGTAATTTTGATTCCTCCTTTGTTTCTGTTTGTGGTCTAAGAAAGAGCTATTTCCATAAGAGTGTTATTACTTCTTAGTTTGTACTTAGATTTATTTACCATGTTGGATTATGGCTCTGTATTTCCTTAAACAAGTTGTTATTCTTGTGAAAAAAGTTATAATTAATAAAAAAATTTTTAAAACAAAACAATATTATAACAATTAAAAAAACTAGGTAAATAAGATATCAAAAATTAATCTAAACTGAAAAAATTAAACAACTACATTTTACCATATGATAAGACTGATACATACAAATATTTGAGGAGAGGGTTATCATTTTACATGAGACAACTGTGCTTAACCCACCTTAACAGTAACCCACGTTGATAACGCCCCCCTCCCCTTAGGCTCCCCTGGTCAAAACTGTATTTTAATAAATCCTTAACTGAGCAAAACTGAAGCAGCATTTGCATGGTACAAAGTTAAACACATATGGATCAATATTCAAAAGCACTTACCGTATTTTCACGCATATAACGTGCGCGTTATACGCATTTTTACCTACTGCGCATACGCGTTATACGCGTGAGCGCGGTATACAAAAATTTTTTACATAGTTCCCACCCCGCCCGACGCCCGATTCACCCCCCCCAGCAGGACCGCTCGCACCCCCACCCCGAACGACCGCTCGCACGCGCTCCCACCCGCACCCGCATCCACGATCGGAGCAAGAGGGAGCCCAAGCCCTCTTGCCCGGCCGACTCCCCAACTCTCCGACAATATCGGGCCAGGAGGGAGCCCAAACCCTCCTGGCCATGGCGACCCCCTACCCCCACCCCGCACTACATTACGGGCAGGAGGGATCCCAGGCCCTCCTGCCCTCGACGCAAACCCCCTTCCCTCCAACGACCGCCCCCCCCCAAGAACCTCCGACCGCCCCCCCAGCCAACCCGCGACCCCCCTGGCCGACCCCCACGACACCCCCACCCCCCTTCCCCATACCTTTGGTAGTTGGCCGGACAGACGGGAGCCAAACCCGCCTGTCCGGCAGGCAGCCAACGACGGAATGAGGCCGGATTGGCCCATCCGTCCCAAAGCTCCGCCTACTGGTGGGGCCTAAGGCGCGTGGGCCAATCAGAATAGGCCCTGGAGCCTTAGGTCCCACCTGGGACGGAGAGTCGGGGCAGTGCACGGAAAGTCAGGGCGGGTGAACGGAGAGTCGGGACAGCGCACGGAGAGGCGGGGCAGTGCACGGAAAGTCAGGGAGGGTGAACGGATAGTCGGGACAGCACACGGAGAGTTGGGGAGGGCGAAAGAAGAGTCGGGGTGGCCAGAGGAGAGTCGGGGCGGGCGAAAGGACAGTCAGACTGCATGCGCGGTATACCCGTGAGCGCGGTATACAAAAGTTTTTGTACATAAAATCGTGGTTTCTGCGCGCTATACCCGTGTGCGCGTTTTACACGGGTGCGCGTTATCTGCGTGAAAATACGGTACTTGGGTAGTAGCATCTGCTATTGAATATGGCCAGTCAGTGATTTTCAAATGCATTATCCAGATTATGCTGCTGAAAAGTATTAGACCAGCCCCAATGCAATCTGGATAGCACTGTGGCAGTCTCCAGAATTACCAAGTTAGTGACAATATTCAGCCTGTTAACTGGATAACTAATCAGATAAAGTTAGATAGTGGTTAAAATACTGTTGCTCTACCTGATATTTAGCATTATGTGCTATACAGATAGCAATGCTGATTATCCAAGAATAATTTACAACAAACACTGACCACAGAATTTAAGTATTGACACAGTCAAGTTTAACTTTGAATTATGTAGAGAATGAGTCAATTTCTGTTCACTTAGGGATTCACTGACTCATAGAATTTGACAAGGGATGGCTAAACCTTTCCATGCAATTATGTATTTTTAAAATACCAAATATGGGATAGTTCTCTTTGAGACTTGTCTTGCTTTTTAAATGGCTTGCTGAAGGCAATGCTCAAATGGAAAAATCAAGTATCATACCTCATCTTGGCATGAACTGTGAGGGAATCCAAGAGGTTCATTGGCAGAGGAGTAGTAGATCCTGAAGCTATACAATTGGTTCCTGGTAGATGTGTCCTTGCATTTCCATTTCCATATATAGTTTCTACCAGAACTCCCATAGGCAGTGTGAAGCATTCAGAATTGGTGGAATATGCATTACATAGCAAGGCAATTTTATAATCATTCATCTGCAAATTTTTATTCCTTAAACTCTGCTGCAGGAACCTGCGATACCAAGATAGATACAACGAAAAATTATAGCACAAGCCTTCCTTTATAGAATCATGTACACAGATTAAAATTAATACGTATAGCGATTTGTCAAATACTATTATTTGACTACTAAATACTTTTGCAACAAAATCCTCCAACATGTAAACAAAAATAAAATTTAAACTTACCTGTTAATTTCCTTTTGTTGAGTCTTGCCAGACCAGTGGATTATGTCCCACTGCCAGCAGATTGAGACCAAAAAAATAAAAGTTTTGAATTGATTACACTCCCCTTATAGCAGAGGTCTCAAACACGCGGCCCACAGGCCACATGTGGCTCTCCAAGTTTTATTTGCGGCCCACGGTCTGGACTGGATAATTCCTTCCTTTTGGAGCAGCAGCGGGTCTGGCCGGTTCGTTCCGTTCAAAGCCGCGGGTTGGCGGCTCCTTGCGCTATTCGCTCCTGCATCGGAAGCCTCTCTGACATCACAACATCAGAGAGGCTTCAGATGCAGGCGCGGATCTCGCAAGGAGCCACCCGCGGCTTTGAATGGAATGAGCCGGCCAGACACACTGCTGCTCCAGTGGCGTACCAAGGGGGGGGGCAGTCCGCACAGCTGGTCACCCTCCACTGTTCTTCCTAGAGTGCGGCTCGCGGCTCGTCTAGAGCAGGGGTGCCCAACTGCTTCCCTTCCCTTCTCACCGCCGGCACCATGCTCTTTGATCTCCCTGCTTCTCTCGCCGCCCGACCTCAATTCTGATGTCGAGAGGACGTTCTGGCTAGCCAATCGCTGCCTGGCTGCCCGGAACATCCTTTCCGACGTTAGAATTGACGTCTGGCAGCGAGAGTTGGTCGGCCCCGTGGAGATCTCGGCCTGTTCCCGATGGTGCCAGCAGCAGCAGCAGCCTATTCCCCGGCGGCGGTGGCATGGGGGAGGGCAGGAAGGAAGAAAGAAATAAGGGGGGGGGGGCAGGGAGCCAGAAGGAAAAAAGAAAGAAGGGGGGGGACAAGGAGCCAGAAACAAAGCAAAAAATGGGACAAGGAATCAGAGAAAGACAGACATAGAAAAAGAAAGAAAAAGTTGGGGGAGGGAATGAGGTCTGGAGGAGAGGAAGCATACAGGAGGCTGAAAGAAGAGAAGAAATATTGGATGCACAGTCAGAAGAATAAAGTGCAACCAAAGACTGATGAAATTACCAAACAAAGGTAGGAAAATGATTTTATTTTCAATTTAGTAATAGAAATGTGCCAGTTTTGAGAAAGAAAAGATATTAAACTTTAAATGTGAGTGCCGCAGAAAAAATAGTTAATGTCTAATTAAAGAAATGACAATTTTGCATAAGGTAAAACTGTTAAAGGAAAGTTTTATAAACTATAAAGAGTTTAACCTCATGCAAAATTGTCATTTCTTTAATAAGACATTAACTATTTTTTTCTGCTGCCCTCCAAGTACCTACAAATCCAAAATGTGGCCCCGCAAAGGGTTTGAGTTTGAGACCACTGCCTTAAAGGGACTAATGTTGCCTTCTGCTTTTCAGTGAACTTGTGTCCATAATAATTTTCAACAGCATAATCCAGAGCAGGTTAAAAATCCATCAAAAGACAACAATAAATTGTTTTGAGTTTCTCAAACAAATTTAAATGTGATAAACCAAAAAGCTATATCCTTGGTCAGTAATACAGAGAGAAAATAATACCCAAATCAAGGTTAAGATTAGCTGTAAATAAAACTTCAGAACAGGAAAAAATATACTTAGGGTCTCATAATTGAAACTTAAACATGTCTAAAAACCCGCTCAAGTCATCACTTGGACGATGTCCAAGTGCCGATAATCAAACCTATTTTTTGGATGTATCTAGGGACGTTTCAGGACTCTGAATACCGCTGTGCACTCAAAACTAAAAGGGGCATATCTGGAACAGTAGTTAGGCAAGGACGTGGGCTGACCTACACTTAGTTGTTCTGCAGGGGATAATAAAAGGTTTTACGAGGCGGAACTTATACGTTGTGACTTAGACAATGCAAAAACAGGTATAAGTGCCCAAAAGGTATCTAAAGTGACCAGATAACCACCGCAGAGACAATGTAAAGACCCACACACACTCCCCCCAGGGTTCACTGACCCCCTCACACCCCACCAAAGATCGGAATAAAAAAAACGTACATACCTGTCTAAAGAATATTAGCACCTAGTATAGGAAAGCCTAGTAGAGTTGCACACAGGTCTCTTAAATAGCCTGGGGGTGGGCTAATGAACCATAGAGAGCAGGACCCATGTCAATAAGCCATTATAACCACTACATTCATGGTGGAAAATGTGATCACACCAAAACCCCCAAACCCTACTGTACTGTCATATAGGTGCCACCTGCAGCCATAAGGGCTATTGGAGTTGTAGACAGGTGGGTATAGTGGGTTTTGGGGGCTCACCATATCCTATAAGGGAGTTCTGGTAAGATGTTTATGTGGCACCCTTTCTGTGAAGTTCACAGCAGTGCCCTGTAAGGTGCCCCACTGCTCTTTTGCCATGTCTGGGTGGCCAGTCCATTACAATGCTGTCCCCTCCCACGTCCAAATGGTCTTGTTCTGGGCATTTGGGACTTGGATGAAATTTTGGTTGACAATGTGGTATAAAGATTGACGTACTAGCAATCTGGACAAACAATAGCCTGGACGTCCAGATAGACTATTTTTTTTACAAAAAAGTTTTTGGACTTTTTTTTTGAGAATGTGCATTTTCCCATTGCCGACTTTGGGCATCTAGAGCTACATGTCCCAATTGGACTCAGACGTATGTTTTTATTATGCCCCTCTAACTGTTCATTTTCTGAATTTATCAGTTTTCACCTTATTATCCAGACCAGACCAGGCCAAGCCTGATAAGTAGAACTTACACAAGCTCCACATAGACAACAATTTTAAAGATTCTTATGCAGAAAGACTCTTCCCCCCCCAACAAAAATTGGCAGGAGGCATGCCCACTCCTTCCTGCCACCTCCCCCGAATTGACCCCACCCCTTCCCCTTCCCCACTCCCCTTAAAAAAAAAAAACTGGCAGGAAAAATGTCCATTCCCTCCTGCCACCAGATGCCCCCCCACACACTCCGAACCTCCATTGTACCTGGTGATACAGTAGACAGCAGAAGGGATACCCAGTTCCTACTGCTTGTAGACTTGTCACCCCAAAACGGTGGGCCTTCCCCTTCCTGGTGCATCCTGGGATGAATGGGGATGAGCCTTAGATTCCTCCCTCTGTAAGCCGGGACACAGAGGGAAGAGCCTAAGGCCCTGATTGCCTCAGTCAACCCAAGCTGTTGCACTGCTAAGAAAGCAAATAAAATATTAGGAATTATCAGAAAGGAATGGAAAACAAAGATGAAAATGTTATAATGCCCCTGAATTGCTCTGTGGCACGGTCACACTTTGAATACTGTGTGCAGTTCTGGTCGCTGTATATCAAAAAAGCTATAGTGGAATTAGAAAAGGTACAGAGAAGGACGACAAAAATTATAAAAGTAATGGGATGACTTCTCTATGAGGAAAGGCTAAAGCAGCTAGGGCTCTTCAGCATGGAGAAAAGATGGTTCAGGTGTGATATAAATAGAGTTATATAAAATACTAAACCCCTCTCTTACTAAGTTGCGCTATGCTTTTTAGCGCGCACTAAACACTAATTTGTGCATGTTATCTTATGGACGTGTTAGTGGTTAGCACACATGTTGATTTAGCACGCGCTAAATGCTTTTTTTTTCAATTTCTTTATTTATGAGATTTTTTTATTAGATTCAAGTATACAAACTTGAAACAGATCAATAATTATAGAACAGAAATAGAAAAGTAAAACATAAGTAATTCAATCATTATTTATACTTCCCCCTCCCCATTTGCGGTTTCCGCAATCGCGATTTCACATATTCGTAATTTTTGGGGGAGGGGGAAAAAAAGGAAAAATCCCAGTTAAGCCTTCCCTCCGGCGTCCCGGCCTTACCTGGTGGTCTAGCGCAGTGGTTACCAACCCTGTCCTGGAGGAACACCAGGCCAATTGGGTTTTCAGGTTAGCCCTAATGAATATGCATGAAGCAAATTTGCATGCCTATCACTTCCATCATATGCAAATCTCTCTCATGCATATTCATTAGGGCTAGCCTGAAAACCCGATTGGCCTGGTGTTCCTCCAGGACAGGGTTGGGAATCACTGGTCTAGCGGGCTTTCGGGGCAGGAGCAATCTTCCTACGCTTCTGCCCCGTGTAGATCGCCAATAGAAAATGGCTGTGGGGAGTTCCCTTCGTAGTCTCGAGAGACTGCGGGAACTCCCCACAGCCATTTCCTATTGGCGATCTACAAGGGGCAGAAGCGTAGGAAGATTGCTCCTGCTCCGAAAGCCCGCTATACCACCAAGTAAGGCCGGGATGCTGGGGGGAAGGCAGGAGGGAGGCAGGGATGGGTCAGAGCCGGACCAGAAGATATTCACGGTATTTCACCATTCGCGGCCCGACTCTGTCCCTATCCCCCGCGAATCCGGAGGGAGAAGTGTAGTCCACAATTTTAGACGAAATCAACAGGAAAAAGAAACAGCTGTGGAAACTTAAAACTAATGAAAGAATGGCAATACTCTGCATATCCTATAGCCGGTTTATGTCAAGTTACACTTCATGAGCTACAGATAGAATTTATAGAATCAAAAGAACAAAGTGTAACAGTTGCTTGGGTTCAAAAAACAGGTAATTCTTATTTTGATATGCAACAAAACATTTTACAGGAAACTTTAGTTGAAATATACCTCCCAAGGTGAGGGATTCTTGGCCACAATGCTAAGAATTCCTTCCTCCGCCTTTGGGATTTCTGAGATAAATCTGGAAATAAATCTGGAAATACACGCACATTAGAGTCCAATAACTGATTTATATGATGAAAATACATTCGTAATACATACTCTCTATCACTTTCCAAAGCAAGTGTTAACAGCAAGATTTTTCTCTCTGTAATAACCTCCAAAGAGTTCTCTAGGAGATTAGTTAAGTTGAAATCTGTTCCATTTTCTCTTTGATTCCCATTAAGAGTTGACACCACCACAGGCTTCTTTAATTGAAGATAGTTAGCTCTCACAGTAGGAGGCAAATTTTCTGATGGAATAGCCAAAATTTCCTAAAAGTATTTCCTTGCCATCTCCACAGGTGCAATCAAGGGGCGCTTAGGGGAATTATTTCTTCTCAAATTATTTCTCCTCAATTGATTCTCAAAGATTTCCATTTTTCTTGAAATAAAAGTTCTTTCTTTAACCAACTCAGATTCTAAAGCTTTCATTTCTGTCAATTTTTCTTCCTGTTTTTCCAATTTCTAATTCGCTTTTTTTAGAGCCAAGCCCTGCTGCTCTACTTTGGAGTAGATAGTCCCATAATCTGTGTTTAAAGTAGAGAAGGAAAGCCTAAAATTTGCATCCATAACCGAAATGGCCTGCCAAAAGGCTTCCATGTCTATCTTATCAGGTCTCTCCAAATCCCCAAAATTGATGTTAGACCTACTAGTAGGACCTCTCACCTCTACCCTGGTGTGAGATAATTGATGTATTTCTCCTGCCACTCTGACCCCTGGTGAGGCTGGTGCAGCTGGCCCTCTAATGCCGAGGTCCAAAACCTCCTGTCCAGGCTTCGGCTCCACAGACGCTCCCTCCACCAGCTTCCTTCCTGATTGGGGTGGAGCTGACCTTTGCTCTGGGCTTAGCACCGCCAATTCTTGTAAGCCGAGTTCGCCTGAAGAACTTGGGCTCTCCCCTGAATTAGTTGTAGCAGGTTCACCTGACCGCAAAAAGACCCCCTCTATAATCATCTGAATCTGTCGTTGTGGGGTCGCCGCCATCGTTGGAGGGTTAGTGTGAGGAGCTCCCTTCTTCTTCCCCATATTCAAATATGGGGATCGCTGTTCAGCATCCGCTCTCGTCACCATCCTGATTTTGTCTGTGCTAAACGCTTAATGCACTTAGTAAAAGAAGGCCTAAGTGGAGTGGAAAGGGTAGATGTGAATCACTTGTTCACTCTTTCCCAAAATACTAGGACTAGGGGGCATACGATGAAGCTACTAAGTAGATTTAAAATAAACTGGAGAAAATATTTCTTCACACAACATATAATTAAACTCTGGAATTCGTTGTCGGAGAATGTGATGAAATCAATTAGCTTAGCGGGGTTTAAAAAAAGGTTTGGATAATTTCCTAAAAGAGAAGTCCATAGGCTGTTATTGCGATGGCTGGGAAAATCCACTACTTACTCCTAGGATAAGCAGCATAAAATCCATTTTACTACTTGGGATCTAGCTAGGTATTTGGGACCTGGAGTGGGCACTGTTGGAAACAGAATAGTGGGCTTGATGAACCTTCAGTCTATCCCAGTATGTCAATTCTTATGTCTGCAAGCTAGGGAGAGCAGAGATCCATAACTGGTCCCTATTTCTGCTTCCCCAGTACTCTCAATGATAGACTACTGTTACCAATGCCAACTAAAAATGTTGTAGATTCTGTTTGTCATATAGTTTCTGAGTATCATTTTGCAGGGTTTTGTGTTACTTCATAGATATCTAGCAAAGGACAGATTTTGTGTTGCTGTTACTGAGGTGACACTAGAATTTGAATATATCTTTGCTATGAATGACAAGTTCTAAGGGGAAAATCCTAGCTCTCTGCTTTGTATGGATTCTAGAATGAGTAAAAAAGTTTTTATTAATGTTGACAGTAAATTTAGTATGAATTTGCATACTATTCAATCCCATGCGAAAAAACTGCAATACATCAATTCCTGATTTCTCACTTTAAATACAAAAATATTTAGGATTTTGTTATTGTTCAGCTGTGAATTTCAGTGTTCAGAGTGTCATATACATAACACTGTTAGGTGTAGCACTACAGAAGAAAGGTTGATAACTATTTTTTCTTAATTCAAAGAAACAATTAGTTGATTTACTTATAACAGTTTAAGAATCTTGGCAAAGATTAATGATCAGTTTCTATCACTCAAACTCAAACCCTTTGCGGGGCCACATTTTGGATTTGTAGGTACTTGGAGGGCCACAGAAAAAATAGTTAATGTCTTATTAAAGAAATGACAATTTTGCATGAGGTAAAACTCTTTATAGTTTATAAAATTTTCCTTTAACAGTTAAAAGGAAAGATATATAAACTATAAAGACTTTTACCTCATGCAAAATTGTCATTTCTTTAATAAGACATTAACTATTTTTTCTGCGGCCCTCCAAGTACTCTATTTTTTCTGCAGCCCTCACATTTAAAGTTTAATATATTTTCTTTCTCAAAACTGACACATTTCAATCACTATATTGAAAATAAAATCATTTTCCCTACCTTTGTTGGCTGGTGACTTTATTTTTCTGTGCTTTTAACTATGTTTCCAGGGCCTTCTTGTCCTTTGACTGTTTTTCTCTCTGTCTTCACTTTCTGCCTTGCATTCATCTTTGGCATTAACTTAATATTCAATTTTTCTGCTTTCTTTTCAAAATCTACGTTTCCATGTCTTACCTTTCCTTCTATCTCTCTCTTCTTCCATCCCTATTTCCATGGTCTGACATCTCTTTCCTTCCTTTTCTCCTTCCCTCCTTCTTTCCTTTTCCCTGGTCTTGCATCTGTCTCCTTCCCTCCCCCCCATTGCCCTGGCATCTCTCCCTCCCCCACTATGGTCTGATATCTCCTTTCCTTCCTTCCTCCCATGAACTTGGCATCTCTTGTTCCTCTCCTCTCCCTTGTCTTCCTTCTCCTTCCTTCCCTCTCTTTCCCCAATTGGGTGCAGCAGTAACAAAAGCAGCATTTCCCTCCCCCCCTTTCCTGTGCAGGAGAGGCATTTCTCTTCCCCCTTCTCCCCCTCTCCCTTTCCCTGTGCAGCAGCAGCAGCAGCATTTCCCTAGGGTCTTCCTTTCCATGTGCAGCAGAGCATTTCTCTTTCCCCTCCCCTTCGGTTCCCTTCCTTGTGTAGCAGCAGCATGTCTGGCCGGCTCACAATCGATCGTTCCGTTCAAAGCCGCAGGTGGCGGCTCCTCGCGAGATCCGCGCCTGCGTCAGAAGCCTCTCTGATGTGATGTCAGAGAGGCTTCCGATGCAGGAGTGGATAGCGCAAGGAGCCGCCACCCGCGGCTTTGTACGGATCGATCGACTTGAGCCGGCCAGACACACTGCTGCTCCACAAGGGAAGGGGGAAGAGAAATGCGCGAGGAGCCGCTGCCGCTTTACAGTTGATCATCGCGTCCAGACCGCGGGCCACAAAATAGCACCTGGAGAGCCACATGCGGCCCGCATGTTTGAGACCGCTGCCTTAGAAGTCTGGTGTGATGATGCTTATGTTACGTTTCAAACCACAGAGATAAGTCTTGTTGTAAAATCCTGAATTTACTATCTTTGCTCTGGGCTTGCTTTTCCCTCATTAAAATTATGCCATTTGCTTTTCCCTCATTAAAATTATGCCATTTCAAAAGGTTCCTTGAAAAAAAACTTTTCTTTTCAGGCGGCTAAACTAAATTCTTGGCTCGCCCAAACTGTGCTCGATGCCTCTTCCTATCTGGATTTCAGAAAGCAGCTCAAAACACAATTATTCCATAGACTGAATTCTTAATGCATTTTATTATTACAACCTATTACTACTTTTTTTACTCATTAACACTTCCTTTAGATTGTTACAACCATCCACTTATGGCCTGTAATTACTTCCTTTTCTTATATTGTATGCTTACAACCTGTTAACTTCAATGATTACATTGTTTGTACTTCGATTTTAACTGTTGTGAACTGCCTAGAACTCTGGGTATGGCGGTATACAAAATAAAAAAAATTATTATTTATCTACGTATATGTGTTACAGCAGATGAAAACTATATTAACTAAAGAGAATTTGATAAAACTAGTGCATGCTTTCATCACAAGTAGACTGGATTACTGTAATTTTCTTTTGATTGGATCCAGTAAACGAAACCTGCAACAACCACAGCTAGTACAAAATACTGTTGCTTGGCTCATCAGTGGAGCTAAGAAAACTTAACATATAACTCCTTTTTGTACCAGTTACATATCAGTCTCAAAGTAAACTGATTTAAATGACTGTGTCTTTTTAATAAAGCATTGCACGTGGGTCAACTTGAGTATTTATTTAAAAAATTGTCCATGCATTCAACAACATTGCATTCATCTCAAAAACATCTTCTCCATCTATCTGGTTTTAAGGTCTTAGGGCTTTCTTCCACCAGAAAAAGGGAATGTCAAGTTGGACAATTTTCAAGATGAAATTTTATATTATACTTCTCAGAACCTTATAGACATTATTTCAACAGCATTATGTTCACATTTTAGGAACAAAAACATGTAATTTGAGATAAAGCAACGAAAGCTATTGTAGCAGGTAATAGAGTAGAGAATTATATGAAATTATGTTTGTAGGATTCACTTTGTTATTGTCATGGAATGTATGTTTAATAATTGTACACTACTTTACACTAACATACAGCACAGTTACTTACCGTAACAGGTGTTATCCAGGGACAGCAGGCAGATATTCTTGACTGATGGGTGACGGCACAGACGGAGCCCCGGTACGGACAATTTTAGAGTGATTGCACTCTAAGAACTTGGAAAGTTCTAGCAGGCCGCACCGTGCACGCGTGAGTGCCTTCCCGCCCGACGGAGGTGCGCGGTCCCCAGTTAGGATAAGCCAGCTAAGAAGCCAACCCGGGGAGGTGGGAGGGATGCAAGAATATCTGCCTGCTGTCCCTGGATAACACCTGTTACGGTAAGTAACTGTGCTTTATCCCAGGACAAGCAGGCAGCATATTCTTGACTGATGGGTGACCTCCAAGCTAACAAAAAGAGGGATGGAGGGAAAGTTGGCCATTAGGAAAACAAATTTTGCAAAACAGATTGGCCGAAGTGTCCATCCTGTCTGGAAAAAGCATCCAGACAATAATGAAATGTAAAAGTATGAACTGAGGACCAAGTAGCAGCCTTGCAGATTTCCTCAATAGGAGTTGAACGGAGGAAAGCTACAGATGCTGCCATAGCTCGAACTCTATGGGCCGTGACAGAACCTTCCAGTGTCAGTCCGGACTGAGCATAACAAAATGAAATGCACGCTGCAAGCCAATTGGACAACATACGTTTAGAAACGGGGCGTCCCAATTTATTCGGATCAAAGGACAGAAAGAGTTGAGGAGTTGATCTGTGGGGCTTAGTACGGTCTAGATAGAAAGCTAAAGCCCGTTTACAGTCCAAAGTATGTAAAGCCTGTTCTCCAGAGTGAGAATGAGGTTTCGGAAAGAATACAGGCAGAACAATCGATTGGTTGAGATGGAATTCAGAGACAACCTTAGGGAGAAACTTTGGATGTGTACGCAGAACCACCTTGTCATGATGAAAGACTGTAAAAGGTGGATCCGCAACTAGTGCATGCAGCTCACTGACCCTCCTGGCAGAGGTAAGAGCAATAAGGAAGACCACTTTCCAAGTGAGAAACTTGAAAGGAGCTGTAGCCAAAGGTTCAAACGGAGGCTTCATTAAGGCGGAAAGAACCACATTGAGATCCCAGACTACAGGAGGGGGCTTAAGAGGTGGTTTCACATTGAAAAGACCCCGCATGAATCTGGAAACCAAAGGATGAGCTGAGAGAAGTTTCCCATGAACTGGCTCATGAAAAGCAGAAATAGCACTGATGGAAGTACACTTGAGACCAGAGTCAGACAAAGAAAGAAGATAATCTAACAAGGTCTCCACTGCAAGGGAAGTGGGATCATGATGATGAAGAAGACACCAAGAAGAAAACCGTGTCCACTTCTGATGGTAACATTGCAGAGTGGCAGGTTTCCTGGAAGCATCCAGAATAGAACGAACGGGCTGAAACAGAAGAGGATCAGTTGAAGTCAGCCCGAGAGATACCAAGCTGTCAGGTGCAGAGACTGGAGGTTGGGATGCAGAAGGGCCTCCTAATGCTGTGTAAGCAGAGAAGGAAACAGTGGAAGAAGGATAGGCTCCCTGGAACTGAGTTGAAGTAGAAGGGAGAACCAATGTTGCCTGGGCCACCGTGGAGCAATGAGAATCATGGTGGCTTGTTCCCTCTTGAGCTTGAACAAGGTTCGTAACATGAGAGGCAGGGGAGGGAAAGCATACAGGAACAGATTGGACCAATCCAGAAGAAATGCATCCGCTGCCAGACGGTGAGGAGAGTAGAGTCTGGAGCAGAAGTGGGGCAGCTGATGATTGTGAGGAGCTGCAAAGAGGTCTATCTGAGGAGTGCCCCATTGAGCGAAAATGGACTGTAGAGTCAAAGGATCGAGAGTCCATTCGTGGGACTGGAGAATTCTGCTGAGATTGTCCGCTATAGAATTCTGCTCTCCCTGAATGTAGACAGCCTTCAGGAATAATTGGTGATCTGTCGCCCAAGACCAAATCTTTTGTGCTTCCTGACACAAGAGGCGAGAGCCTGTCCCACCCTGTTTGTTGATGTAGTACATTGCAACCTGATTGTCTGTGCAAAAGAGTAGGACTTGAGGGAAGAGAAGATGTTGGAAAGTCTTGAGGGCATAAAACATCGCGAATGATGTTGAGGACCCACTGGTCCGAGGTGATGATCTCCCAACGGCTGAGGTACAGAGAAAGATGTCCTCCTATGGGTTGAGGAAGATGGGCAGATGGTAAAACACTGGCTATGCCCTGGAGAACGAAGTCAAAAGGGTTGCGTGGACTTCTGCGGTGGAGGAGGTTTCACCTGTTGCTGCTATTGCGTCCGAGGGGGTTGTCTTTGTTGCTGACGCTGACATCTAGGCTGCTGAGGAACTTGTGGTAAGGGTCTAGCCACATAACGACGCTGATAGGCCGATTGCTGTCGAAAAGGGCAGACAGGTGGAGTCTTCTTTTTGGTTTTAAGAAGAGTGTCCCAGCGAGTCTCATGTGCAGACAACTTTTGTGTGGTGGAGTCCATGGAATCTCCAAAAAGTTCATCCCCTAGGCATGGGGCATTAGCCAGGCGATCTTGATGGTTGACATCAATCTCCGATACCCTGAGCCAGGCTAGACGACGCATGGCAACAGACATGGCCGTGGCTCTAGAGGTAAGTTCGAATGTGTCATAGATAGAACGGACCATGAACTTTCAAAGCTGGAGAAGAGAGGAAGAACATTGGCGAAAAGAAGATCTCTTGCGGTCAGGGAGGTATTTCTCAAAAGAAGCTAGATTCTGAATGAGATGCTTCAGATAAAAGGAGAAATGAAAAGCATAATTCCCTGACCGGTTAGCCAACATAGCATTTTGGTATAATCTCTTACCAAATTTGTCCATGGCCTTCTCTTCTCTGCCAGGAGGGACTGAGGCGTACACACTAGCTCCTGCAGACTTCTTTAGAGTAGATTCCACCAATAGAGACTCGTGTGGAAGCTGCGGTTTATCAAAGCCAGGTATGGGGATGACTTTGTATAAGGAGTCCAATTTACGAGGAGCTCCTGGGATAGTCAAAGGAGTCTCAAGATTTTTATAAAAGGTTTCCCTCAAAATATCATGGAGGGGTAATTTGAGAAATTCCCTTGGAGGCTGGTCAAAGTCCAGTGCATCAAGGAATGCTTTGGATTTCTTGGACTCAGCCTCCAAGGGAATAGAAAGAGACTCACACATCTCTTTTAAGAAAGAGGTGAAAGAGGCAGTATCTGGTTTAGAGGATGGATCCTGAATCAAAGGATCCTCTTCACCAGAGGAACATTCACCCTCAGAGAGAAGAGGCTCTTCGGAGTCACCCCACAGATCAGGATCCCTGATCCCGAGACTCCGGTGTCGAGGGTTCATGGTGTCGGGATTTACGTACCAACTTACCCGACCTCAAAGAAACGGTACCGGGAGAAGTTAAAGGTTGTATCGGTGCCGAAGTTTGGACAGCCTGATGCAGTGCTCTCGGTTCCGGTGCCAGAACCGGCATGGAGACCGAGGAAGCGGAATGTACCGGTACCGATAGAGTGGAAGCGGACAATAGAGGCTGCCCCACTGTCGGTACCAGCGGCTCAGACCGGACCGGGACTGGAAGGTTCGGTGCCAATAGAGCAGGAAGGAGCTGCTGCAACTGCTCTTTAAGTTGCACCTGTAGGACGGCTGCAATGCGCTCATCCAGTGAAGGCACCGGCACCGCTTTCTTTTTCTGCGGTACCTGTGGTGCCGCTCGACGCCCAGAGGATGAGGAGCCCGAGGACGAGGGACTCACCTCTATGGGGGCGGAGCGTTTGCGCGGGCGCCTCGTGGTCGGCAGGACTGGACTCGCTGCCACAGAGACCGGAGGTCACTCCAGCGGGGAAGGCTTCTTAGCCGGCTTACCTGACTGGTGCGACGCCGGCGCGGTGTTGCGTGGCGTCGAAAAAGTGGGTTCCGATTTCGAAGGAGCCGACGCCGGGGTCGATGCCGCAGAATCAGCCATGTCGGCACCGAAGAGTAACTGCTGTTGAATTTGTATATTCTTCAACGTTCTTTTCTTCAAAGTTGCACAACGGGTGCAGGTGGAAGCCCTATGATCCGGACCCAGGCACTGTAAACACCAGTTGTGCGGGTCAGTCAGAGAAATGGGCCGTGCACACCACTGGCACTTCTTGAACCCTGGCTGAGGGGGACATGAAAGTAAAAACGGCTTCTGCCAAATCGAAGGCCGAGGCCTCGATGATGGCAACAGGCCCCGCCGGGGCGAACCCGAGAGAAAAAAATAAAGGGTTTTTTTTTTTTTTTTTTTAAGAGAAAAAACAATGAAAGAAAAAACAAAAGAAGGAAGAAAATACTTCCTCACAAGTATTTCACGAGCGGGAAGGCGAAAAAAGGTGTGCTGAGCTACTTTTGGCCAGTTGGGTTTATATCGCACAACTACCACCCACTTATCCACAGTAAACATGGAAAATCCCAAGGCAAAGAAGATGCTGTGGAAAGATGCAAATGTTTATTACCACTTATAAAAGACAAATTCATCCACAATGAAACTGATGCAGACCCAACACGGTCCTGTTTCGGATGAAAAAGCCTTCCTCAGGAGTCCTAATGAATGAAAAATGTGTCTGTAGAGTTAACTCTGATATGCATCTCCCCAGGAAGGTCTCTCCTGTCAGAAACCGCCTGCAAACGCTCCTACAGCCACTTCATCCCCCAAATCTGAAACCAACTCCTCCCGCAACTCAGATCACAGAACTCATTGATGACCTTCCGGAAAGCGGTAAAGACCCTCCTCTTCAACTAAAACGACAACTGCAATCCACCCTTAAACTCCCCCTACTCCCCCCTTCCTGAACCCCTACTTAAATTACTGTATAGTCCTCTCTTAACCTGTACTTAAACTGCTTTATAGTCCATTCTTAACCTGTACTTAATTTGCTGTATAATCCCCGTACTTGAACTACTGTATAATCTTTGTACTGTCCAAATATACTCCACTGTGAATGTTTGCTTGTAGGCCGTTCTGAGCTACTGGGAGAATGGGATAAAAATCGAAATAAAGAAATAAATAATAAATAAATTAGATATAATGTTAACGAAGGTGAAAATTGAGTGGTGATAAGAAGTGATAATAAAAAGAATTGATATTGAAAAAGATTAGTGCAAATGGTGAGTGAATGTGCAAGAGCTGATGCAAGAAAAAATTGTGTGGATTTGTATCGAAAAATCACAGATGTGAATGTGAATATGTATGCAAGGCAAAATGAGGCAAGCAAAAATTGCTGAGGGAAACTAACATACTGTACATATCAAGACAATGGCCGCACAATAGATATATTCTTACCATCCACATATCTGTTTCTATCATAAACATGAACCAACTGGAATAAAACAATGAAAAAATAATTATATGCCACAGATATTTTGTCATTAACTCTGAATCTAATTTGATGGAATATGAATAAGGGATTGGCAGGGTTTTGTGGTTCTCTGTTCAGTAAACTGAAAATATATTTTGTTTTTTGAGTGGACAGGTAGAAGAGCAGCCATGTGTCATATAGTTTATACAAATTAAAAATCAATAGAAAGAAACTCCCCCATCTCCTTTCAGCTGAAAGTATGAATAACAAATGTAAATTCCAAGTGTATGTGTTTTCATTCTAAAATTTAACACTTATGAATTTTTACATTAAAAATTCAAGGAGAGAAAAATCTATTTTAGGATCCTGTAGTTTCAATGTTCTTTTTGCTATATCTGAAGAGAGTTGCAAGATACTTACTCATGATGGCGTTTAAGAGAATGTGGAATGGGAATCTGTAGTTTGGAGTTATCATTCTGGGCCTTCCTGTTGAGATGTATCCATATACAGGTCATGGCAAAGGCATGTGTTGACTGAGGTTTATTAATATCAGGCACAGGAATACACTAAAAACATATTTAAAAAAAAGTTACCCTATCACCTAAAAAACCTTTTTGCTAAAATATTTTTCTGTATTATTTTTTATTTCCTTTCCAAAATTATACATGTAACCTTGAAAGAAATGAAAGAGGCTAGCCCCATAATTAAGCATACAAGAAAAAAATAAATGCATCACTCTTGGGTATTACTTCACATGTGCTTCGAAGAGATCCACCATAACAGTATAATGGAAGATTCTCATAGCTTTTTACCTTTGCTAATCTTCTTTCTTGTAAACAGGAATATCAGTCTTGATAAACAGCTATTTACTCTCATTTACTGCAAAGTCTGTAGAGCGCCTAATTTACATATTCTTCAGTTCCTCCTCCTCCAACTCTGGGCTGTGCTAGATTTCATCAGTCTGTATTAAAGCTGTGAGTCAGTCCCAGAGTAGGTACAAAATGAGAGAGAGGGGACGCGGGGATTCTCCACAAGATAACACAAGTCTGTTCTCAACAAAAACAGCATTAATTAAAACATTTTGTAATTTTGTGTTAAACTAATAAAGATTAAAAAAAAAAAACAAACACCAAACCCACAAACATTTTGAAATGAAACTTGTGTGCAACTTTATTAATGTCTGTTACTGAGGCATCTTGTATGACTTATGGAATTTTATATTTTGACGTTTGTGTGGGTTTGGCCAGTTTTGGCCTGAAATGAAATTTGTTGTTGATGCGACGTGTATATTATATGTATTTTGATTTGATATGTAAGTATGTAATTTGTTATAGTGTGTCTCTTAAGTGTTTTGTACGATAAATGTAAATCTTTTATTTTGTATGTTAATATCTAACTCGCCCTGGATAATAAACAAACAAACTTGCATCAGCAATTCAAAGTAACTCAATTAGTAAATTTTACACTACTGTAATAAATTCTTCTCTTCCTTGACCGTAAGGGACAGTGGAAGTAAACAAGATGTCTGACGCTAAAGACATGTTTGAGAAAGAAAGCAGGCTAATGAACTGACAAGGCGAGCATCAAGACTGACATTCCTGTTTACAAGAAAGATTAGCAAAGGAAGAACCTAATCTTCTATTCTAATGCAAGAGGAATATCGGTCTTGACCAATGGGACATACCAAAGCCTAGGAAGGGACAAGTGAGCCTTCTGCCAGCACTGCAGAATCAAACTCTGAATCCCTTCTGGCTGCTACATCCACTCTAAAAAAACTTGGTAAAAAGCACAGAGGCAAGACCATGTGGCTGTCCTACAAATTTCTTCAGGTGAGACAGCTCTAGCATTCACCAAGGACACTGTCACCTCTCTGGTAGAGTGTGCCTTTATACCCACAGAAGACTCTTTCCACTCCTGATAAAGACCGGAGAAATTGCCAGTTGAATCCATCTTGAAATGGTTGCCTTTGATGGTGACCGTCCCCGTCGTGCTGTATCCTTAAGCATGAAGGGATAAGCTGAAAGGCAAAACTCATTTGTCATCTCCAAATAACAAAGAAGAACTCTACAGACGTCCAGACATTTCATTATCTTGTCTTCCTTCTTTGTATTGCAAGGCAAAAAGGACGGGAAACACACTTTCTGGTTTACATGAAAACTGGAAACTACCTTTGGTAAGAAGAAAGGTACCATTCGAAGAAGAGGCACCAGTCTCAGAAATCTTAAGAAAGGGTTCCCAGCAGGACAATGCCTGCAATTCTGATACCCTTTTGGCCGAAGTTATGGTCACTAAAAATACAGTCTTGACTTAAGTCCATGAGCGAGGCTTCCTCCAAGGGTTCATATGGAGCCCGAGCTAGTGCCCGCAGGATGAGATTAAGATTCCAGGACAGAAACGGCTGGTGCACAGGAAGGCAAAGACACAATGTTCCCTTTAAATATCTGGACACATCTGGATGTGAAGCCAAGGTTCACAGTTTAGTCTGCCCTCTAAAGCATGAAAGACCCGCTATCTGTACCTTGAATGAACCCACTGCAAGGCCTTTATCGAGCCCCTCCTGAAGAAAGGCTAACATCATGTCAATCTCACTTATGCACTGGAATTGCCAAATTCTTATTACTTGCTGTCTGGGGTGGCTCAAGCTTTAATTCTTGGAGACATCGTATAATAATTCCATGCAGAGCAGATGGCTTGAACATCCTGCTCAACAATGGGTCCTCTCCCAAGGTCCAGGGCTGCCACCTGATCGTGGTCTAGCTCATCAGCTGAGATGCTGAATCTCCAACCATGGAGGACCCTGACTGAAAAAGCAGAGGCATGGACTCTGAGCCATCTTCATCTGAATCCTGTGCTCCCTGGGTCTCTGATACTTGAGCATGGCTTAGATCAGTAGTCTCAAACTCGGGACCTTGAGGCCACATGCGGCCTGCCAGGTACTATTTTGAGGCCCTCGGTATGTTTACCATAATCACAAAAGTAAAATAAAAGTTTCTTGATCATATGTCTCTTTAGCTATAAATTACAATATTATTATTAAGACTTAGCCAAAAGGAAAGATTTATAAACTAGAAAGAGTTTTACCTCATGCAAAATTGTCATTTCTTTAATAAGACATTAACTATTTTTTCTGAGGCTCTCCAAGTACCTACAAATCCAAAATGTGGTCCTGCAAAGGGTTTGCATTTGAGACCACTGGCTTAGACTATAATGCAGATGAAATAAAAATTATCAATGACAAACTAGAACTAATAAAAAACTGGTTAAACAATAATAAACTATCCTTGAATACTCAAAAAACAAAAACAATGCTTTTTACTTGGAAAGGAAACATAACTTCAAAAACACCATTCATATTAGATAACGCTCCTATTGAATCCGTATCCCAAATGAAAATACTAGGAATAATAATAGACGTGGATCTCTCATTTCATAGCCATATTAGCGAAACAGTTAAATCCTGTTTTTTCAGACTACGGCTTCTGCGTTCAATTTCCACCTTTTTAGACTCTAAATCAATCAATATTCTAGTTCATTCTCTAATTATCTCAAAATTAGACTACTGTAATTCCCTTTTAATCAATATAACCCAGAAAGAAAAGAGACGGCTTCAAATTATCCAAAACACTGCAATTAAATTAATTAATAAAGCAAAAAAATACGATCATGTTACCCCTTTATTTATCAAATCACACTGGCTCCCCATCTCTCACCGAATCACTTTAAAAACCATATTTTTGGTTTATAAAACATTAATATTTAATGAACCCCAATTTATATCAAAAATGATTGTCCCATACAACCCTTCTCGCTCTTTAAGATCATCTTCGTCAAATCTGCTCTCAGTCCCATCGTTAAGAATAATCGGCACTAGACGAAATGATATGTTCTCAGTGGTGGCCCCTTCATTGTGGAATTCCCTTCCAAATTTTATTAAAAACGAAAAAGATCTTATCTCTTTTAAAAAATTTCTAAAAACTTATTTATTTCAAGACGCATTTGATTTATGATATGACCTATTCTAGATTTTTTATATCCTTCTAATAATCAACAATATTTTCTTCTCATCTCACCCCATTTATACCTAATGTATTTTCCGTTTTATGTAAATTTTAACAAACAATGTAATTGTAACTTTCCCCCTCCTTCCTACTTATTCATGTTTGTCCAAATTGTTTTGTCAATTGTCTAACTCATATA
Source organism: Geotrypetes seraphini (assembly GCF_902459505.1). NCBI lineage: Eukaryota > Metazoa > Chordata > Amphibia > Gymnophiona > Dermophiidae > Geotrypetes > Geotrypetes seraphini. The sequence goes on along the minus strand of NC_047086.1, from coordinate 241,078,092 downwards.
AACTATATGTATTACCACAATCTGTTGGTTTTTAAACTGTACATCGCTTAGATATTGTTATAAGCGATACATCAAATGTAAATAAACTTGAAACTTGACCCCATGCCCTTTGTGGGAAGAAGCCCAGGCGCCACGCTTGCTGAGACCCCTGAGGGGCCAGGCTGGATTCTGTAGCTTATAAAAGCTTCATACATCATATGTATGAATTCAGGAGTGAAGCACTGTCCAGATTGCCCAGAGGGTCCTTGCAGGACCTCCCATGGTGCCTGCTGGGGTTTGTCCAACAGCACGAAGCTGTGCTCCACCAGTGATACAAATTCTCCATTTTCTGGCTCTAGCTTAAATTTCTGGTCCAGGAAATGTTCTATATGGGCTCCAATCCCCATGCAGGCATGAGAAGGGGTGAAGCTGAAAGCTCTCCCTCCCCACTCACATGCCATACCACATGTGGAACAGTGACCTCCCACCCCCTTGGACAGGCATCCACCACATATCTAGCATGAATCCAAAGGATCGCCACCTGAAGAATTCATATTATGCTCTTTTTAATAAAATCTGAAGGATTTTGAGGCAGATAGAGACTTTTAAGATCATGAAGCTCAATATCTGGGTGCAAAGCTACTGTCTGTATGCCCCTGGAAGGTAGACACGACCTTTTGATATGTTGAAGACAACTCCGGGATTGGGACAAGACCAGTTGGCTCATCTCGTATCTTTGGCTGCAAAACGAAGGCACTTTCTTGATGCATGTCGGACAACCCAATATCAGACAATGTCTTGGAATGCTTACAGGGCCAACGACCACTCTCCCAGGTCCAGTGTCTTATCTGCTAAGGTAGTTTACTTACACATTGTCCACTCCTATTATGTTGGCTGTCATGATGGCCAGCAGGTGCTTTTCTGCCCAAGCAAACAGCAGTTTCTCGTCTAGTTGAAGCGATGGGATTCTGGTGCCTTCCTGCCAGTTGACATAGGCCACTGCTATGGCGTTGTCTGAGAATACTCTTATGTCTCTGGCCTTAGAGCACAGACTGTAGGTTTCACAGAGCTAGGCAGACCGCTATCAATTCTAGCCTGTTTATCAACCACTTCCGCTAAGATGGTGTCCATTTCCGCTGCACCGGCCGACAATTGCAGTGTGCCCCTCCAGTTGAAAAGGCTGGCATCCATTATCAGTGTGACCCAGGAATTAATCTTAAGTAGAATCCCTTTTGCTACAGACTGTGGGTGGAGCCACCAGCTCATGAGACTGTGGATGGAGCCACCAGCTCATGCTGTTGTGGGCTGCCTCCGTCCAGGGTAGAGGGACATAGTAACATAGTAGATGACGGCAGATAAAGATCCGAATGGTCCATCCAGTCTGCCCAATCTGATTCAATTTAAATTTTTTCTTCTTAGCTATTTCTGGGCAAGAATCCAAAGCTTTACCCGGTACTGTGCTTGGGTTCCAACTGCCGAAATCTCTGTTAAGATTTACTCCAGCCCATCTACACCCTCCCAGCCACTGAAGCCCTCCCCAGCCCATCCTCCACCAAACGGCCATATACAGACCTGAAGGGAGTCTCTCTGGTGAGACCAAAGAGACAACAGTGCATTCTGAAGTGGACGCATATGTGCCCTCACCCAGGGCACTACTTCTATGGCAGCTACCATCGAGCCTAGAACCTTTAGGTAGTGCCAAGCTGTAGGCACTGGCTGCGACAGGTTTGTTATTTGCTTCCAAAGCTTCTGTCTGTGTGCCTCTGGTAGAAAAACTTGGCCTTCCGCCATGCTGAAGAGACCTCCAAGATATTCCAAAGACTGCGCAGATTAATGAACTCTGGGGTAAAGAACTTAGTAGGAAGGAGATGTCTCTTCTTTGGCTGCCAAGTCTCTGTGCGAGTTCAGCGTGCTGTGCTACTTTTCTGGGGCTTCTGATAAATTTTCGCTCCCTAACAGGCTCCAAAGCCTTGTGCCATGCCTCAGAGTCAGTTTAGAAGATAAGCTTCTCGCCTCCCCGCTTCACTCAACACGTTAAGTGGCATAAGGGCACTCTTCCACCGCCCACCCTTTGCAAACAAGGCAAGATATAGGGGTATTAGAATCAGAGGACTCCATCCCTGGCACTTTGGAAGCATAACAAAGTGTTTTGGAGAAGACTGAGAACTTAGAAAAATAAATCAGGAAAATCCAAGATGGCCACCACTGGTGAATTTTAGTGCAAAAACACACCTTAAAACCACCTTAGGGCTAACAAAAATCTGGATTTTAGGGGAGGGGACCATGGCCCTAACTGTAGAAACAGTGAAAAACAGTTTTTGAAGACACCCCCTCACTGATTTTTTCCACAAGCTAACACAGTCTTACTCGCAGACTGTGTGCTAGAGAAATTGTGCTACTACTGCCTGCTTCAGCTCCTCTCAGGTATAGCTGTTCTAGGAGAGGCTCTCTGCTTCCAGTCACTCAGCCACTTTATTAGGCTTTTCAGGCTGCCAGTTGGACCTCTACAGACTGACCCTCTCATGAAAAAGGGGGAGGGGGGGAGATAAAACATAGCTGGCAACATGAATGCCCCGAAGGAATGCTATTAGTGCCTAAACAGCCTGAGCTCCAGCCCCTGACCAAGTCAAAGGGGCAAGCAAACGCCAAGGAAATGGATCCTGAGCTCCATTTATCTTCAGCAGGCTGGCTGAAACAGGTCCCCCGAAGGATATACCTACCAGCTGAAGATTGAAAATCTGCTCCTCTCTACGAAGGCAGTAGACCCTTTTCAAAAAGGATCTTTTATTTCACGAAAAAGACTGCAACTAGAGAAAAAAAAAAAAAATCTTGCAAAACTATCTCAAAATAAAAAAAGGAATAAACTGAGCAGATGAGAAGGTACCTTTCATGCTCGCCTGCAAAAAGAAAAACTGAAGGGGGAAGCAGACTCCTGGGAGGAGGTTTATCTTTCTGCATCTTTCTGCAGTATGTTTGTGAGAACGGACAGAGTACCCTAAGGTTCAGCATATCATTCCTATTGCACTTGGAAAAAGGTATTACTTGTATTCCTTTTGTTTTATTTCTGTTTAATTCTATATATGATGTCAAACAGTGAACTAACAGGGCTACCACACCATTTCACCTAAATATACAAGATGAGAAGCATAAGTTATAGCACAAATACCAAATGAAGAATTACAGTTACATAAGAATAGCCATACTAGGTTAGACCAAGGGCCCATCTAGCCCAGTATCCTGCTTCCAACAATCACCAGTCCAGATCACAAGTATCTACCAGAAGGCCAAATAGTAGCAACATTCCATTCTATTGATCTCAGGTACAACGGTGGCTTCTCCCATGTCTGTCTCGATAGCAGATTATGGACTTTTCCTTCAGGAATGCATCTAAACCTTTTTGAAACCCAACTAAACTAACTGCTGATACCACATCTTCTGGCAATGGCTTAAGCTAGATAATAAACATAATAAGTGACAGTATTGATCCTTGAGGTACCCCTTGGTGCTGATGAACTGTTGCCAAACATTCTGAACTGTTTCCTATTTAATGGATAGGATTCGAACCAGCCAAGTACTGTGCCACTGAAACCTGTTTTTGCCAGTCATGCTAGCACGATATTGTCCATGTCAAAAGTTGCTGAGAAATCCAGCAATACCAACATTGAGGCAAATCTCCTGTCTTGGTTTCTGTAAGATCATCTAGTAGGGATACAAGCACCATCTCCATTCCATAACAGGGGTCTGCATCCAGACTGACATGGATCTAGCCAGTTTGTCTCTTCTAGCCAATCACTGAGCCGAACACAGACTTGTTTGTTCTATAAATCTCCTTAGAAATAGGATTTTAGATACTGGCTGGCAATTTTTAAAGCTTGTCCTGGTCAAGTTGGTAGTCGTTTTGCAGAGGATGCACCATATCCCTTTTTAATGCTGCTGGTAGTTGATCATTAGAAAGAGAACAACATTTACAGTTTTTATAGCCACTTACGCCATCCTTGATGGGTAGGAATCTCTTTTATTGGCTTAAAAGAAGAGAAAGATAAACCAGTTTCTTGGCCAAGATTGAACCCAAAGACCTTCGCCATGTATAGGAGCCCCAATAAGGATGAGCCCCATGAGTTCAGAGGCAAAATATTGTTCCCACTCAAAGGGGTGGTGTCATGAGTCCTTTGAAGGGGGAGGGGGTGTCATGGGGATGGAAGAGACCCCTATGGAGGTGGAGGTACTTTTAAAACCTGCTACAAGACAGCCTGAATTTGAGGGTGTAGAATAGGATTATGTAGAACTTGCAGAGGAATCTCAGATTATGGATCAAGCATAAGGACATTGAAGATTGAAGAGGCAATGAGCATGTTGAATTACCTGTGCTGCAGGCTGCATACTTAGGAAATCTATGATGTGTTAGGGCCAGAGAGTGGTAGAAATCTGGAATGCTCTTCCAGAGGCTGTTATAGGGGAAAGCACTCTCCAGGGATTCAAGAAAAGATTAGATAAGTTCCTGCTGAACCAGAACGTACGCAGGTAAGGCTAGACTCAAATAGGGCACTGGTCTTTGACCTAAGGGCCGCCGCATGAGCAGACTGCTGGGCACGATGGACCACTGTTCTGACCCAGCAGCGGCAATTCTTATGTTCTTAATAACTTTATTTTAATATACCTCCATACCACAAATAGTTCAAAGTAGTTTACAGGGGAAGAGACTATACAGACCGCGACATTAAAGAGAACTTTCAAAATTACATTGGCATGTTAAACTTAGTCAAGTTTATCTGGAAGTGTTTTGGAAGAACATCAAGGTTGAAGTGGGGTCAGAGAAATTTGTCAAAGAGATAAGTTTTGATTGACTTCCTAAACGTTTGGTACGAAAGTTCATTTGAGATGAAGTTGGTTAAACATTTGTTCCAGTTGCCTGCTTGGAATGATAATGTTCTATCGAGGTATCGCTTGTAGGTATAGCCATTTAGGGATGGAAAAGTGAACAAGTAGGCACTGCGTGTATTAGTTGTGCCTGTGAATTCAAATTGGTGAGACAGATAGGTTGGGAATGAAGCATAGGCAAGCAAACTTAAAGATGACCCTTGTTTCTATACAGGCAGCCAGTGTAGTTTTTTGTAATACGGGCATATATTGTCTGATTTCTTGAGGCCATAAATGAGACGGACTGCAGTATTTTGGACAATTCTCAGTCATTTGATGGTTTTCTTGAGAGATCCCAAGTATACAATAGTGCAATAGTCTAAGGTACTTAAGATCAGAGATTGAACCAGTAGACGAAAGGAGAAGAAATCAAAGTAATGTTTAATGGTACGAAGTTTCCATAAAGTGAGAAAGCATTTGTTGACTTGAGCGTTAGTGTAATGTTCAAAAGTCAGGCTTCGGTCAAGGGTGATGCCAAGGATTTTGGTTGTAGGATTAATTGGGTAGTCTAACCCATTTAGTCTCAAGGAGGAGTTCACGATCTTGTTATTGGGACTTCCCAAGAAAATCTTGTTTTTTTCGGGATAGAAGGTTGGGAGGTGATTTAAGATTAGAAATGCTACTATTAGGATGGAAAATGTACTGGCTAGCACAAACAGGATTAAGTGGCCCTTTTAATTTTTGCACTTACTAATTATTGCAAAACACAGCACACAGTTAGTGCAAAGTGTGTGGTAATGCAGAGGGTATGCCCAACATCTGCCCTATAACTAGCACACAATTAAGACACTTATTGCATGGGTTTTACATGCATGCACTTATCAGTATGAGTACTCCTATGCTATTTGCTATGAAATGAAACATGGTGCAGACCCAGACAGAACTAAATTAAAGCAGCTGAGGGAATGCAACTCTCTCCCTACAATTTCCCCTTTGTCCATCACCTTTGACACCCATGTTATCTGATCCCCCCCAACACTCCTAATACATCTGATCCTCCTCCCTGCTGCTCTCTATATCCAATCCAATCTTCCACCCGACACACCTCTAATATATTACATTACATTACATTAGTGATTTCTATTCCGCCATTACCTTGAAGTTCAAGGCAGATTACATATGAGTTGTCAGGACATTAGGAGTTGTCTGGACATTTTAGGAGGTGCTAAAGGGTGAAGTGGAATGCAAATGGGGCTTGAGATGGATCTTGATGTGTTAGTTTGTCTTTATGTTGTTTTTGAATAGCAGGGGAGGTTTTGTATCAGAGCCCACTCTCCCAGGTTGAAACCCCACCCCCATTAACCCCCCCCCCCCCCTACTGACTCGATTTACTGGCAGACATTTGGTGGTGTCACATGAGAATGGCTCTCCTCTGCTGTAACCTGGGACTACGTCAGGATAAAAAATGGCCACTATAACCCCTAGCAGTAGACCACTTCATTCTTGATCCCAGCACCATCCCTAGGCAGGAGCAGAGGGGTCTGCACTTGTCTAGAACCTCTGAACACCACTGGCTGCATGATTCCTGAGTAGGTCCAGTTGTGGGGGTAGGGAAGCAGATTGGATATTGGGTGGTATCTGGCAATGGGGAGCACAGCCACAGAATTTATTGTGATAGCAGCTGCATACTTGTTCTCTTGAGGTGGTGGTAAATTATTAGTAATAATGAACAAAAAAAACACAAAAAGACAGTGAAGGCGACCTCTGGGTATTACAATGCTTTATTCATTCCAATAGAGACTAGGCACATGTATGTTTCAGCCAGAGCGGTCTGCATCAGGAGTCTTAACAGAAGTTAATTTAATAATCAATCCTCTATTGTCTTGTCCTGAAGTTGGGACAAACTTAATATGATGTGGCTCTAATAGATGTCAAAAATATGTCACAACGAAAGATGATGCATGTTATTGTCTCCTCAAGTGCAGGCCACTCTGGCCGAAACACAGTAAATGACGGCACATAAAGACCTGAACAGTCTATCCAGTCTTACCATAAGTTATACCCACTTAAAAATTACATGATTACATTAACTTGTCTCTTCTTTGATATTTCTGGGCCATAGACTGTAAAATCTGGTATTGTCCTGGGTTACAAATGCTGAAATTGCTGTCCAAGCTCACTCCAGCCTATCCAACCATCCCGTTGTTTGCAGGATATCTACCGTAAAGTCTGGCCAGTAACATTCTCATGTTCCAAATCAGTGGAGTTCCCATTTATGCCCACCCCTGCCCATTCTACACCGAATCACCATATATAGGACACAGACTGTGCAAGTCTGTCCAATACCGGCCTTAGTCCTTTAATTTACATCATTCGTTTTCTAATTAGAGATCCTCTATTTTTATTTGTATCAAGTCTTTATTCGAATGAATAAAACATTGTAGCACCCAGAGGTCGCCTTCACTGTCTTTTTTGGCTTCTCCAGTGTGAGAAGGTGATTTGCCCTGTGTTTGTTACATTAGTAATAATGATCCACATGTTAGGTGTCACAGTACTTCTCTGTACCACCTCAGTAATGCCCATTCACTGCCGATTCCCATGTGAAGCAGCTAACGTAGATCTTTTGTTTTTACTATGCTGACAATTTTAATGCATGGAAAAACCTGCGCTAGCTGTTTAACACAGTTTAGAAAAAGTACCTCTGAGATAGTAGTGAGAGATTAGAGTTAACATTTTAAATGTATTACGTATGCTAATAACTGATGTCAATTGTGCTGGTTATTTTTTTACTGTTAGAAAACACTTTGAGCTGATGGTAAGAGCAATAAGTGTGCAGATTTTTCTTTTTTGAGTTTTGGATGCTTAAAACAGTAACTCTGTAATCCAATCAACTGTTTCTTCTATGTAAGGATTTTTTTTACTTTGTTTTCTGAGTTGTTCAATAAAGTTTATTTTGCTGCTTTAAAACACCACCGATTATATAATCTTTCTTTGAAAGGTGGAATAAAAAATCCCCTTAGGCCTTACAGTATGGATGTTCCCCATTCCCAAAGTTAGGTTCCCTCACTGGAGATATTTGTTCCCCTGCAGCCTCTCAAAATAGACTTCTGCCTTTTCCAGCATCCTGCAAAAAGGAGTTAGTTATCTATTCAAAACTGACACTTACTTCTTTTTCTGGATATAACAGATCAAAGAGCTTCATAACTGGAAGGAAATCAGCTAATGCATTCTTCTGGATACTGCCAGAGATAAACTGAAGCAGTACCCACATCAGATGATCTCGACCTTTGATGAGACCTCTGCCTGCCAACTGAAACAGACACAGTTAAGCACAAGCACATATACAGAGAGCAAAAAACAAAAGAAAATGGCCAAGTATGTATTTCTGTTATAAAGTCCTCATCTATTCTATGGATTAACTATTATTTGAACTAAAAGTAGATTGAAAAAGTATTTGTATCAAATAGATATTCTAGATCTATTACCATATTAGGTAATCCCAAATTGGTAGTCTCCACTAGAGAGTTGCGCGGGGACAGAAATCTTACCCGTCCCCGTGAGGAATCCCACCCGTCCCCGTGAGGAATCCCTCCATCCCCACCCGAATCAATGAACTTAAAAATTAATAGCATCATTTACCCACAACTGCTTTTACCAATTAGTATTATGCAGCACAAAATCTGACCGCCTTAAGTCCTTGCAACTGATCGGTTGGTTATGTTCTCTGTAACTCAATCCACTGAATGATGAATTTATTAATTTGAGCTTCAGGAAACAGAATAAAACTTGACCGTTTGACCCAGGTTTCTCTAAATGAACACGATACACTAGGTTCCCTTGACCTATCAATTGATGGTTTCTAAATTGGACTGAATTTGTGTCAGTTTAGTGGGAATAATGAAGAAGTGCTGTAGGTTAACAAGAAGTGGCTTGATGGTAGAATGTGTTTTATGCTGCCTAATTTCGAGACTTTTTTTTTTCTAAAGCTTAGCATGTACTAATTTCCGTGTGGCCCCTAGGTATAAAATAGGATGTGCAGCATTTAATGCATACTAATATCCATCAGTGTGTGATAAGCTTTGGCAAAAGGGCCCCTTAATGCATTTATTAATTATTTAAGGAATTTTATTGTATCCCCACAATGACACTTTTTGGGAATTGTGGGTTATATAGCTAGAATAAGCTGTCTCCTTTGTATCACTTAAACCAGTGGTTCCTAAACCTGTCCTGGGGGACCCCCAGCCAGTCAGGTTTTCAAGATATCCCTAATGAATATGCATGAGAGAGATTTGCATACCTGTCACTTCCATTATATGCAAATCTCTCTCATGCATATTCATTAGGGATATCTTGAAAATCTGACTGGCTGGGGGTCTCCCAGGACAGGTTTGGGAACCACTAACTTAAACCATTGCAGCCATTCTGTATCTTGTTTGGTACATTGTTTCACATCTGAAAAGCAAGATGGCAGACAGTGCAAAGTGCTAAATTTAATTACAATAGGAGAATAATAAATTATTTAGAAAATTAACAAACATGCAAAATAATTGATTTTAGCTGAACTTCCTCCATAAAAAAGCAATCTCTAGTATTTTGTTATGTACAATCTTATTACCGCCGAATTCTCATTAATTAGAGTTCTAGGCAGGTTTCAGCAGGATATTGCTACATAGAATTCTGTATAGAGTTAAACATGTTACAAAGAATTATACATGCTATAAAGAATTATACATGCTACATAAAGCTATTAAAGGACGGATTAGATTCTTACCTTGATAATTCTCTTTCCCGTACAACAGCATATAATTCCTTACGGATGGGTTGTGTACCCCAACTCACGAGTTGGATTGCAGAAGGCATCAATCATTTTCTCAGCTCTGCCTCCTTGTCTCACTGGGTAGTACCTTCTGTCTTCAGTCTGTACCAAAGCAAGCGATAACCCTTAAAAGAGGAAATAACAACAAGGAGGGGTTCAGGGGACTCCCTGATAACATTAACTTTGCTCTGCAATAGGAACAGTAAACAAACATTGCAATTGCAAAACTAAAAGGTGGAACCAACTGACCACCTACCTGTGTGCAATCAGCCTTAACACTTGTACAGCTCTGCAAAAGCAGTGTGCAGCGAGCAGTAGAATTTTAACCCACTGCCTTACAAAAATTTGCTTTTCTTCTCTTTTGGCTGCCATGAGCCAAGCCATTGGAAATTCAATCCAGACCCTTATTCAACACAGGCTGTATCCATCTCTGACAGGACAGGGCATAAGGAATCGTATGCTGTTCTACAGGCAAGATAATTATCGAGGTAAAAACCTAATCCTTCTTTCCTGTGCAAACAGCATATGATTCCTTATGGATGGGATGTACCAGAACAGTCCTTTGAATCTAGGGTGGGACAGATGAGCCTGCAACAAGCACCGAAGACACAAAGGCCACATCTGCTTGTGCTGACATGTCCACTCTGTAAAACTTCATAAAGGTATGAAGAGTGGACCATGTGGCTGCCCTGCAAATTTCATCAGACGGCATTGCCTTGGACTCTGCCCAAGAAGAAGCCCCATTTCTGGAAGAGTGAGTTTTCAAGGCAACTAGCAGTTGTTTACCACAGTCAATGTACGCTGAAATCGCCATGCAAATCCATCAGGAGATAGAAGCCTTAGAGGCTGGTCCTTCCCTGATGATTAGAGCTGGGTAAGAAAAACAGATGGTCTGAGAGCCTAAAATCATTTGTCATCTCAAGATAGTGGAGAAGCACCTTCCACACATCCATCGACCTCAAAACCTTGTCCTGTTTCTTTTCATCTGTGGGCTGAAATACAGGTAAACTCAGGTCCTGATTAACATGGAATGCCAAACCACCTTTGGCAGGAAGGAAGGCATGGTGTGTAAAGATACTTCTGCTTCTGTGAATATGAGAAAAGATCTCTGCATGATAATGCCTGCAGCTCGGACACCATCCTAGCTGAACTGATTGCAATCAAAAACACCATCTTCAGTCAAATCCATGATAGATGCTTCTGATAAAGGTTCATACAGAATTTTAGTGAGGGCCCATAACATTAAGGTTCCATGTTGGGAAACAGCTGTCTCACTGGAGTACGGAACCTCAGTGCTCCCTTCAGGAACCTGAAAACATCTGAATGAGAGGCTAGAGACACTCTGCACTCTGGCCCGGAAGCATGACAGACTCTACTTGAGCTTTAAGCCCTTTGCCAATCCCATAGCCTTAATGAATATGCATGAGGCAGATTTGCATACCTATCAACTCCATTATATGCAAATCTCTCTTATGCATATTCATTAGGGCTATCCCAAAAACCAGACTGGCTGGTGGTCCTCCAGGACAGGGTTGGGAACCACTGTTGTAAAGGATGTATGCATTGCCCAGCTTGTGCAAAATATGGTGGGAAACTAACATCGATGGGTCTGCTAAGTAATGATAAATTGGTAGTGTGTGTGATACATTAAGATACATAGTGATAAGGTGGAGAATGGTGATCAAAAGTTGAGCATCAATCAGATATTATGGTGAGAGTGATGTGTGAAGACAGCCAGTGTCACTGGATTTCTAGAACTGAGGAGAGTCGATATCACCATCTCCAAATATCCTTTCCACGCTAAGGTTGTGCGCTAAGGTTGTCAACGTGTTCCAGACTAATAGTATGAGCCCCTGCGACAGAATGTCCTGCTGCAAGCAAGTGGACCAGATCTGAGTACCAAGGGCGATGCTGCCAATCTGGGACTACAAGGACTACCAATCTCTAATGAGTCACTATTCTGCAAATGATTCAGCCTATCGCTGACCATGATGCAAATATGTATAGCAGTTCTCTTGCTGGCCAAAGTTGAATGAGATGGTCCATTCTGATGCTTCCTGAATAGGATCTTTGACTGAAAAACTGAGGGGCTTTTTTGTTGTATGCTGACACCATGAGATTGAATGTCAAATTCTCCAAGCATCTCATAATGAAGTTGAACGCTCTTTGGGACAATGCACATTCATATCCACCATTTTAAGCTTTGTCCTGCCTCCATCATTCAGGCTAACTCCTTCTGAAGCGTGTCTGAGGAGACCAACGTTCTAGCAGTGAGCTCTGTTAAGAGGTGCAGGTGAGCTCTTGCCTATGGAATCACCTCTGTGGTTGATACTCTAGACATAGAGTTGGTTCCAGGTAGCTCTTTATGAAACTGATAATCCACCTGAGATCCTGTAGGAACTCCACTACCTGAGCAACTGCTTGGCAGCAGCCCAGCAAGAATGATGCTCTGATCAGCAAGAATGATGCTCTGATCGTCCAAGTAAGGATGAAACTGGATTTCCTGCCTTTCACAGGTGGTCTGCTGCCACCACAATTACTTTGTTGAACGTGCATGGCACAGTGGCCAACCTGAAAAGCAGCACTGAGAACTTAAAGTGCTTCTCTAGCACATGAAACCTTAGAAATTTTCAATATGCAAGTGAGGCCAAAAATTTGCTCGGAGCCACAAAGCAATAATCGATCTCACAGTTTCCATACGGAATCTGGGAACTTTCAATGCTGCATTGACCACCTTGAGATCTAGGCCTCTAACCGTCTGAATCTTTCTTGGGCATGATGAAATATATGGGGTATCACCCTGAGCTTGAGTCTGCATCTGAAACTGGCTCTATGGCTTCAATTTGTAGCAGCCTTTGGACTGTCACTCTGATCTTGGCAGCTTTCTCCAGTTTTCCCACCGGAGAGTCCAAGAGCAGCTCCCGGAGTGGATGATAAAACTCAAGCTTGTAGACCTCTCAAATTATATCCTACACCCACTGGTCTGAAGAAATCTGCAACCAAGTCTCCCAGAACTCTGAAAGTCTCCCTCCTATGTGGGGGAGCTCGGAAGCCAACCTAGGGTCATTGGGACTTCCTAGAACTGGCTGCTGAGCATGAGATGGATGTCTGAGCTCTCCTTTGTCTAGATCCTTGATAGGACCTTTGAGATAAGGATCCTGTAGACCCATAACAGAGTCTTCTGTAGCCACAAAAGGCCACGCCTGGAATTGCCTGATCCTCGTTGTTTACTGTCTGTCAAGGATTTATGACAATAGTCCATTACATTTGTCATCAGATCATTCAGTCCTTTGCCAAAGAGCATTTGTCCCTTAAAGGGGAGTCTATTACTACTATTAATTATTTCTATAGCACTACCAGACGTACGCAGCGCTGCTCATAGTAGCTTTAGATGCCAAATCTCCCGCCCTGATCCACAGCATTCTGCAAGTGGAGATTGTATACACTGATAGAACTCAGAGCTACTTAATCCATCCCTGCCAGGATGACAGGAGAGCAAACCGCCTCTTCTGTGCCCGGATTCTGGCATAGTATTTTGCGGCAGGCTCCACCACAAAGGATGCTGTGACTGATGCCTAAAGCCAGCACCTCAATTTGTCTTTTGAGGACCAAATCCACTCTGCAATCCTGCATATTCTTCAGGATCACGCCTCCTTCACTAGGCAGCAAAGTCCATTTAGTAACCAGTGAATCCACTTTAGGTGGTATAACCAATTGCTGAAATTCTGAATTGTTATCACCCTCACTCCCATTAAGGGACTTTCTGGCGTATCCCAATGCTGTTATCATCCTGGCAATCTCTGGGTGAGAAGGGAAGCACATGGACTGTGACTTTGTACTGCATAACAGTGAAAGCTGAGTGGCCGAGACCTGTGGGCACTCTAGATCTAACTCCCACAAAGAAACTATAATAACTTCAGTTATATCCGACAGTTTGAAAGTTCTTCACACCGTTGGATACTCTCCTTTGTCTAGGGCTGCCACTGATTTCTGGCAGTCTGCCCCAAACTGTGAAACAAAATCTTCCAGAGAGGATGTTTTCTTGGAGAGCAAAGGTATAGTTTCCGACCCCAAATCATCCCAGTCATTTTGACTAAACTTCTGGTTACTGCAGTTCCAGACTGTGAAAGGGCTACGCCCTGAGGTGGTGACCCCCTTTGTGCACCTCCTTGTTAACACCCTGTAGGTGTTTCGTTTATATTTTGGGTAGGCTGCATGTATCAGGATGATAAAATTGGGGTCAAAGACCTGACCTGGATCCTCTAGGGACCTCTGCCAATTTGAAATTCACCTCTCAGGGTCAGACACTTCTACACAGCAGCGCTTCACCAGCAACAAGTAGTCATGGTTTAGGGGCTCTAACATTGTTTTGATACTCAGCTCTCATGCAGATGGACCACAGGAGACTAAGCCCAAGGCTCCCACTCACCCTCACATGCCCCATGGTCTGCAGTACATGGCTGCTCCTCAGGCGGCCATCTAGCACAACCTTGACATGATATAGGGGTAAAACCACCTAAGAAGTTCATTACAATCGATAAAAAAAATCATCAAGGTATTTTGGAGGCAGATTGAGACTTAAAATTGGGAAATCCAAGATGGCCACCACTACAGTATTTTGATACTAAAAAAAAAGGCCTGTGGGAGTAAAACTAAAAGTTCAAAAATGCTGAAAATAGGATTTTAGAGGTGGGGGACCCTTGGGATAAAACCTTAGTTTTACCAATTTCTGACCCACCCTAATTTTCCCAGAACTGCCATGCTCTGTGCCTGAATCAGCTTCTCAGTTCAGCTGGAAATGAAGATAATAATAATAATAATAGTTTATATACCGCAATACCATTAAGTTCTATGCGGTTTACAATAGATGGATTTCTACCTCAGACAAGCAAGGGTGGCTCCAATGTCTTGTCTCTTTGGGCTGCCTTTTTATTCAGGTTCAACCCCTCACAATCCCACGATTCTTCAGGGGTGGGGGAGACACAGCCGATTTCTGCCAAGTCTCTACGCTAGTCATGGGATATAATTAGCCTGTGCTCAAGTGCCTGATTCCGCAGGGGCAAGCACCACTCACAGGGAACCTATTCCCGAGCTCCAAATGAACAGCAGGCTGGCCAGGTAGGTGCTCTTTTAAAAGTGTGGTCCTCCTGGCTACACACTCCAATGTCTGACACTTCTCTCAGGCAGAACTGTCCCAGGACTACTGAGAATCTCTTAGCACAGGGAAGCCTAAAAAAAGAGTGGATTAATACCCAAAAATAACAAATCTAGTGCAGAGCAGAGAAAAAGATACCTTCTCAACTTGCTTGTAGAAAAGGGAGAGGGCACTGCCCAAGGAGATGAGGAGGGGGAGCTGAGAAAAGTGATGCCTTATATAATCCAACTTGTGAGCTGGGATACACAACCCATCCATAAGGAATCGTATGCAGGTTGCACAGGAATTATGCTTACAGTCTGAGGTAATATATCAATGATAGCAGTTGACCATAACATTGTCTTTATTTCGGGTGAGTTGTACTATTAGTCCGATTCATTTTGGATCTCTAGTAGGGATTTCTTAAAACATCAGGTTTTTAGATTTTTGCAGAACAGTTTATATACTGTAGTTGTGTGAATTACAATGGGAAACAAGCTCCACACTTTTGCTTTTTGTTAACTGAATGATTTCCTGTGAGATTTTTTGTATTTTATACCTTTCAGAGTTGGGATCAGGCTGCTAGAGTTACACTGATCAGCAGATTTACATAGTAGTTTAGTAAATCTGGAGAAGCTATTAGGAACATCACCGTATAACATTTTAAATGATAAGCAGAATAGTTTGAGTTCTTTTCCCTATCGGTAACCAGTGTAGTTCCATAAGCAGTGGTATGACATGAGCAATGGTGTGACATGGTCAAATCTTGATTTGTATTATACGAGTGTGAGGGATTAAGAGCTTTCCCTCACTAAGACTGTGTTATGCCATTCGGCAGCATGGAGTATCAGACAATTTTGGGAAAACTACCTGTCTCAGAATGCCCTGAGCTTTGCAGCTGAGAGAGAGTGAGAGAGAGAGAGAGAGAGTGAGAGTGAGAGAGAGTGAGTGAGAGAGAGAGAGAGACCCTAGCCTTGGGCTGAGGAAAAGCCCTGGGAAGTAAAGAAATTGGCAAGCACTGATAGAAGAGCTGACCGTACGAGACCTTTGGTACATGGCTGACCAAGGTAAGCCAACTTTGCTATACTGATGATTGTACACTATGTGTGGGTCTGACTAGGACTAGCCCTTGAACTTCGCTTAAGCAAAACTGTTTATCCTTAAGCTGAGAAAGGAATTTGCCTCACCAAAGCCTCAGGCTCAGGTCTGTACTTTATTTAAAAAAACTATTATACCTGCAAGAGTGTACAGACTGTTTGTGTGAGTGGGCACAGGATCCAGGGAAACCCAGAACCTATGCCCACAGTGAGATTTACAATTAGAAAAACATTCTGTATAACTCAGATGTTTTTTGTCTCAGTCTGACCTTTGGCTTAACAAAGTTTGTTTTAACTTGTTCTGTACCCTACAGAAAAAAACAACAGTTTAGGACAAGAGTTATGCAATATATGTACCTTCTGATGCAGTGAAAGGACCATGTGTGGAAAGCTGGCAAACTGAAAGAGCACAAAGAAAATGAGCTGACTGGAAAGATGCTGCCACAGCAGCTGGCTGGTCCCCCCATCGTCAAATTTCTCTTCTGTCTCGGAGCGCTCCATGGCATAGACCACGAGATCAACCAACTGGTCCTCCAGCACAGGACAGCGTTGTTTGTGCTGAAAAGCAGAGATCAGATACAGTATTCCAAAAGTCTTGTGAGTGTTTCACTGACTTGCTGCAGAATACTACTTTGAAAACAAAAAGCTGGAAAACATGAAATGAAGTCTGAACTCAAGAAGTCAAAGAACTAGTCCATTAAAGCTGCATCATGTTAAGCAGTCACTTGAGTGACTTTCTAATCATTTTTTAAGCCTTTTATATATTTACATATTGTATATTTAATTGCCATGTCACAAGGATGGCTACATTTCCTTTAATGCAGAATGGTATTTCTCAGTCTATCTACATTCATACCACCACTGGAAATTAATGAGGTACTTTTAGAAGATGCTTATGCAAAAAGTCAAAAAAGGCACCTACTTTAGCCTATTTTATAAAGGCATATATAGGCTCTTATGTATTTTTATAAAATAGACACTCAAAACCAATAGTGTGCAAATTCATATGATCAAATTTACATTTGCTCTGAAAACAATATGTGTGTGTATCTATCTGCATATTTTAGAACTCTGCCACAATTCCACCCAAATTATTCCCCAGGGAGCCCCTACACGTGTTTATTGTAAAAGCAGATGTGATCTTAAAGTGTACATACCTTTTATGTGAACATATATCTTTGCCCAATTTTATGAAATGCCTTTCTGCATGTCAAACGGGCTTCATGCATGAAGAAACCTTCTATACTACGACTCCCTAAATGTTCATGTATAATCCAGAAAATTCCTGGGACATTCATGTGCTAGCTAGCAGGATTTTCACTTAAAGCCTTTAATCCAGCTAAAGCACTGGATAACAGTTCACAACATGATCACATGTGATTAGTACTGCTATGTACGTGAAAGCTGCTTTTTATTAATTTGGCAAAAGTGTTGCTAGATTTCCAAACCTCCCTGAATTTTTATAACTGTTTTACCAGTTTGTTTGTTCCTTTTATTTTTTAAATATTTCATTATATTGTTTTGTATGCTATGTTGAATGTAATTAAACCTATGCTCTATGTCTTCTTGTTATATAAGTCACTATAAGCATATTCTGTGGATTTGCAGAGGATAAATTTACTAACTAAAATGAATAAACAAACTCAATTTATAAAAAGTTTATTTGTTTCTCTTTGACTACAGTTTAAAAATTTCTCATTACCTGGATTCAATTGTTTACATTTGCTTCCTATTTTTATTTTTCCTATGGTCTCTCTCTCATTTTTTAAAATTTATTTAGGGTATCTTTCCACATACCCTTCCCTTAAACGCTGAGAGGTATACCATTGCTTTCTAGCTTCTTAGGGCTAGATTCACAAAAGGCATGGATCGGATCCATGTCCAGGGGGCTGATTCATGAATCGCACTCATGCAAATGAGGGCGATTGAAATCACATCCCCATCCAACTGTCGGGATCGCTCTATAGTGATCCCGATGCATGCGCAGACCATCTGTAGATGGTCTGTGCATGGTTAAGAGCAGCAACCTTTTTTTTTTTTCACCTTATTTTTAATTTTTTAAAATTTTTCTTCGCGAGCCCATGGTTTTAACCCGCTTTAAACCATGGGTTAAAGCCAAGGGCTCGTAGTGCGGGGAAGGGCAGGAGAGATTCGGGGAGAGAGAAGGGCGGCCAGTCGGGGTGGCAGGAGAGATTCAGGGCAGGCAGGAAAGAATAGGAGATTTGGGGCAGACAGGAGAGAACAGCAGGAGATCAGGGCTGAGAGCAGAGAAGCAGGGCAGCAGAAGGCAGGGCAGTCAGAAAGACCTCAACGACTGGACCTCAGCAGTCGCTTATTTTTGGATCGGCCAGCCCAGTCGGTGTTGCTTTTTTATTTTAGTGAATCGCTTCCTGCCTGCATTTGAATGCCATTCCCACTCATTTGCATAAGCGGATCGGAGAATGATCGGGACAGAGGTTAGTGAATTGGGTCAGAGGGAAATCAGGTCGTAAAGGGGTCACTAAGTGGTCGGAAGTTGATCGACGGGCTTAGTGAATCTAGCCCTTACAGAGCTGTAACATGCAGAACTCCAATAATGTCAGAGGTGTGAAAGTGTGGAACAAGCCAAGCCACACATCAAAGAAACAGATCAAAGTAGCATTCTTCTTTTGGGAGTGCATATATGTCAGCTCTATGATCACCAAGAAAAAAAGGGGCATAAACAGCATTCCACTTTATCTGAACTCTGAGTGGATCAAGTAATAAAATCTCTTTCAATCAGGAATGAATTTCTAAAAAATTAAACTGCAGTGAGCATGATTGGCTTTAAAAGCTGACCAGTGTTTAAAAAGATAGGTATATTCAGTGATGCTACCTGGATAAGCAGCGATGCTGAATGCTACTCAATGCCAGCAGCTATACACAGAGGAGTTAATTCTATATAGGCTGACAGAAGTTAGGCAGTAAAATAAACTGGGTGCTAAGCTAGTATTCTATAACAGCAGATCACGTGACAACTCTGTTATAGAATACTAGCATAGGTCTACAGTTATGTGCCAACTTTAGGTACAACAACTTATACCATGCCTATAAATGGTGGAAGTTAAATATAGCACTAGAGTACATAAATGCATCTATTCTAAAAAGTGCATGCAGGAATAGTCATGTTCACACCTCCTTTTCAATTGCGAATCCGGAGGGAGAACTGTATTGCTCAAACCAGCCCACTACAGAATTTCATCTAACATCTTGTGGGAGAGTCAACTTGGTTTCACCCATTCTTTTCAGAGCTGCTGTTGCAAAATGATTGTTACAGAAGTATTTAGCTGTTTTAATGACATTAGTCTACTTCTGGGACACTGAAATCTTTGGCTAGGAAGTGCAGCAAATGAGCACTGCAACCATATGTTTTTAACTTGGTATTCTTTTCATGCTCTTCTAAATTTGCTCTCATCTTGGATAAGTTTGCAGCATTGTCTGTGACTAAACTTCATACTAGACATTTGAATTTTTGTTCACATTTTATTATACTTTTTGTTGTTACTTCCTGTAAGTATGTGCATTTCCTGAGGTATCAATTGTTTCTGCGAGAAAGAGTCCCTTCTTTTATACAAGCACATATGACAGGCTCATTGTTGACATTATTCCACTCATCAAGACTTACAAAAAATTTAAACACTGCATGAATATACAGCCTCATGCTACCCAATTAAAAACTAATTCTTATTTCATGATGTATAACTTTTGGACTATATCTTAAACAGTATATTTCTGTATCTCGTTGGCCACAAATTTGGTCTTGGAGGTTGAAATGTACGAGGTCAGCATCTATGAGACAAACTTGGTTATTTTTATTGCATAGGATTTTTTTGGACCCCCCAGTTCGTTTACAAAAGTTAGATAATTCCAGGTCTAATAGATGTTGGCATTGTCATAATGATATAGGGACTTTGGATCATCTGTTATATTATTGTCCTTTGATACTTAATTTCTGGAAATCAATTTGGAGACAAATTAATCTTATTCTTGATAACTTATGAAGCCATAATCTGTGGTACGCTTTTACATGTCAAGCCTTCTTTGGATAAATATAAAAGTCAACTTTTTAAGATAATGTTGGGAATAGCTATCCAACTGATTACACATAATTGGAAGAGGTATGACAGACTAAATTACACGTTTTGGTGGACAAATGTTTTTGTACCACATATAAATATGAAAAAATGAATGCAGAGTATTTGGGGTTTAGCAGTACATTTAATAGAGTGTGGAGTCCATTGACTATATTTGTAACATCATAATAATTGTAATGTATTTATTTATTTTATATTTTTTTTTACGTTGGTAGAATTCCTTACACATCCAGGGGAGGGAGGGGAGGGAAAGATATTTTGTTTATTAAAATACTTAATTATAATATTATAATTACATAATTTGTCTTATTGTAGTAATTTGGTAAGAGTGGGGGAGAAAATGACTGTTCTAAGTATAAATTGTATGTTTAATAATGCATTTTATGAAATATTTATGTTCAGATAATTGTATTGCATTGTCAAAGTTTAAAAATCAATAAAGCCTTATAAAAAATATATCTCTTAAACAAAAAACTTTAGCTAGATTTTTCCTCAAAAAAGTATTTTATTAAAAAAAAATCTAATTTAAATTAAAAAAACTGATTTAAATTTAAAAAAAAAAAAGATTTTTTTAAAAAATTTTAAATCATTAATTTTTATGCACCCTGGGCGTGAGTCTGTCACATGTACAACTGCAAATTTGCAACAGAGTTTGTGGATGACAATTATCTGTATTATCACTAATTATTTTCCATTTAGTGTCAATTAGTCAATTATACGTTTAATAGCTTATATTCTATAACTGTGTGCCCAATTATGTGGAAACATTAATTAAACATCATTTATAGATTTGGGGGGATAATGGCAATAGTTAGCTTCTATTCCCCTTCATTCTCAAAACAGGTTGCTAAGTTTAATTGCCATTTGCAAGTTTTAAATTTATATAATACTGCCATTCGCGTATGTAAATGGCAGTAGTGTACCTAGCCACTACACTGTGTTTATGCACTCAAATGATTTAGTGTGCAAATGCAAGAGAAGCATTCACAGGGGAGGGACACTGCCAACATTTACATGAGATACTTAAAAGAATACTCTAGGTTGTGTGCCTAAATGCCACATGTAGGTGTACCAATGACGGTATAAGCTAGTATTCTATAGAATATTTATGTGCAAAATACCTTTAGAATAAGGTCACAGCCCATGTAAATTTGGCACCTAAATTTGTTTGATTTGTTATAGAATTGCCTCCTATACGTATAGTTCAGCAGTATAGCTTCAAACAGCTTTTTTCTGGCCTAAATTTAAGAGCTTAACTACATGGATAGCAGCTGAATATCACCATTATAGGTTGACCAAACACTCTTACTCCATCCTGACACTACCTGAATAGTGTCAAAGTTTTCAGAGGGAATTTTCAGCAGCTCTATTCACACAGTGTCAGTGAAATAGACAACCTATGTGTTTAGCAGTTGCAGGACCAAGGTGACCCCGTAGATATCGTATATCTAGATTTCCAAAAAGCCTTCGACAAGGTGCCCCATGAACACCTACTGAAAAAAACTGTGGAGTCACGGGGTGGAAGGGGACCTGCACAGATGGATCAAAAATTGGCTGGCGGACAGGAAACAGAGGGTAGGAGTAAAGGGGCACTACTCTGACTGGATAGGGGTCACAAGTAGTGTTCCGCAAGGGTCAGTGCTGGGACCACTGCTGTTCAATATATTTATTAATGATCTAGAAACGGGGACGAAGTGCGAAGTTATCAAGTTCGCGGATGACACAAAACTCTCCAGCAGGGTCAGAACTGTTGAGGAATGCAAAGAACTGCAGAGCGACCTGAACAAACTGAATGAGTGGGCAAAAAAATGGCAGATGAGCTTCAATGTGGAGAAATGTAAGGTCTTGCACATAGGGAAGGGGAACTCCATGTACAGCTACACGATGGGAGGGAGGGTACTCGGGGAAGGCAGCCAAGAAAAAAGATCTGGGGGTATTGGTGGATAACACAATGAAGCCGGCGGCGCAATGTGCAGCGGCCTCAAAAAAAGCGAGCAGAATGTTGGGCATTATCAAAAAAGGTATCACTACCAGAACGAAGGAAGTTATCCTGCCACTGTATCGAGCAATGGTGCGCCCACATCTGGAATACTGCGTCCAATACTGGTCGCCATACCTCAAGAAGGACATGGCAATACTTGAGAGGGTCCAGAACCTTTCATATGCCGAACGGTTAGACAGGCTGGGGCTCTTTACCCTGGAGAAGCGGAGACTGAGAGGGGGACATGATAGAGACTTATAAAATCATGAAAGAAGGTGGAGAGGGACAGATTCTTTAAACTAGCAGGGACAACTAAAACAAGAGGTCATTCAGAAAAACTGAGAGGAGACAGATTCATAACGAATACAAGGAAGTTCTTCTTCACTCAGAGGGTGGTGGACACCTGGAACGCGCTTCCCGGAGAGGTGATAAGACAGAGTACAATTCTGGGGTTCAAAAAGGGACTGGATCACTTCCTGGAAGCGAAGGGGATAACAGGGTACAGATAGAGGTTTACCTTACAGGACATTGAGCGAATAGGGTATGGATATTTTAGGTTAGGTAGGGAACACTTTCAGGTCATGGACCTGGGGGGCCGCCACGGGAGCGGACTGCCGGGCACGATGGACCCCTGGTCTGACCCGGCAGAGGCAATGCTTATGTTCTTAGATATAAGTTCCTCTGAGTATTGATATGTTTAGTTACTATATTACAAATCCACACTTTGTTCCTTAAAAGAAAAAGATTTTTGATTGAAATTTCCATTTAAAGCCATAATTGTTTCTTCCTCAGAAACATTCTTGTTTTGGAAAGGCCTGTCGCACTGAAACATTTCAGTTTTCCATTTGTAAAGTATACAGCATATGATATTCAGGTTCTCTTTGTGACTTTAGAATATTCTGGCACAACACTCTTCAAAGTCCCCAGAAATTTTGTTCCTTTAAATTTCATCATTTACAGTACTTCTCTGGAGTCACTGTTGGATCAGAGCTGGAAAGAAAGTTTCTACTAAGACTGCACCTTTTAGTGCTCTTTCCTGTTCATATGTGATGTCATTGCAACACCATGCACCACACTGAGGCTTTGGCATATCATTTCAAAATGCTGACTTCTGCAAGCAGGAACCTGGATGCAAATGGAGAAGTAAAGTTACAGACATGCCCGTGAATGGAGAAATTAGGGAGTTCTCTTTTCTGTTCTTTCTTTGGTCTTTATACAAAAACATATTATGAAATTAGTGAAGGGTACCTTTTAATTCTCTAGTCAATGATGCCTCCTGAAAATTCTAAATGTCAGAGACGATGAGAAAAGCTGCATGTTTATATTTGCAATATCCATTAGACGCTTACAGATGCACATGAATGGACATTACATTTTCCAGTTAGGATATAGAGCAAATTAGTGCTGATAAAAACTGATATGCACACAGTTATGAGAAAATTAACTAAAGCAAATTAGCAAAAAAGCCTATACAGATACCATTCTGCAGTTATGTTTAAGGATGTAAAATTGGTTTAATGCAACATTCACCAAGTTAAGCAAATATTTGTCATGATGCAGCTTCAATATACAAAGTTCTATTTTAGCGAGGAAGCACCAAGAATGAAAAGTGTAGGGTCCCTTTCTAGAGGCAAAGCTGAGTTACATTTTCACAACGGATCTTAAAAACAGTATCAGTGACACCCAGAAATGCATATACTATTCTCCCAGGGATTTCATTTAAAATGTTTCACTTTTTATCAGTGACATGCACAAGTGAGTCTTAATTTGTAGCTAATACTTCAAGGAGCTATGTTCTCTGACCTTAACCAATATGGGTTGTCTTTTGCCATGAAAAAGGGATATTAAAAAAAAATCAAAAGTTAAAACAGAATGAATAGCATCCCCTCTGTTACATGCTCTTTGCCAGCTGAAAACTGAAGAAAGCTACACAATAGTTGTGCTTTCTTTCAAGCATGCTGCAATAAGGCAAAGAAATGAAATATATAAACTCAAAGGGAAGAGAAATTGTTGTTTCACCTTCTCTTTGAAATGCACAAAACCATGACCACAGATCAACCACATTACAGGTATACAAACAGCGATGTGAACACCACCAGATGAGAATGCTTTTCATTCAGTGAAACCAGCCACTATGGAGTGAAGTGCAACAGACAACACTACAGACTATTTGTAATCCAGCATGCAAACTAATTGTGTACAGGGCTTGAAATTCAATAGTCTCCGTTTGTGAGTACTGTCCAACAGTCCAGCAATGATGCCAGCCAATGTGAATTTTGCTAAAAAGTTATTTCAAAGATGCATTCTTGAGTCAGTGAAAAAGATGGAATGTCTTTTCCATTCCATAACACACAGAAATTTGTTATAATTTAGGAGGGGAACATGCAAGAACAGAAAATTGATGCTAGTGGTTAAAAACTGTCGTGTGTCAGAAATGCTGTGTATAGGAAAAACTGTAGTATGGTTGATGAGAACTTCCACTGTCATTTTTACTTTAGAGTCACATTAGCAGGAAGCCATGCATATATCACCCCAATTCCGCTATGTATTGTATAGATAGAACAAACTGGCACATGGCAAGAATTTCAAGAGAATCTAAATTACAAGCATGAACTCTATGAATTACTGCCTCTTCCATCCCATTCCTCCCAAGGAAACAGCAACATTTTAAAGTTGATAATCTAAAAGCCATATTTCCTTATAACACCCCTAATCTAATTCTGATTTATGCAATCTCAGCTACTGGAGCTATAGATCCTTGCTGCCCACAGGTGATATAAACAAGTAATTCAAAATAACTTGGCAGGTCAAAGGTACATTTTAACTAATAAGGCCCATTAAACAAATGCAGTCTTTATTATTGTAACAAATTCTCACTCACATTATTCCTCATCTCTTTGCTGTAAATCAGGGGCAAGAGGTGCAGCAGAATTAAGATTTGTAGGAATCTGACAGCTGCTAAAGTGTAGTTACTTACCTGTAACGGATGTTATCTGAGGGCAGCAGGCAGATATTCTCACATGTTGGCGATGTCATCAACGGAACCCAGGCACAGACGGTCAAAAAGTGTAATTACTTTATATCTTTAAGATTGTCCATACCGTGCACATGCTGGTGCCTTCCTGTCCGACGTTGGCTTACGGGACCATCAGTTCAGTAACAAAGATAAGAGGCCAACTAGGGGTGGTAGGAATGTTGTGAGAATATATGCCTGCTGCCCTCAGATAACACCTGTTACAGGTAACTATGCTTTATCCGAGGACAAGCAGACAGTATATTCTCACAGGTGGGACTCCTTAGCTGTCAGGATCATGCATCTAAAAAGAGGGTTATTGACAACTCATATGAGCCTAGTGAAACCCAAAAGGGTTGGAGAGTAAGTTGGCATTTAAGTAGACAATAAATGTTGTAGAACTGCTTGGCTGAACTGACTATCCCATTTGGAAAATGATCCAACCAGTAATGGGATGCAAAGGTATGAATGGAAGACTAGGTGAGTGTTGCATAGATGTCCTGAATAGGAGTGGAACGTAGTTCGATTATTGAAATTGACAATGATCACATTTTATATGCAGACACACAAATATGAACATCAGTCCGGTCTGAGGATATGAGAATGAAAATAGTCCACTTGTAGTGGAGATGGATGTCTTTATGACAGGAATTCCAAGTCTGTTAGGAGTGCTTATGAAAAATGGTGGCAAAGAAGTCTTATGGATAGATCCAAGATGATGTTGCTATAGAAGACAGCGTTTAGCAAAGGCTCTTACCTTCCGTATTCGTTGAAGCATCATTGGTCCCTTCTTGTCTTTGCAATATAGAAAAAAGACATGGGAAAGTTAAGAGCTTTCTCCAGCCTCTTCTTCAGCTCCTGCCACTAGGCAAACAACTTTATTGGGAGTTTTGGCTTCTGCTGCTCCAGACTGCCCCCCTCTCCTCCCTTTTGTCTCAGCCTGCCATGGAAATGTCAGGCAGCAGCATAGACAGTGCTTCTCTAAGCCCTGTTGAACAAGGGGCACTGCCTCAACCAGGAAGAAGTTCAGGGGCAGAGTGAAGTGAAATTGGAGCTGCACAAAGCAACTCCCTGAAGTTATTGGGGGTGTTTTGCCTTTTGAAAATTCTCCGAGTCAGGAGGAGAACTGAAGGAAACAAACAGCAGCGAGAGTCCTCTCAGAGAGAACAGCGAGTGATCTGGCTAAGGCTCAGAGACCTATGTCTTTTGAGGCTGTTATAGAAAGACCAGTTGTAACTTTAGAAACACGCTGGGATGCTGTGCAGGGCATTAACTCCTCTTTAAATAAGGTACTTAATGATCATACTAGATATATAACAGTTCTTTCAGAAGCAGTCATTGCTCAAGCCCAGGTTATTGATCACTGGGCTACAGATTTAGGATTTTTAAAAACAAGATTAAGACTTTGAAAAGCTGTGAGACTGCCTCAATTAAAGAGAAGATCTAATTAGAAGGCATAATTTAAGATTTTTGAATGTTCCAAAATCTCCTTTCATCTCTTCTGTTGATATGGTGAAATTATATTTTATGGAAATTTTGAAGATTCCAAGTGATTTGGTTCCATCGATAACAAGAGCTCAGCATATAGTGAACTCTAAAAATGTCAATGATCTCTCTCGACAAAATGAGGAATCTTGGAATCTTCCTTGGAAATAGTTACACAGAGAATCATGGGGTAGTGACTTTCGCTTTGGAACATGACCATAACATTATTTTGAAACTTTCTTTTAGATTTCTTGATGCTTTGATTTTTGGCTTAAAAAAAAAAAAAGTATTCCTGATTTAGCTAGAGGTACATAAATGTGGCGCAAGGCCTTTTTGACTTTTTGTTCTAGGGCTTTAGCTCCGGGTGCTGAATTTATTTTGCATTTTCCTTGCATTTCCTCTGTGACATTTGAGAGTACCGTATTTTCTCGCATATAACGCGCGCGTTATACGTGGTTTTTACATACCGCGCATACCCTTACACGGTATACGTGTGAGCGCGTTGTACAAAATTTTTTTTACATAGTTCCCCTCCCCCCCCGACGTCCGATTCACCCTCCCCGCAGGACCGCTCGCACCCCCACCCCGAAGGACCGCTCGCACGCATCCGCACCCCCACCCTGAAGGACCGCTCGCACCCCCACAGCCTCCCGACCCCCCCCCCCCTATCATGTAGAAGCTCCTACCGGTGTCCCGCTGCTTCCTTTTGGCGGTCCCGACACCCGACATGATCGGGGCATGAGGGAGCTCAAGTCCTCTTGCCCCCCCGACACAATCGGGGCAAAAGGGAGCCCAAGCCCTCTTGCCCCGCCAATTCCCCAACTCCCCGACAATATCGGGCCAGGAGGGAGCCCAAGTCCTCCTGGCCCTGGCGACCCCCCCCCCCCCCGCTAGTTTCGTCAGCCGTAAGCCGCAGGGGTTTCGTCAGCCGTAAGCCGGAAGTCATTATGCCATTGTATAGATCCATGGTGAGGCCCCACCTGGAATACTGTGTGCAATTCTGGAGACCACATTATCGCAAAGATGTGCTGAGATTGGAGTCGGTTCAGAGACTGGCCACCCGGATGGTCTCGGGACTCAAAGATCTCCCGTACGAAGAGAGGTTAGACAAACTGCGGCTATACTCGCTTGAGGAGCGCAGAGAGAGGGGGGACATGATCGAGACGTTCAAGTATCTCACGGGCCGCATCGTAGCGGAAGAAGATATCTTCTTTTTCAAGGGACCCACGGCAACAAGAGGGCATCCGTGGAAAATCAGAGGCGGGAAACTACGAGGTGACACCAGGAAATTATTTTTCACTGAAAGGGTGGTTGATCGCTGGAATAGTCTTCCACTGCAGGTGATTGAGGCCAGCAGCGTGCCTGATTTTAAGGCCAAATGGGATCGACACGTGGGCTCTATTCACTAGGCAAAGGTAGGGGAGGGTCATTAGGGTGGGCAGACTAGATGGGCCGTGGCCCTTATCTGCCGCCTATTTCTATGTTTCTATGTTAGTTGTTCGGGCCAGGAGGGAGCCCAAACCCTCCTGGCCACGGCGACCCCCTACCCCCACCCCGCACTACATTACGGGCAGGAGGGATCCCAGGCTCTCCTGCCCTCGACGCAAACCCCCCTCCCCCCAATGACCGCCTCCCCCAAGAACCTCCGACCACCCCCCCAGCCGACCCGCGACCCCCCTGGCCGACCCCCACGACATCCCCACCCCCCCTTCCCCGTACCTTTGTGTAGTTGGCTGGACAGACGGGAGTCAAACTCGCCTGTCCGGCAGGCAGCCAACGACGGAATGAGGCCGGATTGGCCCATCCGTCCCAAAGCTCCGCCTACTGGTGGGGCCTAAGGCGCCTGGGCCAATCAGAATAGGCCCGGGAGCCTTAGGTCCCACCTGGGGGCGGGGCCCGAGGCAAATGGGCCCAACCCGACCATGTGCCCAGACAATCTCTAAAGTTTAAAATACTTTCTTTGTTTATTAGGCAAATCTTGGATCCATTACTTCATTTGTTGGTGAATATCTTTTTTCTCTGAGATTGTTATTCCATATTTCTGATATGTTAAATCTGAAATGCAATTTAAAAAAATAAAAAAATGAAGGAAGTCTTGTGAAGGTTGGCCCGATCTAAGGCACAAGGAAGAGCCCATATATAGTGTAAAATGTGGAGTGCTGCTCCACTAGAGTGAAAATGGTGTCTCAAAGGAAGATAAGGAGAATTGTAGGTTGAAATAGGTATAAACCTTGCAAAGACCTTATGGAGGAAATTCAATGTGAGGGTAGAATACAAAAGGGAGAGATATGAAAAGAGTACTTTTCCAGTGAATGGTAAACAGATGAAGTAAGAGTAGCACAAATGGTAGTTTCAGCAGACTGGAAAATAAACAGTAAGAAATGAAGTATAGGAGAAGGTTTGAGGTAGTTTGGTATGATAAAGTCTGTCCAAGAACCTGGAAAGGGCAAGATGAAAGGTAATGGTTTTTTATCATGTGGGATAAAGCACTGAGCATCCTGTGGGGTAACAGCATTGGGATGAACTGTGAGTGAAACAACCTGACGTGTAGAGAAAGAAAGGTGGAGGAGATAGTCTAGAACTGATGGGAGAGAACAAGCTATTGGATCTAGAGCAGTGGTCTCAAACTCACGGCACGCCAGGCACTATTTTGAGGCCCTCAGTATGTTACCATTGTTTTGGAACATTGCCCGCCTCACTGCTGTAACCTCACGCAAGTGCTTTCCTGTGTCTGAATGCGATTGTGAGGTGGAGTGGAGAGGACAATCGCGTACAGACGAAGGAAAATGCTTGTGTGAGGTTACAGCAGTGAGGCGGGCAACCTTCCAGAACGTAAAGTAACCATTGGAGGCAGTGCAGCTTGTGCGTGTGTATGTAATCTCGTGAACTCTTACGAAATTCAGCACCTCTCCTGGCAGTGACTGATTGATGTAAGATGGCGGTTGTGTCCGGTGCTGGAGGAGGTAAGAGCTGAAGGCAGTTAAAGACGCGACCACTGGACACTTAAGGCACAAGTTTTTCAGGCACAAGTCGGATATTGATTCTCCCCTCTACAAAAAAGCCTAGAGGACTACACCAAAATCTTGTCTCTTGCAGTTGATACTTTAGAATCTAAATCACAATTTTGCATGAGGTAACTCTTTATAGTTTATAAATCTTTCCTTAATTGCTTCTGATAATTTCAAACTATAACGAATTTTACCTCTTGCAAAGTTGTCATTTCTTTAATAAGACATTAACTATTTATTCTGAGGCTCTCCAAGTACCTACAAATCCAAAATGTGGACCTGCAAAGGGTTTGAGTTTGAGACCGCTGATTTAGAGAGTGAATATTACAGAAACTATGAAGCAAGTCTACTTGAAATGATAGTGCTGTGTGGAAGATTTTGTAGATGCTTCAATGATAACCAACAGTAGTGCATCTACTCGGCAGGGGAAAGATAGAATTGGCAAGAGTACTAAAGAATATAACTTGTATCAGCAAAGCAGAAAATAATTGAATTGTGATTGGTTCACATATACTGAGGTCTAGGAAGAAAAGAGGGCCACTGAGGTACTATGGGAATCTTGGTGACCTGTTGTTAGGGTAATGAGAATAGAGACTTCCAGACTGGAGGATTGCAAGGGAAAGTCTAAAATAAACCCTCTCCGTGAGTCAATGAAGAAGGTATTCAAATGCAGATGATCAGAAGTATACTCAGAAGAAGGCTGAGTTAAATGAGCACTTGTAAAATTGAGAAAGTTCACGTCACATGTCTGCTACATTGTTCTGATTTTTTGATAATTTCCTTGAGAAGTATGATGCACTGTATTGATGTAGTCAAGATAAGACTAGACAATTGACCAGTTGGGCGAGAGTTTGCACCTTCATGCTTGAGCATGTAGAAAATGGCAACTAAGTTGTGTATTCCAAATGAAACCACTTAAATCGAAGAAGTGAGGTATAATGAAGAGCATTGTGGAATACTCATAGTTGCAGATGAAGAAGGCCTGAGGTCTCTTGAATCTGTTGAAAAAGTGCTCTGATGTATGAGACTATTTGGGTCAAGAGGGTTCAGCTCTCCAAGATGCAACCGGACCAATGAAGTTAGGGAAACTCAATTTGATATAAAAAGAGGAGACTTGATATATGTGAATTAGGATGTTGAGTCTCCTGGGAGGCACAAAGAGTTGAGTTTGAGTAGCCTCCAGAAGAGCTGTCATGTACTCTAGCCAATGTTCTAATAAGGAACTGTGGAATTGATGATTTGAAGAGTTTATTGTAGAGAGGTCATGCTTGATTCACAGCATCTAGGGATTCATGGCAATTGGCAGTACCACTGTTGATAAAGGTACAGTAGGCAGCGGCATTGCTGGTATCAATATTGGCAAAGGTACTTTAGGCGATGGTGGCCCAGGTACCAATTTTGGCAAAGGTGCATTAGATGATAGAAGTGCCGAAATCAACATTGTAAAAATTACATTATGTGGTGTGAGCAATGGTGAAAGAAAATCCAACGTAGTCAGCAGTAAACAACAGCAACCAGAAAACAACGAACAGACTACAGATAATGTACAAGATGCAGGCGTTGTTTATTAGTAAATGCAGTAACATATACAACCTTATAGCCAACCAAGGGACCCGACACGGTCCGTGTTTCGGATAACATGCCTTCCTCAGGGGTCCATGGTGGTTAAGTTTCAAGTTCATTAGGTTTTTATATACCGCCTATCAAGGTTATCTAAGCGGTTTTACAATCAGGTACTCAAGCATTTTCCCTATCTGTCCCGGTGGGCTCACAATCTATCTAATGTACCTGGGGCTATGGAGGATTAAGTGACTTGCCCAGGATCACAAGGAGCAGCGCTGGATTTGAACCCACAACCCCAGGGTGCTGAGGCTGTAGCTCCAACCACTGCGCCACACACTCCTCTAAGGTATAAAGCAAACTGCATAAAAGATAACAAACACACGCCAATCACGATCAAATGGGGTCAAGCAAGTTTTACATAATGGCAAGATGCTGGTAGCACCGATACCAATTTAGGCAAAGGTACATTAGGTGGAGGTTGAGTCCCAACAACAATCGGACGCAGGAATCGACATAGGGGATACAACTTCGAAAAGGGCAGAAAGAGAAGGCTACTCAAATTCTACTTATTCCTGCAGACAAACACTGCAAGGCTGTCCCTTGTGCCTAGATTAATATCTGATCCATAAAAATAAAAAATGAACTTTGGTGAAAGATTGGCTCACATCTGAACAACTGGGCATCCTGTTCCTGACAGAAACTTGGCTTCCATCCCCAGACAGCCCTCTAATCAGAGAATTTTTGCCCTCCAGGATACAGAACGGTCTCCTTATGCAGTCAACTCAAGAGAGGAAGGCTGGCCATTGTGATCAGGAACTCTTTTGAATTCACAATCCTTGACTGCAAGCTAACGAACAACCTGGAAGTTCTATCATACCAAATCAACACCACCACAATGAAAGACCCCCTCCATTCATCCTCTTCTATATTACCCCCAGTAAGTGGATCGAGGCCCAACAAGACTTCATACTTAGGAAGCAGAGAAGTTGTTCATAAAACTACGCACATATGACAGAAGATTCTTATTTGACCCAATTGCAACTTTACCAGTTTGGCATTTGAGCTGTTCAAGTCTTACTTTGGGATCCTTGAAAAAGAAACTCGAAACATGGTCCATGAAAGGGACCTGTTGAAAACCTTAAAAGCTAAGTGGGAACACCCCTTCTTTGCCATCGAATATATTGATTTTAACTTTTGAATAGCACTTGTATTCACAAAAACTTTTTTTCACGATTCCATACACAGTGTTTGGGTGGTGGGTTTGACTACAGGAGCTCAGATTCTTGGCCGAATTACACAATTCTGAGTGTATGTGAATTAGATAAAATTATATTATCAACAGCTTCGTGATATAATGTATTAGAAATATCTTTACGAGTTTGCAAATGGACACAAAGTGTGCAGGTGATATCCTGGTGGATGGGCCCAAGGCACTGAACACACCAAGAGTGTGGGTCAGTGGCCGAAATTGACGGTTACACCAAGTGTACTTTTTGAACCTGCTAGGTGCTTTTGACATTAATGGAAAAACATCTGACACCAGGTCAAAGGACTCAACGGTGAGGGAGCTCGAGTAGAAGTGAAGCTGAAAATTGGCAAAGCTTCTGTGCATGGGGAGAGGCCCAGGAGGGGCAAAAGGTCCACAAAATGATAATGTTAAAAAAAGAAAAAAGAAAGAACCAGGAATGAAAAAAGGAAGAAAATGAGGAAAAATATAGCATGATGACACAAAAAAGTAGAAATTAAGGCATATGATGAAGAGAATGCTGTAAAGCAACTTCTTAGCTTCGTGAAACACTAAAAACTGATGGCCCTTCGAGCCGATATTGGGCAGAAAGGCACCAGCATGTGCGTACAAGATTTAAAGTGACAGTACACTTTTTTAATGTGTGTGCTCGGGTTCCATGGATGCCATCACCCACAAATGATGTATATTGCCTGCTTGTCCTTGCATAAAGTATCAATATTTCTGGTATGGATCCAAGAACTACAGACAACCAACTCATCTCTCATAGTTAATTACTGAGATCCCTTAGCAATCTGATAATCAAAAATGCCTTGTAAATGACTTTACACCCTTGCACATTTTTTATATTCCACTGTTTTAGAATAGGTGAGGTAAGCATACAGATAATAGCTCGTGGAAGTCTATCTAATCCTTCTATGTATGTTCATCTAGGCGTATGCACACTTATATGTTCATGAGCATATGGATATCTGTCTGGAGGGGGTAAGGCGAAGAGGTGGTCTGAATGGGGAGAATGGCCATATATGGGGAGAAAACAGCAGCGACAACAAAGAGGAGGAGGGTAAGTAGCTAAGGAGTCAAAATACTTTCAATTCAAGGTTTTATTGAACCTCATCACAATTGAACTGGTGTAAAAATGACCCAAAATGGCCATGTTTTAGATCTGTGGACATACAACATAAAATGTATGTAATAATGAGATATGAAAAAAATGGCTTTAAAATAAAATTGTAGAAGACATACAAAAACAAAATGTGTGATAAACTTAAATCTTCCATGAATGAAGATAAAAATGAAAATAAACCTTCCATACATAAAACACAAAACAACCATACATTAAAATGAAAACAAAATGACCAAAACATTTTAACAAATAATATAAATTGTAGTCTCCCAAATGCATATGTAAAAATCAATAGCAGGTATAGAAAATCTTTAAACTGTTGAACAAAACAATGAATGAATGAAGAGAAAACATCTATAAAATCTTTATCCAGAACTAAACAAAAAGGTATGAAAAGTATATCCATAAGTATCATGGTTTTTTTTTCTCAATAATGTAACATACAGTAAGGACCCTTTTTACAAAGCTGTGGAGATGAGTCCCATGCGCCAAATGTGACATAGTCCATTTAATTCCTATGGGCTGCCTCACAGTGGCTGTGCCTTGCTACCTACCACAGCTTTATAAAAGGTTCTCTAAGTGAAAACTATAAACATGAAAATGTGATAACATTAACATTCACTTTTGTATCGGTTTATGTGCTTCTATAAAAATCTGTTATATGCCACCAAAACCATCAGCATTTCTATAAAATAGTTCCATTTGGAATAATAGAAAATGCCTCAATATTTAAAGTGTATTGAACTGAAACAAAATGTTAGAGAAAACTGATGTATTAACTTATTACTTAGAAACATATGCAATGATAAATACTAAAAAAGATACATTAACCAAAAAACAGAGAGGTATGTCTACTAAAGTGAATAAGAACTGCCATCTCCGGATCGGACCTTAGGTCCATCAAGTCCAGTGATCCCCACGCGGAGGCCCAGCCAGGTGTAACCTGGCGAATCCTTAGTCACCCGTATCCTTCTATGCATCTTGCGAGGAGATGTGCATCCAACTTATGCATCTAACTTGCCCTTAAATGCTAGAACGGTGGGTTCCACAGCAACCTCCACCGGGAGAGCGTTCCAAGTGTCCACCACTCGCTGTGTGAAGCAGAACTTCCTGGCATTTGTCCTGGGCTTGTCCCCCCTCAGCTTCAGTCCATGACCTCTTGTCCTAGTCACATTTGACATCGTAAATAACTTTTTTTCCTGCTCTATTTTGTCGTTCCTTTTAGTATTTTGAAAGTCTCAATCAGATCCCCTTGCAGTCTCCTCTTCTCAAGGGAGAACAGTCCCAGTTTTCTAAGTCGTTCTTTGTAGCTCAAGTTCTCCATACCTTTTACTAGCTTCGTTGCTCGCCTCTGCATCCTCTCCAGCAGTTTTATATCCTTCTTTAGGTTGAGAGACCAGTGTTGGACACCAAGTGTGGTCTGACCATTGCTCTATAGAGCAGCATTATAACCTCCTCTGATCTACTCGTGATTCTCTTCTTTATCATGCCCAACATCCTGTTTGCTTTCTTTGCTGCTGCCGTGCATTGCGCCGATAGTTTCAGGGTCCTATCAATCAGTAAGCCCAGGTCCTTTTCTTGTTCGCTCTTACCCAATGTTACACCTGACATTCTATTCTATACTAGCAAATAGGCTTAGTGTATGTTAATGCTGAACTTTCCCATGTGCTAAGCCATTTTCTAGTGCACCTACTAATCGAGGAATTTCCAGTACACTTCTCCCTCCGTATTCGCTGTGATAGGGGATTAACAGACCCACGAATACAGAAAAACCGCGAATAACATTTTCATGTGTTATTCGCTGTTTTCTATTAAAAACCATCATGAATATGGTAAAACCGTGAATAACATGTGGGAGACCTGAAGGAGAGGCAAAACAGAGTGAAGAAAGTGCTGGGAATCAGCAATTTTCTCTGTAAACGCTTGGAATCAGAGATTTCTCTATGCAAGCTGATGTAATTTTTTTTTTTTGGGGGGGGGGTAGCCAGCAAGCTATAAAATGCAAATAATCAAAACCGCGACTGCTGAAACTGCGAATATGGAGGGAGAAGTGTATATCTTTTTCAGGTTATGTGCTAATGCTAATGTTATGTGCAACCTCAGAAAAAAATGATAGAGGATGAACCCTGTGTTATGGATACACTAACCAGTTAGCTGCCCGATTCACGATTCGAATCGATTCACCGATTCGAATCAGGTGAATCGATTCAAATCAATTTAATTTCCCCCCAAATTGGCCACCAGATTCAATGATTGACCCTTCTCCCGTGCCTTCCAAAAGCAGGAGTTGCAGCGCTGCCTTTTGATGATCATCCACTGCTGCTCCTGCTTGAGGGGGAAGAGTCAGTCAGAAAGGCCTCCCCCAGCTTCCCCGCTCTTACCTCCTTAAGGTTAACACAGCAGCTTGCAGGCTCATTGGTGGTATAGCGATCCCTGCAGCTCCCTGTCTTCCTCAGCGGCACGTTCTCTCTGCTACGTCCTGCTCCTGCTCTGACGTCAGGGACAGGATCGCGGCAGAGAGAACGTGCCACTGAGGATGACGGGCAGCTGCAGGGATCGCTATAGCACTAGCGATCCTGCAGGCTTCCGTGTTAGCCTAAAAGTAAGAGCGGGGAAGCTGGGGAAGGATACAGGCTTGCGGGAGCAGCAGGCATTCGCGGCGGAGAGCAGGCCAAAGAGTGCCTTCATGGCAGGAGGCAGGCCATTGCGGAGGGGGGGGGCAGGTCTTCGCGGGGGGAGCAGGAGAAAAGAGTGCCTTCATGGCAGGGGGGCAGGCCTTTGTGGGGGGACAGGCCAAAGAGTGCCTTCACGGCAGGGGGGCAGGCATGTGCAGAGGGAAGAAGAGGAAGAGTTCCTTCGTGGTGGGGAGGCAGGCCTGTGCAGAAGGAGGAGGAGGAAGGAGTAAGAGAGGGGAGGAGAGATGCCAGACTTGGGGTGAAGGGAAGAAAGAGACCAAACAAAAAAGAGGGGGAGGAAAGCAAAGGAGAGGTGCTGGATTAAAGGAGAGAGGGAGAAGAAATGGAAGACCACAAGGGGAAGGGTACAAGAGGGACAGATACTGCTCCAAAGTAAGTAGGCAGGATGCAGGATGGCAGGAGAGATAGGAGAAAGCCTGTACCTGGGGAAGGGGATACAAGAGGTCAGGAAGAGAGAAAGAACAAGCTGGATATGGGGGGAGATAAGATGCTGGACATGGAGGGAGCATAGGAACGGGGATACAAGGGGGACAGTACTGGAGAGGAGAATAGGGACAGGGACACAGAAGAGAGATGCTGGATGAAAGGGTAGTTGAGAAAAGGAGAGATGGTGGATCTGGGGATGGTGGGGTCCATTGCTGCAGCTGCGGGGAGATGGAGATGAAAAAAAGAAAGATGCCAGACCTCTGGGGGAGGAAAGGGAAACAGAAGGGAAGCACAGAGATGGAAGATGGATGGTTAGCATGGAGAAAGAAGAAAGAAGGAAAACCTGATCAGAAGACAACCAAACCAACATGGGACCAACATGATTTGAAAAATAACCAGACAAGAAAAGGTAGGAAAAATAATTTAATTTCTGTTTTGTGATTACAATGTGTCAGATTTGAAATGTGTATTCTTCCAGAGCTGGTGTTGGATCACAAACGTGAGCTAGGATTTAACAGAGAGAGGAAAAGTCTTTTTTGTTAGTTTATTTTGTTTACACCATAGTGCCAGTGTGGGTAGGAGAGGACAAAAGGGGTGAAGAGGCTGTAAAATAAACCCACCAGGATGTTTGGAAAAAAACACCCAATTGGGCAGGAAAATCGAATCGAAAAAAATCGATTCAATAGGCTGAATCAAATCAAAAAATTTTTTTCTTGAATTGGGCAGCACTAGTTAGCGCACAGTAATCAGAATGTCCATGCCCATTCTCCACCAGACATGTCCCCTCTAGAAAATGAATACAAAAAAGAATAAATACCATGCACTTAGTGCATGCCAACAGGTTACTTACCGTAAAATGCTTTAACGCACTTTGTGGTAAGTGTCTTCAAGCATACTAAGCACTGTTCCCTCCAAGGTGAGCTGGAGTCCTCAAGCTATAGTCCTGCCATTAGGGGGTGCTTTTTCACCATCACATTTTCAATAGGTGAGGGACAGGGAATCTGCCTTTCCCTACCAATTGAAAACACAGTATTGAAGCACCACACCCTACTGGTAGGAATTCAGTTGAAGGACGCCAGCTCAGCTTAGAGGGAACAGTGACACTAAGCACCATTTAGCAGACATACCCCACAGTATGCTACCATATATTAAGAAATAAATACTGTATTTTTTGCTCAATAAGACGCACATAACCATAAAACACACCCACCACTAGAGGAGGAAAAATCAAGAAAAAAAATTCTGAACCAAATGGTGTGACCTATGCCCTGTCCCCCCTCTGATGGTCTAGTGGTAGGTCAGGACAGGGTACAGGGCACATCTAGTGGTGGGCACGTCTAACAGTAGGCAGCCCCAAGCCAGCCATCCCCAGGACAGCCCACCAGC
This sequence comes from Geotrypetes seraphini, assembly GCF_902459505.1. Classification (NCBI taxonomy): domain Eukaryota; kingdom Metazoa; phylum Chordata; class Amphibia; order Gymnophiona; family Dermophiidae; genus Geotrypetes; species Geotrypetes seraphini. The sequence continues at coordinate 241,040,167 of NC_047086.1, read as the reverse complement.
CAGCCCCAAACCAGCCAGCCAGCCCCAAACCAGCCAGCTCCATGCCAGCCAGCCAGTCCCAAACCAGCCAGCCAGCCCCAAACCAGCCAGCAAGCTCCAGGAAAGCCAGCCCCAGGCAAGCCCTCCCTACCTTTTAAAATTCTGCCATCAGCTCCAGCCAGCTTCGCTCCCTCCCTGCCTGTTACGGCAGACTTCCCTCTTCCGGGCTCTTCATTTTTTGTCTAGCGGCGAAACAAACTAGCAGCGTGGCCATCAGGAGCAAGCTTTATGCTCTCCCGCTCGGCCCTGGGCTGCTTTCTGATTGGCTGCCGTAAGTTCTCGCGAGTCCCGTGAGAACCTATGGCAGCCATTTGGAAAGCAGCATGGGGCCGAGCACAAGAGCGTAAAGCTTGCTCCTGATGGCCGCGCTGCTGATTTGTTTCGCCGCTGGTCGGGAAATGAGGAGCTGGCTGGACCACCAGGTAAAAAAGGGGGAATGGCGATGGCAGACGGACCGGTGAGGGGGGGTTTAAAAAAGGTGGTGCGGTGGCAGCGGGCAGGTGGGTTTAATAAGGTGGTGCAGGGGGCGGGTTTTACAATGGTACAGGGGGAGGGTAACAAAATTTGTACCTTCGCTTCATAAGACACACCGAGATTTCCACCCACTTTTGGGTAGAAAAAAAGTGCATCTTATGGAGCAAAAAATATGGTATGTCTGTATATGCTTACATTTTCATAAGAACTTCATGTACACTGCTTAACATATGGGCTCCTTTTACTAAGCTGCACTAGCGGTTTTAGCACGCGCGCTACACGCTAATGCCTCCATTGAGCTGGCGTTAGTTTTTGGCACATAGCGAAGGGTTTAGCACACGCTAAAAACGCTAACGCACCTTAGTAAAAGGAGCACTGAGTCGTTCCAGTTGCTAAACTGTACGTTTAGGAATCTTCAGGCCATTGATCCCTCCCCTTGACACTCTCTCCTCCGCTGTTTTGCCCCCTCCTCTCTACCATTTTGCTACACAAGTCTGTAAATGAGAATATCTCCTCCTATAACACTCTCCTCTGTTCTAAATACCCTCACTCCCCCTACCCCATGCTTTGTAAAGCGCTCCAAACCCCAGCCCTAGTTAAACTCTAAAATCCACTACTTATGCTCCTAAGCTAGGTTTCCTGAACGGCTCTGGCTCAAATCCCATGCTCACACTGACTTCATTCATTTCAAATTCCTCCTGACCTCCTTCCAATTTGCTCTCTCACTTGGCAAACAATATTATTACACCCACTTGACTGACACTCTTGGCTCCAACCCTCACAGCCTCTTTGCAACACTGATCTCCTCCCACTTCTAACCCTCTGCCATTCTCCCCCGGACTGGCTGAGTACTTCTATGACAAGGTTCACAAAATTAACCTTGAATTCTCAACCGAGCCACCTCCCCCGTCCACTCTACCCCCCCCAACACCTGCCACCTTATCTTCCTTTCCTGAAATTACTAAGAAAACTGCACATTTTCTTTCCTCCTCCAAACTCACTACCTGTTCCTCTGATCCCATCCCCACCCATCTTTCTCTCCTATTGTCATTCCCTCAACCTATCACTCTCCTTTGCAACTGTGCCCGACCTTCAACATGCCACTGTTGCACCACTCCTCAAAAAACCCTTGATGGACTATGACTGCCCTTCCAACTATCGTACTGTCTGGAGCATGACTGCCCTTCCAACTATCGTACTGTTTCCCTCCTCCCCATCTTATCATTGTTCAACTAGCTTCTGCATTCATGCAGAGAAGTTTTTCGGCTGCTCCCAAAGCCAGGTGAGCACTGCTTTCTTTACTTTATCATGCTTTGTCTTTTGTTCTCCGGGTCACAGTGACCCGGCACCGTTGACAATTCTCTCCAGAATACTCAGATCTTGTCTCAGGAATTGGGTCGCAACCTCCACATGCTTGTGCAGATCAGTAAACTGTTTGGGAACCCATCGTGCGCAGACTTTCCTGCATCCCAAGTAGTCATGAAATATGGCAAATGCAGATCCATAGCCGATATCCAAATTTGCAGCCAATTGAGACACTGTTATCCATCGATCTTCTCTAATCAAGGCATCGACCCTGTCAATGTGCTCTTGTGTGTGTGATGTTGATGGGCGACCAGAATGACCTTCATTGGTTATGCCTGTTCTTCTCGCTTTAAACCTTTTTACCCACTCAAACTTTTAATTGATTAATGGTGTTATGTCCATACTGAGTCAATATCAGATGGTAAATTTCCACAGGTTTCACTATTTTCTGAAGATGGAGCAGAGGGCTACTACATTCAAGTTGAAATCTGAACACTGGTAAAATAAATCTGCTACTGTTTTGGACTTATGTCCAGACGTTTGAATTTTGGAAAGAACTTTATGTTAAGTGCTTGTTTTTATTGTGATTTTCCTGAATGTTTTGTATTTGAGTTTTGGCCTTTTGTACACCATTATGGACTGTTTGGGATATTTGCATTGTATAAATAAACATGAGTTTGCAGTGTATAAATAAACATGAGTTTGGCTGGAAAATGTTTTGCCATCTGGCAACCCTACAGCACAAGCTGAGTGGAACAGGAAGCTGTGTGTAAAAGCTGAGTCTTCTGAGGGTGTTTTAAAAGCTCCTAAGTTTGACCAAATCTTGAGTTAAAAACATCTGGGAACCACGGGAGGGAACAAGTCATTTTGGTCTTTGAAGGGTGGTTAGTATTCCCCACATACCTACCCCAGTCTAGGAGAGGCAGGACAGTTATGTGCTTCTCAATTGGAAAATAAAGGCAACCGTTTGTTTGAGATGTGACCAGTGTTGTAGTGTGCCTAAGGAAGCACTAGGGAAATGTGCAAGCAGGAGCATTGTCTGGGACTGCCTAGGGACAGGAAGCAGTGGACTCAGGTCCTGGTTACAGAAGGCTGCCTAGACTGACAAAGCAGTAGCAGAAGCCCTTAAGCTGGAACTGTTAGCAGAGTTTTTCTGCTTTTATTTTGCTAAGTTGGAAAAAGATCAAACCGTTTGAATAGTAAATTAGTGCCTTGGATTGCTTGGTATTTTTGGCCATGAGATGATGGAGAGCCCTGTTTGACAGTACTTTACTTTTGTGCATAGGACTATGTAAAAATAAATAAACCCTTTTGTGTTTGAAAAAGGATTATGACTTAGAAGCTGTTTGCATTGAAAATACTGCTACTTCCCTATTGGCACTCCGTGAAGCTGGACTTTGTGTACGTGATGAGGGGATGGCCTTTACCAGGCTGGCGGGCTCGGAATCCATCACAATGTATCTATATCTATCTATATTTTAACACAGAGTTCTATTTTGTTTTGTTCTTGCTGGAGTGCATGCTTCTTTTTTGTTTTTGGTTGCTTCTCCTTTTTTTTTCTCTTATGTAAACCTGGTCATTCATGTGTTGAATTAAATAAATTGATATCATAAAATTTTTCTCACACTATATACATCAATGACATAATTTTATAAGAAATCTTATCAATGTCTTGACTTCTTCCTCTTTGGTTGATCCCATACTTATTAGAACACCCAGGCTCCTACTTTTATGCTTTGTAATAATCTATTTATCAAAACCAGTGCATATGTTTCCAAACAAATGGCTACACCACAAATGTATCAGTGGTTGTGTATGGCTCACAGCATGCCTCATTCTAAATTTTTAGTTAGCAGGACCAAATACCTAAAGAAAGAGAATATTAAAAGTTGGGCCATGTCTGCAGTCAGGGCTGGCAATTTCCCAGTACCAAATTTAACTTTTACTCATCACTTTTTAAAGGTGACGCCTTCTTACGTTATAAGTTCAATTTTCAAAGAAGGCTAGATCACAAGATGCACCCTGAAGAAATCATGCAATTTAAAAAAAATGGTCATAAGATGCATGATAAGAAGACAATGCAATAAGCAGTGTTAGTGCACTTTAAGAAGTTCTCCACCACTAAAGTTTTTTTCTTCATAAATTCGAGTAATATGTCTACTCCTCTGAAATCTACTGTACCATTGTTTTCTTTCTGAAAAAAAAACAAGATGATGTCCTTCATGTATAGCCTTCACTGACCCCCCCCCCACCTATCATGTTTCTTAGGCTATCATAAGCATAGATATAGCAAAAGGTTGGAAACAGAGGGAAGAGGAAAAAAAATCAGCTTAACACTATGATGAAATGGAAGCTAGATATAGTGGCCTTCAAAAATGTATTTCTGACATCAGCAGGGACTTAATACATATTAATTAACAGCATTTTGTCTTGGCATCTGGCAGTCCTGCCAATTTCAAGCCCTGACCTGGTATTTTTCTAACAGCAATCAGTGGCTACAAAGCGGCCAATGCACCGTTAGTCACAATACAACAGTAAGTTTGTGAACATACCTGAGCAATGTTCAAGGTCTAGAGCATTGGAGGATGGGCAGGACAAGACAGGACAGAACAAAAAATAAAGGAAGAAAAACAGAAAAGACAAAACAGTGACTATGAGGCCAGCTTCAAGGAACCCCATAAGTCAGACAACATCCGCCCCCAAGGCCACGTGACCTAAAAAGCAGACATGAATAAACATGCCTGTTTTCTAGTGATGCAGTTTTGCACAGCTCAATCAACAGTGTCATGTATTGAAAACTAGTAATACAATGGAACTTGCTTAATTGCATAGCTGCCATGCGATTAACCGGGCTATTCGAATAACCAGAACAGTATAGTGCAGTGTATGGAAAACCTGCATAAACCTATTTCCAAATGGCCAAAATACAAATAAAACAACATATTTAGCAGTAGCAGAAAATTTTGTACTCATTCCTTTATATCTGGTGTTCTGATGTTCTATTCTACTTTGATGTAAAATAGTCTGGAATTTTTTTTGTCTGCTTTCTCATGCTAACAGCTTTGACAGCACAAAGTTCTCTACTGCATAAAGTGATGAGAAATCATTCATTGGCGCAGAGTCTTGAGCGCACTAATTGACCGAGCTGGTGTCGGTGCATCATCGGTGTCGCTCTCATCTCCTCCCTCACCCCCACTGGGCTTATCATTTGATCTTCTGGACCTAGCCAGCTGCAGTGATAAGCTAATATCATTGTTAGTTGGCATGCCGTGGCACTCTACAGTTACATTACATTAGTGATTTTTATTCCGCCATTATCTTGCGGTTCAAGGCGGACGACATCCATTTCAATGAACTGTTCAAATTCCTCAGCAGTTAAGCCAACTGACAGCGGCAGTAAATCGTCAAGATCATAGGTGTCTGTCATCTGTTTCTGATGTGCCACAAACACAGCCTTGTGGAAGCAGTTAACAACTATCTGCTGCTTCATGTCTTTCCAAGCCTGAGGCAGCATATGAACTGCATCAAACAACATTACTGTTTTTGCAAGGCTGTTTGCTGACAGATTTGCCTCACTGCTGTCAATTTTGGCTAAGATTTTTTTTCCAGGACACGGCGACAGTAGTGGACCTTCAAATTTCTTATGATGCCCATGTCACATGGCTGGATGCATGATATTGTGTTGGCGGGAGGAAAATCAGTTTCACGTGCTGGAGATTTTTGGCAGCAAATTAGCTGCTTACAAAAAATATTTGACATCATCCACTCATTAGTGCTTGCATCATATGCGACATTGATATTTGCTGATCCCCGAAAACATTTTAGTGATTTGTTTTTTCCCCAATGACAAGCAATTTACGCTCTTCAGTGCCTGTCATGTTTGTACAAACCAGCACTGTAATTAATAAATCCTAGTTTAGTTACAGTTGAGGATATCATCAGGTTTATAATTACATAACAAACTGGGCAGAACTTCAGAAATCCAGCAATCAACAGTTGGCTCATCAGCATCCTTCTTAACGTGCATACGCTTGTAGACAATGCCAGTGCGAGGTTTCCATTGGCATAAATAAACCAACTGTTGCCTTGAAATCCAATTTGTTTAGCTTTTTTGCCAATTCCTGGTCCTTCTCCTGCAGAACTGGTCCACTAAGCAGCAAGTAATGACCACATGAAGTCATGAACCACACTATCAATGCATTCTCAACATCAGCAACTTTTCCAATGCATTGACAGTTCTGTTCGGGAATGTCATTACATTGTCATTATTCATTCTTGAATTTTAGCCAGTCTAGAAATTTGCGACTGAGATGCCTAGTTTCTGAACAATCTCTGACCGAGACTGCTTTTCCTTCAGCATGTTTACTACTTTAAGTTTATCTCTTAAAGTTAAGTCTGTGATTTACGCATTGTCTCCATTTTCGATTTTTAACTTTAAGCTACAATCAACATTTACACACTACAGTAAGACAGCAACAGTAAGGTGGGAAGATGTTCAATGAATTTAGTTCATGTCCTTCCCCCTAGGGCGTCATGAGTGAGGGGGCATGGTTCGGGCTGGTCTATTGTAAACTAATGATAGCCCAGGCATGGGTGATTGATATTAGAAGCGTTAATGACATTTATATACACTGCTGTAAGTCTGGACTTGCTCACTGGTGCATTTCCCGCTAAGATGCCAATGTTGTTGACCCACAGAGCCACATTCTATGCGATAAATCGAGACAACCTTCACCACTTCAGTATGCTAATAGACGAACTTATTCAATTAACCAGTATACAATATGTAAATAAGCGGGCAGTTTATTGTATAGGAAGATACATTTGGATTGGATTTTTATGCTGTTATGCAATTAAGTGGGATCCACTGTATTGCAACAAGACTAATTGCAATAATTTGTCATTTGTTATAGGTTCTATACATGACATGCTTATTTGGCAGAAGGTATACTTGAGGCTGGCCTTATAGTATAAAGAAAAATAAGCAATGCAAAAAAATAAGGTTAATTTTAAATATTTGCATTTATACTTAAAATGCTTAAAAGAAATATACTAAAAAGGAGCAATATAGTATGTAACAAACCTTCAGCATTACTAAACATTAAAACAAAAACTTATATTTTAAAAAGTCACTAGCTCAAACTGTTTTGTGTAGTTAGCTAAAGCAAAGAAAAGAGAAAGACCACCACCTATTCTATGCAGAACTGACTATTATGTTCCAGTTCACTACGGTACCTGCTTATTTAGGCCAAGCATATTGCAGACCATGTCTCGGGAATAAGGCTGTTCCAACACATATCTCAGCAAAGCAGTCTGTGGCTCAAAGAGATCCTAAGGAGGGAGAGGAGAAGAGAAAGGTATTATGAAGCCCACATAGAGATTTTAAATTCAGTTTTTATTTTCTGCTGAAAAGATAATCTGTACAGCACTTTTGTTAAGAGACTGATTATGTTCAAACCCTTCAGAGTGAGATCTACCAACCATTTTCTTTGTAGAATTATTACTGTACATATGAATAATGTTGTCAAGGCTACCATTTCTGAAACCTCATTTTGTTATTTTCTAAGGCACATATTCACAAATTCCTAAATACTCTATACCCAATATTTCTGTTTTTTCCCTCTGTCCACCACCTCTCTCTCTCCCCCTGCCTTGTGCCCTGGGTCAGACATCTCTTTCAACCCCCATTCAGCACCTCTCATTTCTTCCCGTCCATCATCATGTGCAACATTTCTTCCTCTCTCCCCATGCAGTCTCTCTTTCTCCCCTCTACCCTTTGTCCAACACTTCAAGTTTGTTTAAAATTTCTTATACTGCCTAATCACACTTCTAAGCGGTGTAGAATAATCATAAAAACTTACATTGACTAAAATACAAACTTAAAATTACAAGATATCTTTAGGGATGAGTAATACAGTCAAAGACATTTAAACTTTGGCAAACAGGAACGGAGGGTAAAATGGCGCAAGCTACAATATTCAGAGTAAAAGGGAACGAATAAAGAAAAAACAGAATATGTAAGATTTCTCTCTCTCCACGTCTTTGTTGCTTCTCTCCTTTCCTTTCACCCATCCTATATTCAATACTTCTTCCTCTATCCTCTCCCCTATGTGCAGCAACTTTCCTTCCTTCCCTCTGCTGCGCCACTGAAAACTCTTTCTCCCTAAGGCCTTGCTTCAATGGGTTAAGGCTGTGGCTGCAATTCCCACACACTGTCTGCCACTAACCTGGAAGCTGCAGGCAGTGTGTCGGAATCGCTGCCACGATCCATTGAAGAAACTCCTGTTGCTAAGGAAGAAGATTCTGCGTGACTGTGCAATTCTGTGGAAATCCTGCATTGAGCAGTTGCGCAGAATTCCATCAGGAGTACTTACTATACTCTTCTAATGATACCAAGCTTTGGCTATGCTTCCAGATAATAATGTTCTGCAAGCTGCTGTTTTCTCAGAGGGACCAAAGTATGGGCTACTTCTCTCCAACTGCTCCCACTTAAAAGAAGGTACTGCTGCTAGCTCACTGATCAAGAGCAACAGTGCGTTTCTTCAGAAATTTTGGTAGCAACTAGAGAAAGGTAGAAACAAATGCAATATTAATGATTTTCCACCCAAGGAGCAGCAAAGAATATTCTTTTATTTAAGGCTATTCGTACTCTTACAGCAAATTCAATTTTTTTGCAGCAAGAGACTCAATTGCTTTAGCGCTTAAGATTATGTTTAATTAAAGTATGTGACGATATCTTTCTGTAGCCTTCCACCTTTTTCTCCTTACCGTCAAGCATAAGCATCCTTACTATAAAAGCACTCAAAGGCTTTGTTTTTAAGTAGTGGCAGGATCTTACCTTATCATAAGGTAAAAGACCTTTTAAAGGAAAACGCAGAGTTGTAGGATCCAGTTTCCAGGAATTACATATAGCTCCAGAGTTGTTCACCACTGGAAGAAGGCTGCAACGTCCTGCACCACACAAAATATAAGAAGAATTAAGTCTTCCAAAATGGTTTGGTTTAGCATTGTTGCAGCAGTCTGGATCTCACTGCGGCAAATGACACCAGCCACAGAAGTCTAAGAGAACATTATTAGTTTGATAACTCAATTTGCATCTCCAGTTGGGATACAAATTAAAACAGCAGTAAATGCAAATCATATACAAACATAACCTTACGAGCATAAAATCTAAAGAAATATTACATGAACAAAGAGGAAAAGGGGATGGCACTTGATATACTGCTTTTTCTGTGTGTGGTTACAATCAAAGCAGTTTACATATTTATTTTATACCTGGGGCATACCATAGTTTATTTTATACCTGGGGCAAAGAAAAATTAGGTTCTTACCTCGGTAATCTTTCTTGTAGATGTGTCTAATGGTCCTGAAATGATAGAGTTCTGCATCCCAACTTGCAAATTGCTTGCAAAAAAACTGTCAATCATGTTTTCAACTTTGCCTGCTTCCTAGGGATCTGCTCCTGCCCCCTCAGGTCGTACAAAAGCAATCAAGTAGCACTGAAATAATAGACATAACTGGAAGGAGGGAAACGGGGAAAAATCCCCGACACTACAATTCTGTTCTGCTCCTTAACAACGCAAACAAAAGCAAAATCCAACTGGTCTGCAGTAAATAATGAAAGCAAAACAAAGAAAAACTGTAGACAAGGGTACAAGATGCACGCTTAGTTTATTAAAACAATTAGGGTTGCGGTTCAAGTCACCACCTTTTACAAACCAGGGCACCCGACACAGTCCGTGTTTCGGTTAACACACCTTAATCAGGGGTCCCTAATTTGAAAGGTATCAATTGAAACAGCAACAAAAATAAACTTATGTCCGATTCTAATAAAATGTCGCTGGAGCAAAGAGTCAGTGGAGTAATTGCAAAAAATTGCTAAAAAATTCTTTAACATCCTTTGTTAGTGAAGGTGCTGCAAGGAAAATCTTTTTCGGACGTCATCATGTTTGAACGCCACTCATGTGACTTCTATTTCAAGTGGATAGTCAGTGGCATTCTTTGTCAGTTGCAAGTCAGAACGCCATTGTTTAAGATTGACAGACTACTTCACCCGGTACGCATGTTTTCAGTTTCCCTCCCGGTTTGTCTGCAGTGATTTATTTGATGTGAGAAGGATTTTGACTGGAGTTAAATATCAGATTCCTTTTTGTTCACAAAAACATCTATTACTTGACATGCCTTTCTACAGCAAGTTATTCACTGGCAGTTTTGTCTACCAGTAGAGTACATTGGAGTTTCAAGTTCAGGTCTCCTGAAGCAGATTTCGAAATGGGGCCGCAGTAGGGACCCTCAACTACGTCTAAGATAAGTGATGTTATTTACACTTGCTTGTCAGTTAAACTCTGAGGCATGACATATTAAACTAAAATATATAAAAGAAAATAAAAAAACCAATATATAAAAGAAAAAACATTATATAAAAGAAAAAGAAGAAAAATACAAAACAGAAATTAATTGAAGAAGCATATTATATGCTATGACTGGATGACTTAGCTCCGCAAGGGGGGCAAACACCCCCCATTAGAGCTATACATCTCTGAGCATAAGGAAGCGACATCAATCAATAAACTGCTTTATAATATATGGTCTTCTAAATTAGGAGATAAGTTGTGTGTATTCATATATATTGGTATACATTAGTATACTGTTTCATATCTCCTTTGGAATAAACATAATACCCTATAAAGAGATTGTTGAATACATCCATCTTTAGCATTCATTTTTAACATTCAACTTTCTTCCTTTTTTCTGCTTTCTTCTCAAAATCTATCTACTTTTCCATGTCTTCCCTTCCCATCTATCCATGTATACCATCTCCTCTCTCTTTCTTCTTCCCTATTCCCATCTATCCATAAGAAGCATTTCTTATCTCTTCCTTGCTGCACCCACTGATGTGCACCATCTCCTCCCTGTGTCTCACCTTCCTCTCCATCCCTGTGCACCATCTCATCCCTATCCCATGGTCATATGGGCTGTCGTCTTTCTCCTTTCCTTCCCATAGCCTGGAATCGCTCTCCTCTCCCATGGTCTGGCATCTCTCTCTCTCTTTCCCTCCCTCTTCCTGAGGGCTAACATCTCTCCTTATCTCAAGGTTCAAGTTTATTATTTGATATACTGTTAATCATTACGTTTAAGCGGTTTACAATAAATTTAATAAAAACATATCTGATAAAACGGGATTAAAATATAACATTATTTACTGGGACACAGACAATTTTCCAACTCTTGTTCTCATTCTGAAAATTCCACATAACACTACCTACATTTGAGGGTGTGGCTTTTCCCCTCATCGCATGACATATGGGGCGGTCAATTCAGGATCAAACAGAATCTTCCAGGGGCTGATCACTGCGCTGGGGGATGGGGAGCTATGAGTGAAGGGCAGGCGGTGGTTCTGTGAAGAAGTATGGTGCAACAAGGCCTCTGTAGCTCGGATCCTCTGTTTGGATGAGTACACTAGGAAGTGCTTGAGCAGGTCCAGGGCTGGAGGAGATGCATATTGTACAATATGTTCCAGTGGTATGGGTGGGTTCTCCTTGAAGGAGATCTTGTTGTAATCAGGGAATTCTGTGATTTCCAGACAGATCTTCTCAATGAGGGTGTCCAGGATCTGCAGTACACAGCACAGTTGTTGAATATAATTTTCTCCAGGGAAGAGGGGCGAATTATTGAGCAGCTTCTCAAAGATGCAAACAACCGCCCAAAACTCCACACCTTTATCATACTTCCAAGCACCATATAGAAGCTCAGGGGCTCAGTACCATCTAGTGGCCACCTGATGAACATAAGAACATAAAGCAGTGCCTCTGCTGGGTCAGACCAGAGGTCCATCATGCCCAGCAGTCCACTCACGCGGCGGCCCATCAGGTCCAGGACCTGTATAATAATCCTCTATCTATACCAATCTATACCCTTTTCCTTCAGGAAATTGTCTAATCCCTTCTTGAACCCCAATACCATATTCTGTCCTATCACACCCTCTGGAAGCGCATTCCAGGTGTCCACCACCCTCTGGGTAAAGAAGAACTTCCAAGCGTTGTTATGAATCTGTCCCCTCTTAACTTTTCCGAATGCCCTCTCTTTCTTGTATGATGGCTATACAGACAGTCACCTTCATTGGAAGATACTCTCGCAAGTCCAAAGTCTGCACTCTTCAAATGTCCTGTGGAGTTGATGAGGTGGTTGGCAGGTTACTCTCTTTTCCTTTCTGCGGTCTGGTATCTCTCCTCCTTGCAGTCTGGCATCTCTCTCTCTCCTCTCCTTCCCTTCCATTCTGTGGTCTGACATCTTTGTCTCTCCTTCCCATTCCAGTGGTCTGATATCTCTCTCTTCCCTCTTTCCATCATCCTTCTCCGGAATCTGACATCTCTCCCTTCTTTGACTCATCTCTCCTCCCTCTCAGTGTAACATTTCTCCCTCCCTCCTCTCCACCACTATCATGTTCAACAATTCTCCTTCTGTCCCATGTATACCATCTCTCCTTTCCTCCCACTCCACACACTTATGTCTAAGATGAAGAAATTAGATTCTTACCTGCTAATTTTCTTTCTGTTAGCCTGTAGACTGGTATAGTTCCTTTATGGATGGGTATTATACCTCACTGCTATCAGCAGGTGGAGACTGAGATCAAACATGTATATCAGCATAGCTTCTCCTCTACTAATCCAAATAGCCAAGCCAAATAGCCAAGCAGAACCTAGGAAAATTCTTAACTGAAAAACAGTAAAATACACCCCGAACAGGAGTGTAAAAACAACAAACAACTGTTGGAACATGTGTAGAACTGTATCCTGGAAAATAAAATATCTCCACAGTTCACCTTCTAAGCTAGCTGAGCCATCACCGCTGTTCTTAATTCTCCCTGGCCCTAGAAAAATACTAGAACCCGCAGAAAAAAAATCAAAATCTGCACACGAGCAAAAACCCGCAAATCACCACACAAAGACAGGTAGGGTGGGGAACTATATTGGTCTATAGGCTAACAGAAAGAAAATTAGCAGGTAAGAACCTAATTTCTCCTTCTATATCGCCTGGTAGACCGGTATAATTCCTTTACGGATGGGACGTACCAAAGAAGTACCCATCTAGGGTGGGACCCCCGAAGAGCCGACACCAGAACACGTTCACCGAATACCGCGTCTGACAAAGGAATGCAGATAAGACTAAACTGCAGCCTTGCAAATATCCACTGGAGGGACTAGAAAAAAGACTCAGCCCAAGAAGCTGCCTGACCCCTAGTAGAATGAGCCTTGAGAAATTCTGGAACAGGCTTCTTCTTCAGAAGATAAGTGGAAGCAAGTCTCCTTGATCCAGCACACAATAGTAGCTTTAGAAGCGCCATCCCCCTTACAAGGACCTGCTAGAAGGACAAAGAGATGATCCGATTTCCTGATCTCCTGGGTCCTCTGCACATAAGAGCAAAGGACCCGACTGACATCCAACTTGCGCAGCTGTCTCTGCTTGGAAGAGCCCGCCTAGCTACCCAAAACTGGGAGGACCACTGCCTTTGTCAGAAAGGAAGAACAGGCCTCAAGACAACCCGCTCCCTAGAAAACTCCAAGAAGGGAGCCCTACAAGAGAAAGCCTTCAGCTCAGAAACACGTCTAGCTGAAGTAATGTCCGGGCTTAGACACCACTCTCCGGGATCTAGCACGTGACGACTTAGGAAGTCCACTTGAACATTCTCCACTCCGGCTATGTGGGAAACTGATATTTCTTGAAGGTGTGACTCCACCCAGACCATGAGCAGAGCCACCTCCCGGGCCACCAAAGTGCTCCTGGTGCCCCCCTGATGATTGACATAGGCCACAAAAGGGGAACCAGGAGTCCAAAAACAAAGTTCCAACAGAGCTAAGAGGGGAGCCGAATTAGCCTTACCACTTGCTACCGGAGACTGAGGAAGACTGTATTAGTAGAGGGGAAGCTATGCTGATATACAAATTTGATCTCAGTCTCCACCTGCTAGTAGCAGTGAAGTATAATACCCATCCATAAAGAAACTATACCTGTCTATCAGGCGATACAGAATTTTCTTTTCCCTCACCCACCGGCAGCATCTCTTTCCCCAACCTGTGCAGCCGGTCTTTTCCATCCCCTCCCAGCCCGTGCAGCATCTGTCTTCCTTGCTTTCCCAACCCCCTTCCCCCAAAGCCCATGCAGCATGTCCTTTCCTTATTCCAAACCCCAGTTCTCCCTTCTCAGCTGGATCCTATGGTACAATAGTTCACAGTTCCCAACTCCTCCACCCTACCATAGCCCCACTGCTGAATTTTAAAATCTATGGGCAACCAATGCGAAGCCAGCCTCCCGCCATTGCCCTGCTCTGGAAGTGTTCTTTCTGCAGCACTTCCTCTTCCCACACAAATAGGCCACTGCAGAAAGAACACTTACGGGGCAGTGCAATGGCAAGAGGCTGGCTTTGCTTTGGCTGCCCAAAGATTTTCAATTTCATCAGCAGGGAGGTGGGAGGTGGTAGGTGGGTGAGTTGGGACTCAAAGAGTCTCCTGGAGAGTGTAGTGTCAGGCGTACAGTCACCATGGGCCTAAAACTGCCAGGCGGACCTTTGTGTTTGACAATTTTCTAACAAGATGGCGGACAGTTAAGTCATCTACTGTTCCGTCTCCTTCCAACTACTTTTTATTTTTTTTCTTTTCTTTTGTCTTTTATAATTTTTATTGTTGATTTCTAATTTTTGCTTTTGTCTTTGATCATAATTTCTTTTTCTGAGTTTCTTTTCTATTGTTATATATTTATTTTTCAAATTACTTACTGTTTTTGTGATTTGACCGTTGGTCCAGCCAGGCAGTTGAGGGGCACTGCACTTATGGTTTGATGGACCTTTAGGTGGCGACTGGGAGAGACCGGACTGGGACCTTGTTCTGATTGGGTTGTGGAGGACCTGGTCTGAATACTTTGCTCCTGAGCGCCGACGGCTGCGTGTTGCAGTTTGCCCCTGTTTGGGAGTGGAAAGGGAGGTGGCAGGTTTCAGGCGGATGGCCGGAGGCAGCGATCGAGCCAGGCTCCTGAGGCGAGAGCAGCACAGACGCCGCACTGCAATCGATGGCCTGCAGTTAGAGAAGCTGAAGGGAGCTTCCCACAAGATCCACTATCTGAATGTGCTAGATAGATCGTGCCCAGCTCCGGCGCCCTTGGTCGTTGCGGTCCTCTTCGCCGTCTCCGCTTGTCTCCTGCGCACCCGGCTCCGGTGGCAGAGGCCTGTTTGGCGATTGTCCGGCCCGGAGTTTGAGAGCTTCTGCCCCGAAATCCCAGTGTCTCCAAAGCTCTCTAAAGTTTCCTGCCGGTGTCGCTATGGGGAACGCAGCAACAGCATAGCGGAGGGTTCCCTGTCAACCTCAGCTCCTGCAGCGTCAGCACGCACCAAGATCGGCGCCAAGTAACTTTTCAGCAGAAGAGGAGCTCTGACAGTCACCACAGGCCTCATCTAGGGCAGTCTCCTTGGAGCAACCGTTCAGGGTGGCGGCAGGAGCGCGGGCAGTATGTCATGGGGAGGAATGCATAAGGGAGAACATCACAGAGGAGGAGATGTGGGCATCCTGGGACTATCAGCCAGGCCTTTTCCCTGGAGAGGTCTTTTCTCTGGGATCATCATCATTCCTCCAGAACTGACTTGCTCCACTTCATCACCGAAGTCGAAACCGTGGATTGTAGACATTGTTTTATTTTTATTTTTCCCAGTTTATGAATTATTCTTAATCTTATTCATTGTTTTTGTTTTGTTCTATTTCTATCATTTAAATTTCTCCAGAATTCTTTTGTACAACGATTCCTCCTTCTGCATCTATTCCTTTCTCTCCTCTACCTTCCAAAGTACTAAGTTTAATACAATCTTGTTAGAATGTTTATTTTCTTATTTTACCTCTATCTCTACTTTTCACTTCTTTATTACTCTCTAGGTACTTTAGTTAGATTGTGAGCCTTCGGGACAGTAAGGGAATTTCTAAGTACCTTTCTTACTTATAATTTCAATGTATATTTTCTGTAAACCGCTTAGAACTTAACGGATGTAGCAGTATATAAGAAATAAATTACATTACATTACATGTGCTCTAGGGGGAGGACCTTGCAGTCAGACCACTTTAAGTCCCAGCCTAGCTAGGAAGGGGCCAAACAGCCTGTGCTCAAGCTCCTGAGTTATAAAAAATACTTGCAGGCTGGTTAGCTAGGTGTTCTCAAGGACCGATCCTGCTAGCAGCAGATCTCCTTAATGTGGGTCTGCATCTTCTCCCAGGCAGAGGTTCCAACAAGTGGGAACCTCTGGGCACCAGGCCTCCAAATAAACACTGAGAAAAAGATACCCGAAAAAAATAAAACCACAGAGCAGATCAGAAATACTTCTGAGCAACTTGTTTGAAGAAAACAAACTGAGGGGGCAGGAGCAGATCCCTGGGAAGGACGCGGAGTTGAAAATATGATTGACAGTTTTCTGCAAGCAACTTGCGAGTTGGGATACAGAACCTCATTGTTTCAGAACTACTAGACATTTTAGAGCGAGTGTACAATTGGGCAGACTGGATGGACCATTCTGGTCTTTATCTGCCATCAATTACTATGTTATGTTACATATTGCAATAGAATGAAGTGTTAAGTGATTTTCCCAGAGTCCCAAGGAGATGAAGTAGAAATCGAACTCACAATCTCAGAGTGCTGAGACAGCTGCTCTAACCACTAGGCTACTCCCCCACTCAACAACTCAAATACTCTACTGCTGGCATTTTTGTTAGTTTTACATTTCCTGGAACATTTAGAGGGCTGCATTTCTGCTCTGAAGACTGTAAGGCTGTTTATAGTTATTCTTCATGTTATTTTAAATTCTTTAATTTGTATTTATTCTCTTTCATTACTTTTTATTAAGGGCTCCTCTTACAAAGCAGTGTGAACGATTCCCATGTGTGTTTATGTGATGCCAGCAGAGCGGGATTGATTGTATATCCGCTACTAGCTATAAGATTAGTTCTCTCGTCCCTCCAGTATTCCCCACTCCTGATGAAGTTATCGAAACGGGGCCTTGTCAAGTGGAGATATAGCAGCGATATGAACTTATGAACTTGAGAAGATTCAGCTAAGTTGATTTATTTCTTAGCAGTTTGATATCTAATTATGACTTTCACTGTTTACGAATGATTTTTTGCGATTGATTTTTTTGGCGGATCTCAAGCACGCTCTACATTCCCCTTTCTTTCCTACTTTGGATACACACCTGCACTTTATAATTATATATTTATTTATTGGCACCAGAAAATGTTCTGAAATAAGGGAAATGATGATGTATGGAACAGGGTTTATTTAGACCTTTGGTCTGGTGCTAGTTACCTAGGAATACCTGCTTGGGGCTTTTGGTTATTCGTAGGGATAATTGCACCCTTACTGAAATCCCCTTATCAGGTTGTTGAAAATCATAAGCTCAGATTTAAATTGCAGGTGCCATCCCTTTGTTGGGAATCAAAGGGTTTTGGGTTTTTTTTACCAATTTTTCCATTTGAGTCTTTTATGGTATTGGTAATACATATTTTTCAGTTTTTTGAAGCAAATGCGACAAAACCCATTCAATTCCTATGGGCGTCATTGCATTTGCTGCTCAGGAATCACTAGTACAGCTTTGTAAGAGAGGTCCTAATTTTTTTTAGGACAGCATTTTAATGAAAATTTGTAATTGTGATTAATCACATGATTACAGGTACTGTATGTTATTTTTTTTTCCCTTACTGCAGCTCCTTCTGACTTTGAGCAATGGAGGGATAAGTGACTTGCCCAGAATCACAAGGAACTGCAGTGGGGAAAAAATATAACGTACCTTTAATCTTGCAATCAACCATGATTAAAATTTTAAATTGAAATACAGGTTGTTGTTTTTTTTTTTTAGCACTTCTAGAACCTCCATAAAGCAAAGTTACTTACTGTAATGGGCGTTATCCTGTGATAGCAGGCAGATATTTTCACATGTGCGTGACGTCATCCACGGAGCCCCGGTATGGACAGTGAAAAGTATAGTATCACTTTAAGCTTTAGCAAGCTTTTAGACTGCCCGCACCGTGCATGCACGAGTGCCTTCCCACCCGATGCCAGCTCGTGAGGTCATCAGGGGAGGTGGGCGGGTTGTGAGAATATCTGCCTGCTATACCAGGATAACACCCGTTATGGCAAGTAACTGTGCTTTATCCTTAGGCAAGCAGGCAGCATATTCTCACACGTGGGACTCCCTAGCTTTAGAAAAAAGGGATGGATGGAGATTTGGGTTACAATAACTCAGAAAAATTTGAGTTGCTTCGCAAAGCATGACCTAATGTCTGATCTGAGAGCACGGAGGCAAGGGAAGGAACTGAATGGGACAAAAGTATAAGGAACTGGAAAATAAAAAACTTGAAATGGAATGTGGCCATGCAGAGTCTCGATGAAAAGCTTTAGGTAAAACTGATGTCAAACGAAGAGAATGCAAAAGTGGCAACACGGTTATTATGGGAGACTTCAACTACCCCGGGATAGACTGGAGTCTTGGAAGCTCGAAATGCGCTAGGGAGACAAAATTCCTGGAAGCCACGCAAGATTGCTTCATGGAGCAGCTTGTTAGAGAACCGACGAGAGGAAATGCTACTCTGGATCTAATCCTAAATGGGTTAAGAGGACCTGCAAAGGACGTAGAAGTAGTGGGGACGTTGGGAAACAGCGATCATAATATGATCAAGTTCAAGGTTGAGGTAGGAGTATCAAAAGGTAAGAGATCCATAGCGACAACCTTTAACTTCAGGAAAGGAAACTACGAAGCAATGAGGGAATTGGTAAGGAAGAAACTTAGGAACACTTCCAAAACATGGCTAACGGTAAAACATGCTTGGTCCTTCTTCAGGGACATGGTGAGCGAGGTGCAAAATCTGTATATCCCCAGATTCAGGAAGGGGTGCAAAAAGAATCGAACAAAAGACCCGGCGTGGATAACCAAAATAGTGAAGGAAGCGATAGGCAATAATAAAAATTCATTCAAGAAATGGAAAAAGGACAAATCTGAGGGGAACTGGAAAGAGCACAAGAAATATCAAAAAGAATGTCACCGTGAGGTTCAGAAAGCTAAAAGAGAGTATGAAGAAAGGCTAGCCAGGGAAGCAAGAAATTTCAAACCGTTCTTCAGATATGTTAAAGGGAAGCAGCCAGCTAGAGAGGAAGTGGGACTGCTGGACGACGGAGACAGGAAGGGAGTGGTGAAGGAGGAGAAGGTAGTGGCAGAAAGGCTTAACATGTTCTTCTCGTCTGTATTTACTAACGAAAACACGTCCAACATGCCGGAACCTGAGCAATTCTTCAACGGAAGTCAAGCAGAAAAATTAACATTCATAGAAGTGAGCATTGAGGACGTTCGCAGGCAGATAGAAAAACTAAAAACTGACAAATCCCCGGGTCCGGATGGCATACATCCAAGGGTTCTGAAGGAATTAAAAGAGGAGATAGCGGAACTACTGCAGCAAATTTGCAACTTATCCCTGAAAACAGGCGAGATCCCGGAGGATTGGAAGATAGCCAACGTTACACCCATCTTTAAAAAGGGATCAAGAGGTGATCCGGGAAACTACAGGCCGGTGAGCCTGACTTCGGTTCCGGGGAAAATGGCAGAAGCACTGATAAAAGAAAACATTGATCAACATTTTGAAAAACACGAACTTCTGATAGCCAGCCAGCATGGTTTCTGCAAGGGAAGATCGTGCCAAACAAACTTATTGCACTTCTTCGAAGGGATTAACAAACAGATGGACAAAGGAGACCCCATTGACATCATATATCTAGATTTCCAAAAAGCCTTTGACAAGGTGCCCCCATGAACGTCTACTCCGGAAACTGAAGAACCATGGGGTGGAAGGAGACGTACATAGATGGATCAGAAACTGGTTGGAGGGTAGAAAACAAAGGGTAGGGGTAAAGGGCCACTACTCCGACTGGAGGAGGGTCACGAGTGGTGTCCCGCAGGGCTCGATGCTTGGGCCGCTGCTATTTAAAATCTTCATAAATGATCTAGAAACAGGGACGAAGTGCGAGATAATAAAATTTGCGGACGACACTAAACTATTTAATGGAGCTCGGACTACAGGGTGAAACTGAAAGAAGCCAAGAGAGAGATACGTTTGGCGAAGGCACAGGCGGAAGAACAAATGGCTAAAAATGTAAAAAAGGGAGATAAAAATTTTTTCAGATATATTAGTGAAAGGAGGAAGATAAAAAATGGAATTGCTAGGCTAAAAGATGCTGGGAACAAATATGTGGAGAGTGATGAGGAGAAAGCAAATGTGCTAAACAAATACTTCTGTTCTGTGTTCACAGAAGAAAATCCTGGAGAAGGACCGAGATTGTCTGGCAAAGTTACACGAGAAAATGGAGTAGATTCTGCGCCGTTCACGGAGGAGGGTGTTTATGAGCAACTTGAAAAACTGAAGGTGGACAAAGCGATGGGACCAGATGGGATCCATCTCAGGATACTAAGGGAGCTCAGAGAGGTTCTGGCGAGTCCTATTAAAGACTTGTTCAACAAATCTCTGGAGACGGGAGTGATTCCTGGGGATTGGAGGAGAGCGGATGTGGTCCCTATTCATAAAAGTGGTCACAGGGATAAAAGCAGAAAACTACAGGCCGGTGAGCCTCACTTCAGTTGTTGGAAAAATAATGGAAGTGTTGTGAAAGAAAGGACAGTGTACTTCCTTGAATCTAATGGGTTACAGGATCAGAGGCAAAATGGCTTTATAAAAGGTAAATCGTGCCAAACGAACCTGATTGAATTTTTTGATTGGGTGACCAGAGAGCTGGATCGAGGACATATGCTAAATGTAATTTACTTGGATTTCAGCAAAGCCTTTGATACAGTTCCTCATAGGAGGCTGTTGAACAAACTTGAAGGGCTGAAGTTAGGACCCAAAGTGGTGAACTGGGTCAGAAACTGGCTGTCGGACAGACGCCAGAGGGTGGTGGTTAATGGAAGTCGCTCGAAGGAAGGAAAGGTGACTAGTGGAGTCCCTCAGGGTTCGGTGCTGGGGCCAATCCTGTTCAATATGTATGTGAGTGACACTGCTGAAGGGTTAGAAGGAAAAGTGTGCCTTTTTGCAGATGATACCAAGATTTGTAACAGAGTAGACACCGAAGAGGGAGTGGAAAATATGAAAAAGGATCTGCAAAAGTTAGAGGAATGGTCTAATGCCTGGCAACTAAAATTCAATGCAAAGAAATGCAGAGTAATGCATTTGGGGATTAATAATAGGAAGGAACCGTATATGCTGGGAGGAGAGAAGCTGATATGCACGGACGGGGAGAGGGACCTTGGGGTGATAGTGTCCGAAGATCTAAAGGCGAAAAAATAGTGTGACAAGGCAGTGGCTGCTGCCAGAAGGATGCTGGGCTGTATAAAGAGAGGCGTAGTCAGTAGAAGGAAGAAGGTGTTGATGCCCCTGTACAGGTCACTGGTGAGGCCCCACTTGGAGTATTGTGTTCAGTTTTGGAGACCGTATCTGGCGAAAGACGTAAGACGACTTGAGGCGATCCAGAGGAGGGCAACGAAAATGATAGGAGGCTTGCGCCAGAAGACGTATGAGGAGAGACTGGAAGCCCTGAATATGTATACCCTAGAGGAAAGGAGAGACAGGGGAGATAGGATTCAGACGTTCAAATACTTGAAGGGTATTAACGTAGAACAAAATCTTTTCCAGAGAAAGGAAAATGGTAAAACCAGAGGACATAATTTGAGGTTGAGGGGTGATAGATTCAGGGGCAATGTTAGGAAATTCTACCTTACGGAGAGGGTAGTGGATGCCTGGAATGCGCTCCCAAGAGAGGTGGTGGAGAGTAAAACTGTGACTGAGTTCAAAGAAGCGTGGGATGAACACAGAAGATTTAGAATCAGAAAATAATATTAAATATTGAACTAGGCCAGTTACTGGGCAGACTTGCACGGTCTGTGTCTGTGTATGGTCGTTTGGTGGAGGATGGGCAGGGGAGGGCTTCAATGGCTTGGAGGGTGTGGATGGGCTGGAGTAAGTCTTGACAGAGATTTTGGCGGTTGGAGCCCGGGCACAGTACCCGGTAGGGCTTTGGATTCTTGCCCAGAAATAGCTAAGAAGAAAAATTTAAAAAAAAAAATTTAAATTGAATCAGGTTGGGCAGACTGGATGGACCATTCGGGTCTTTATCTGCCGTCATCTACTATGTTACTATGACTACAGAGGAATGCGAAGAATTGCAAAGGGACTTGAACAAACTAGAAGAATGGGCGACGAGATGGCAGATGAAGTTTAACGTTGAGAAATGTAAGGTATTACATGTGGGGAGCAGAAACTCAAGGTACAACTATACAATGGGAGGGATATTATTGAATAAGACTACCCAGGAAAGGGACTTGGGGGTATTGGTGGACATGACAATGAAGCCGACGGCACAATGTGCAGCGGCCGCTAAGAGAGCGAATAGAATGCTTGGTATAATCAAAAAGGGTATTACAGCCAGAACGAAAGAGGTTATCCTGCCGTTCTATCGGGCAATGGTGCGCCCGCATTTGGAGTACTGCGTCCAATATTGGTCGCCGTACCTTAAGAAGGATATGGCGTTAGTCGAGAGGGTTCAGAGGAGAGCGACACGTCTGATAAAAGGTATGGAAAACCTGTCATATGCTGAGAGATTGGAGAAGCTGGGTCTATTTTCCCTGGAGAAGAGACTTAGAGGGGATATGATAGAGACTTATAAGATCATGAAGGGCATAGAGAGAGTAGAGAGGGACAGATTCTTCAAACTTTCGAAAAATAAAAGAACAAGAGGGCACTCAGAAAAGTTGATAGGAGACAGATTCAAAACAAATACTAGGAATTTCTTTTTTACCCAACGTGTGGTGAACACCTGGAATGCGCTTCCAGAGGACGTAATTGGGCAGAGTACAGTACTGGGGTTCAAGAAAGGATTAGACAAATTCCTACTGGAAAAGGGGATAGAGGGCTATAGATAGAAGATTACTGCACAGGTCCTGGACCTGTTGGGCCACCGCGTGAGCGGACTGCTGGGCACGATGGACCTCGGGTCTGACCCAGCAGAGGCATTTCTTATGTTCTTATGTGTGGTACCGGGTCGATGAAAGAGAACAGTCTGTGAAACTTGGTGTCAAGAATAAGTAGGTTCATAGTCAATGCATAACAGGCGAAATAGTGATTAAGAACGAATTGGGGAGTGTTACAATGCCAACCTGCCCTGAGGGGCATGGATCTTAGAATAGCGTTTTCCCGGGGCAAGAATTTAAAAGAACTTCCGAGTCCAGCTATGCTTCCTGTACCCCGAGTTCCCACATTGTTGAAGGGACACAGAAGATGTGGCTCGTGTAAAACCTGCAAGTTTTGCAAGAGAGGTTTGTGAATATTGAAATTGTGTATTATGAAAAACAGACATGTTACTGGGAAGTATGGATTCTTTCTGTGTGAGGATTCATAATACAGGTTATAACTCAGAGCAAATTTTGACCCGGTCTTCCAGTATTGCAGGCATTGTTTAGTACTTATAGTTTGTTCAGTATATGTTTAGTAATATTTGGATGTGCATGTAAAAGGAGTTGGAATGTTTATGAAGATGGGAGGCTGATCTTCTTTTTGTCTTCCAGGTCACTGGATATTAAATGTGGTTGGAACATGTTCAGTTATAGTCATTTTTCTTGATTTCCTGACGAAGCCATGGGCGAAATGGGTCCCGTTGAGATCACGATTGTGAAGTTTCATTGCTGTTTGAAGCTAAGTTCAACACTTATAGTGTTTACAGAATATTTATATTTATTGTTTTAACACGATAAGATTTTGCATTAAGGTTGGTGAGTGGTGACTGACCGGTGATTGATAAATTAATCCCCCCGAATGGATCAGTTTAAGCTGCCCTACAGTGAGTTGGGGAATGAATTTCTGAGGTCTCACCACAAATGAGTTTTATATTTTGAATGAAAGCTCAGCCAACTCTTTTCAGCATTGAATAATGAATTATTTATGATCTCTGGCAATAGTTATTTCACCCCACATTTATGTTGTTTAATGAGCAAAATGCTCATCAAACTTTTGGAGTCGGATGACGGCGGCGACCTCGGGAGACCCTTGAGAAAGTGCTATTTATGTGCGAAACATGTCGGGTCTGGCTCCCCTGGTTTGGCTGAGATAAGTATCATCTCGAACTTTGGATTAGTATCTATAAACACAATTGAATGATAAAGAATGATAAAGAATTGTAACATAATTCATTAAATGTTTACATTAATTATAAAACTAACATATTCGTATTGAAACTGGAAAAGACAGCCAATGATGAAGCACCACACTATGCTTCCCGCGATCTAAAAGTATTTTTTGCGGTGGAGTGGTGGGGCTGAGGCGTCCTTTCTAATACTATATTTGACAACATCATTTATGTAACATCCAGACCACTTATAAAGATTGGGGATCTATTGACATTTATTTGGCTGGATATAAATTAATTTAATAAGTGGCCTCTATTGTAGTTGCGCTAAATGGATGTTATACATAGAAAAAACATAACTTTGAAGATTTCTTCCCAGGAAACAGGAAGGAGTAACAACATGGAACAAGAATGGGTAGGTATTTCGTTTTGAAATCCCTGTGCATCAGAGTAAACAATTTGAAAAGCGTATATTTCTAGTAGGTCAAATTGGCATGTTTCTCCTTCTTCCACTGGCAAACTCATGCATGTCTATTTGGGAAATAGATGTGAAATCACTTGATTAGTCAGGACTTAAATTTTTAATTGCAAGATAATTACACACCACCAATTCCAATTTCCTTAAAAAAGAAAACTTAATTCCTTCAGGCATAGAGAGTACAAACTAAATTATATATTATCCTCTCATTCTTCACTACCTCCGAAACTATACCCCTTCCTAGGTTCAGCATCTCTCCATCTATTTTACTTCCCTCCTGCCAAGGGTGGAAGGAGGAAATATTGGGAGTGCCGAACCACATGAATATGTGAGACAACTGCTTCGCAATTAATATCACATTTCTCAGTGTCTAATTCATAAATAAAACAGTTTCTCTCCTTTGTAACAAATACTTGGATTTCAGCTGTAGAATCATAAACTAGATGTAAATTACTTTTCAACAAGTTATTCTGCAAATAATTCCCATTAAGAAGTCAGAGGGCACGTGCAGTAATACTTGACCTCAAATATCAAGGTCGCAAGACTAAACAGATGTTATACCTTCCAAGTCTGTTTTATCAATTTGTGTGTTAAGTAATTCAATATTTTATGCTTTCTTATACTTACCACAAATTGAATTTATTCTTGCTGTAGGTCTGAAGCTGTCCACAAAGTCTGACACTAGGCTACCCAATAACTAAAAATATAGAAAAGTGAATAGGATTTAAAAAAAAAACAAAAATCAATGTTGATGCCTATAGATTAATCCTTTAAAGAAATAAATCCAATACAAAAAAATAAATTCACTGCTGTCAACGTCATTTTCAACTTTGCCTAACTACATTTGCTGTGACTTCTGGAGAGCGAGTAGCGATAGCAGAGCTGGTTCCTGAGGAAGGGGGTGTTATCCTTCGAAATGGAGCCCCATTGGACATTATATGCAGGCTACATAAAATTACTCCAGATTTTCTTTGGAGAAGTTAAGTACTATGCTCATTTTTTCTGTCCAGCTTGTGATTGTGTTCAGCTTGGATGAACTCTGGCTGCTGTGTACCCTCGGGTGGGGGGCAGAGACAGCCTTACAAGTTATTTTCTTTTGTTATATCATTGTTTACTTAATTGTTCACTTTTAGGACACTGGTTTGTGCACTAGTAACTACACAAATTGCACATTTGGGGCTGTCCTAGGATGTTTCACAAGTAATACCCTGTTGGGTGTATGATTGTCACAGCTGTGCATTAGGGGCGGTGTTTCCCCACTGCGGGCTTTGGGACTGAGGACTCTCCATTCACACAAAAAATTTATTAGGTGTGCTTGTCAGGGCTGTCTCTTCCTCTCGCTTGATTTTGGTCGGGGGGACTTTTTTTCTTCTTTTGTCATGGTTATTTGAACATCTGACATGCTGCCATTCAAGTGATAAATCATCAACGCAATGTACAGAACCAGAGAACTGGTAAGTGGCATAAAAAATAGTGACAGAATGAAATAAAATGCCTGGGATAAAAACATTATATAACAGCCTAGCAGCATATATATTCTTAATATCCAACTTGAACAATCCTAATAAGCAGATTTATCAGATATGTCTCCACCAACCGTATATTATTTAAACTGGCTGTATGTGTCAATACCGGCATATACCGTGTTTCCCCGAAATAAGACTGTCTTATATTAATTTGGGACCCAAAAAAGGCCCTAGGTCTTATTTTCAGGGATGTCTTATTTTTTCATGTAATGATCATCTCTCCCCTCCTCTCCTCCACCCCAATTCTTCCTATTTCCTTTCTCTCCCCCACATGTGCAGCATCTTTCCTCCCCTCTCACCCATCCCCTTGTGCAGTATCTTTCTAGCTCTCCCTCCCATCCCTTGTGCAGCAGAACCCTTGCAGCTTCTATCCCTCTCTTCCTCCCATCCCCCCGTGTAGCATCTTTCTATCCCCCCTCCACCCGCTGACCCATCTCTCCCTCCCATCTGAACGGCGAGACAGGAATACCTTATTAAAAACCCGCAGTGTCGGCACTCGGGAGCAATCTACACAGGCTGCATCACGGCCTTCTATCTCCCAGGCATTACTCTGCCACGTTGAGATAGAAGGCTGCGAAGCAACCTGTGTAGATTGCTCCCGAGTGCCGACGCTGCCGATTTGGTATAAGGTATTCCTGTCTCACGGTTCAGATGGGAGGGAGAGATGGATCAGCAGAGGGGGTGCACAGCGGCAGGGGGGGAAGTGCCGGTAACTAGGGCTTATTTTTGGGGGTAGGGCTTATTTTAAGACCTACCCCGAAAATCATATTAGAGCTTATTTTCGAGGTAGGTCTTATTTTCAGGGAAACATGGTATCCATCATCCAATCTGCTTTTCTTTGTTAATTTTAATTTTAATTTTCTGTTTTTTCTTTTTAATAATTTACTGTAATTTATTTCTAAAAGTTGACTATTATTCAATTGAATTCACTTCTAAAACTTTCATATTCTTAATAGAAAATATCGGCTAGCCCCTTCCCAGCATAGAGAAGACAAACACATTGAAAGTACAAGCCAAAACTAAAACGGCTTTAAAGCTAGAGTAAGCTTGGTCCCTTTTTAAGGACACAGTCACCAAGGCGCAAAATCTATATATACCGCGTGTCAACAAGCGATCCAAGAGGAAAAAGAACAAAAAAACGGAGTAGAGGTGAAAGAAGCAATCAGAGAAAAGAAAACTTCATTTAAGGAATGGAAAAGGTCAAAAATGGATGAAAACTGGAACAAGCACAAACAACATCAACGCAGGTGCCATAAGGCAGTAAAAGGGGCCAAAAGAGACTATGAGAAAAAATAGCTAAGGAGGTGAAGAACTTCAAGCCATTCTTTCAATATATTAAGGGGAAACGACCTGCAAAGGAAGCGGTGGGACCGCTGGATGACTATGGAATAAAGGGAGCGCTAAAGGAGGACAAAGCAATCGCCGACAAACTGAACACATTTTTTGCGTATGTATTTACCAAAGAAGATTTACACAGCATACCGGAACCCATCAGGCTATATGCTGGAAACAAAGATGGAAAACTGACAGGATTGATGGTCAGTCTAGAGGAGGTGTGTAGACAGATTGATAGGCTTAAGAGCGATAAATCCCCAGGACCAGATGGTATCCATCCGAGGGTCATCAAGGAATTGAAAGGGACTATAGCTGAACTGCTTCAACTAATAGCCAATCTGTTGATCAAATCGGGAAAGATTCTGGAAGACTGGAAGGTGGTGAATGTTACACCGATCTTCAAGAAAGGTTCGAGGGGAGATCCGGGAAACTACAGACCGGTGAGTCTGACCTTGGTACCGGGAAAGATGGTAGAGTCACTGATATAGGACCGCATCATTGATCACCTTGACGGACACGGGCTGATGAGGACCAGTCAGCACAGTTTTAGCAAAGGCAAATCATGTTTGACGAACTTGCTGCACTTCTTTGAGGGAGTAAACAGACAGATAGACAAGGGCGATCTGGTAGACATTGTGTATCTGGATTTTCAGAAGGCGTTTGCCAAGGTTCCTCATGAACGACTACTTCAGAAAATTGCGAGCCATGGAATCAAGGGTGAAATGCTCACGTGGATTAAAAACTCGCTGGAGCATAAGAAACAGCGAGTAGGGGTAAATGGACAATACTCGGACTGGAAGAGTGTCACCAGTGGGATGCCACAGGGCTCGGTGCTTGGACCCAGGCTCTTCAACATCCTTATAAACGATCTGGACATTGATACGACAAGTGAGGTGATTAAATTTGCGGATGATACGAAGTTATTCAGAGTAGTGAAGACGCAGGGGGATTGCGAAGATCTGCAACGTGACATAATCAGGCTCGAGGAATGGGCATCAACATTGCAGATGAGGTTCAACGTGGATAAATGTAAAGTGATGCATGTAGGTAACAAAAATCTCATGCACAAATACAGGATGTCCGGGGCGGTACTTGGAGACCTCCCAGGAAAGAGACTTGGGAGTTCTGATCGACAAGTCGATGAAGCCGTCCGTGCAATGTGCGGCGGTGGCGATAAGAATGCTAGAAATGATAAAGAAAGGGATCACGAACAGATCGGAGAGGGTTATCATGCCGCTGTACCGGGCCATGGTGCGCCCTCACCTGGAGTACTGCATCCAGCACTGGTTGCCGTACATGAAGAAGGACACAGTACTACTCGAAAGGGTCCAGAGAAGAGTGACTAAGATGGTTAAGGGGCTGGAGGAGTTGCTGTACAGTGAAAGATTAGAGAACTGGGCCTCTTCTCCCTTGAACTGAGGAGATTGAGAGGGGACATGATCGAAACATTCAAGGTATTGAAGGGCATAGACTTACTAGATAAGGGCAGGTTGTTCACCCTCTCCAAGGTAGGGAGAACGAGAGGACACCCTCTAAAATTGAAAGGGGATACATTCCGTACGAACATAAGGAAGTTCTTCTTCACCCAGAGAATGGTCAAAAACTAGAACGCTCTGCCGGAGTCTGTCATAGGGGAAAACACCCTCCAGGGATTCAAGACAAAGTTAGATAAGTTCCTGCTGAACCAGAACGTATGCAGGTAGAGCTAGTCTCAGTTAGGGCGCTTGTCTTTGACCAGAGGGCCGCCACGTGTGCGGACTGCTGGGCACGATGGACCCCGGGTCTGACCCAACAGCGGCAATTCTTATGTTCTGGACTGGTCTAGTGGATGACAAGAAATATTTTGTTTGTAATGCTTATTTTCAGGCTGAGTTTGTGGATACATTTTTAGAAGAGTGCATCACCACTTTCAGAAATTTAGCCACAGAGTCACATTATTTTGACAGATTCAACTAATAAAAGTGCCTTTACAAGAGTTTAAAATATAACATGGGATATTTCTAACACTTTCAAAATATATCCTTACCCAATGAGACAGTTTGCCTTCAGGATAAAGCTTTCGGATCTCTGTGACAGCAAAATAAGCAGGCAATAAGCAGGCATTTCTGTCCAAGATGTAAGCTACAACCTAGAATAAGCAGAATTAGCAAAATAATTCAGCCCGAGCAAGGAAGTGCTATCCAATTAGCTGAAAACTGACAGAATTTGATGACCTCATAAGCCTCTTCTTCACATATAAGACCTAATTCTTGGAAAACTATACAAATGGAATACTATGGACATTGATTTTTAAAAGATGTTCTGTTGTTGGCTACCTTAGATTGGAAATTAAAGGTTGTTGGGCTATACAGATATACTGTTAACACATAAGACAGGTTTTGGTTGGGATTTATTTTAAACTAAGTTTGGTTTGGGCTTATTTTTATTGTTTGCATTATTCTGTTATCTTTTATTCTCTTGCTACCAGTTATGGCCTTTCTCCATTTTTTGAAATAAATATATAAAACATATTAAATAAATGTACAACTTTTGTGCTGATTCTTTAAAAAAGGACAGCCTACAAGAATCTTTTTTTTCCTCCAAAGCCAAATATACTCGTAGCTACAAGAACTCTGTTATTACTAAATTTGAAATAAACTTTATTGAAGGCCCCTTCTCTGTGCTTTCCTTTTGCCATAATTCATCCAGGCAGAAACAGGAAGTTGAGTTATTGGGGACCATGGCAGAAGATAAGAATAGAAAGGGGCTGCATGCGGCAATTGAGAAATGCTGCCAAGGCTGGCGGTTCCTTACAACAAAAATGGATGTGTCTGCAAAACTGAAGGTGAGGATGTCGTCGGACCAGCATGGATAGAAAGGGGAGGAAATAACAATCCCCTGAACCAGCTTCTTAAGTAGAATAGGGGAGGCTGGGGTGGAAGCGAGGGGAAGGGGAAGAACTCATGATACCAGAAACAGAAGGGAGAGAGAGAGAAAGATAGTGGGCAATGGTTTAGAGCAGGGATGGAAGGGAAGGAGAAGGGAGAGAGAGAGAGAGAGAGAGAGAGAGATAATAGACTGCGAAGAAAGGAGAGAGATAGCATACCACAGGAAGGGGGAGAAAAAGTGAGAGAGATATGCCAGACTGCGGGCAGGAGATGAGTGATACCAGATCAGGGGAAGGGGGATGGAAGGAGAGACTTGTCAGACCACAAGGAGGGAATGAAAGGAAGAGAAAGAGCTGCAAAACTGTGGGAAGGAAAGAAAAAAATATGCTAAACCATAGTAAGAGGGAAAATAGAGATGTCAGAAGAGAGAGGGGGAAAATGGTGCACAGGGATGAGAGGAGTGGGGAAGGGAAAAGAGATGGTAGAAATGCTGTTTAGGATTGATGGGAATTGGGAAAAAGGAGGGAGGAGATGGTGCACATGGATGGAGAAGAGAGGACGACATGGAAAAATAGATTGAGAAGGAAGCAGAAAAATGAAAGTTAAAAGTTAATGCCAAAGATGGATGGAGCGCCAAAATAATGATGTAAACTTTTTCACTCAATCCGAAATACATACATTAACATCCCATTCATTAAAGCATCCCAAATAAATTATATCTTATAGTTATATCATGGCCTCAGCCCCACCACTCCATCGCCAGTTATAAGTTTATAGAGTGAAGCATTATGTGGACCTTCCTCGTTGGCCAGTAAATATTATTTTTTAGGATTTTTTCTTCTTTTGTTCTATTTATAAATTAATAACATTTTAAACTTTTACTTTAAAGCTACTTATCTTAATAGCTATATGACCCGGGAGAGGATGACCTGACATGTTTCGCACATCCGTGCCTTTTCAAGGGTCTCCCGCGGCTGCTTCTGTCATCCGATTCACAGCTAGTTTAGAGAGCAAGATAACCGTATAAAATACCTGGCTAACTAGATACCAATCTGCTGAGTACTGTCCCATTTGCCATGTTTTCATATTATTGGATGTGATTTACAAAGTTTTGTTAACATTTTAACAAGAAAAAATGTGCACAAAGATGCCTAAGGATGAAAATAAGGCCTAGTGAAAAGACCACTAATGTACCTTCATGAATCAGCCCTTTCATTTCTACAGACTGTCTGACTTCCATAACTATCTGATTACTCGGATATGTGGCAGGGAACTTTCCATGCTTACCTCTCTAGCTGCTAAAAGCTGCTGTACAACAGCAGAGCTCACAGTGTTTGGAACTGTTTGGATTTTTTCCAGAATTGCTTTCAGCAGATCTCGCACACCCTGAAGTAAAACAGATAATGCATTTAACTAAAAGGGATTCCCTTACCCTCAAAAAGTTAAATTAGATGTAAAGTAAAATGAAAAGCCCCTTCTCACCAGAGCAGCATCTTTCAAATGGCCAGAAGCAGAAAGCTGCAGTAGAGCCAAGGATGAATAATGACTGTACCATGAGATTAATAAGAAAATAGCCTGCCATATGCAGTAAACAAATGCAAATGTAATATGCAGACATATCATGCTGTTATAACTGTACACATGCGCATTTGTTTTCTGCACCAACAACCATGTCAATCTGTGGTGTTCTCATGCATACACAATTTGTAGGAGATATAGGTGTCTATTAATCTGCACAGATATAAAAGTTATAGCAGAAGTGCTATAACTTAATCAGCACTTTTGTTAGGCACTGTTAAGCATATATCTGTTTAAGTAAATCATTGTTTTTAGGTTTGTTTGAGTTTTGTTTTTTTTTGGGGGGGAGGAAAGATTAGGTTCTTACCTTGGTAATCTTCCTGCTGGTAGACAGACACTCCATTCCTGAGAATTCTTTTAGGGAACTTCATTAGCATTTTTTTGCACCGCCTCCCATCCTTCTGGGCTGTCCTTCAGTTCCTCACTTGGTATCAAAGCAGATGGTCAGCCAGAGGAAACAGAATAGGGAAGGTACAAGGACACTCCTCGAGAAACATGTCTGCTCATATCATTAAACACATAACAGATAAACAAAATTTAACCATGTGCAATACATAACAAGGTGAAAACCAAACAAGTCACCAACTTGAGCGCAAGCTGCACTAAGAGTAAGGGAGATTTTATAGATCCCCCCCTAGCTTATTCAACACAGAATCGCGTCCTCTATCCTTGTCAAGGCTGTACAAAGGAAAGAAACCAGCACCTTTGAAGCAGTAAGCAGGCAAATGAACATCTAACAGAGTGGACTTCAAGAATGGAGTGTGTCTACCAGAAAGAAGATTACAAAGGTAAGAACCTAATCTTTCCTTCTGGTGTGAAAGACATTCATTCCTGAACCTGTTGGATGTATCAAAGCAGTCCCTCGAGTTTAGAATGGGACAGAAGAGCCTGCTGTAAGAACTAAAGATCCAAATGCAGAATCCTGTTTAACTCCTATTCCACCTTGTAAAACTTCATGAACATATGGAGAGAAGACTGGATGGCAACTCTACAGATTTCTTTTGGGGACACTGCCAAAGACTCTGCTTCTAATGGAGTGTACCTTCACGGATATAGGCAGATATTTCCACTTCTGATATACGAGGGGGTGCTGAAAAGTTCTCAGCCCAACCAACTTCCTACATTCTGAGCATTATTTTGCCCCTGTAGCTGAAAAAAATGTTATTTTATTTTGCAAAGTGCCAATTTGTAGAATCGTAATGCTATGCTTTAACACTGTTTCAGATCATTGGTTGAACCATGTCAACAAAAAGTGTGGAACTCTGAACCGTCATGAAGTTCCTATTCCTACACAAGAAACTCCAAAAGAAATCCATGAATGTATAATGCAAACATTGAGTGACAAATGCTCATCATACTCTACAGTGAAGAAGTGGTATGCAAACTTTCAGAGTGGAGATCGAGACTGAAGAGGCAGCAAGGCATCAATTCCTAAAATTGTTGTCCATGCCCACAACCTGATTTTGGCAGCTCAGCGAATATTGGCTAAAACAATTGCTGAGACATCACAGATATCCAGGAAATGTTTGGGGTGTATAATCCATGAGCAGCTGGGTATACAGAAGCTGTCAGCCAAGTAGATGCCTAAACGTTTGAGTGCTGACAAGAAACGATGTCAAGTGGACACTTGATTCTGCAGCATTTTCAGCGAGCAGATGCCAACTTTTTGGAATGACTAGTTACTGTCAATGACATGTGGTTACATTACTATGATCCTGAGACAAAAGAACAGGCCATGCAATGGCGGCACTCAGGTTCTCCAAGACCAAGGAAATTCAAGATCCTTAAGTCAGCAGGATAGGTCATGGCCACAGTTTTTGGGGTATCACAAAAGTCAAATCTCCACTCCTATGAAGAAGTCTATACTCAAACACTCGCACTCCACTTTTATAGTTTATTTATACTCGGAGCTTGATGTTCGTTCAGGAAAAGGCTTCAGAAATAAGGAGTACTACGTACTCCGTACTGCAATCACTGGCCAAAAACCTGTTCTTTTATTTCATTATCCATATTATGTTTCTACTAATTTAAACTATTTTTTTAAACTATTTTTTAAACTTTTTCGTTATATCTCTTATTTTACACACTACCTGATTGAGTGCAGACCGCTTCAGAATTTGAAAAATCTCACAAAAAATGATTTATCTTTAGTGTTTTCATTACTCTGTTTCCATTTCTGAGCTTCATCAATTCTGTGCTATTTCGTTACTTCTGACAGAACACTAAGAAGCAACATTACTGTGCTCTAAAATCGTCTCTGAAGTAGTGGACAAACCAGCAGTCCGCGAAACGCCGGCCGCGTAGGCTCTGGCTCTAGTCCCGAGAGCGTTAAAAGCTCCGGTTCTGGTCCTGAGTATGAAATAGCACAGAATTGAAGAAGCTCAGAAATGGAAACAATGGTCTGAAAGGAGAGAAGTTGGACCTGGGGTGGTGTGGAGGAAGAGGGAAAGAGATACTTGAAGGGAAAACTGTTGGGAAGTAAAAGGAAGATTTGGTGGACCTGGGGAAGGGAGGCAGGGGGAGAGATGGGATGGGGGAAGTTGGGAAGAGAAAGGGAGAGAAGTTGGATCTGGGGATGGGAGGGAGACTGAAGACCTGAGCCACCTTCTTGTTGGCTGCTGATAAAATCAGATCAAATGTCGGGCATTCCCACCAATTCATAATGCATGTGAAGGCTTCTTGAGACAGTAATCATTCACCGGGATCTAGGATCTGCTGAGGAAATCCACTTGCACATTGTCCACTCCAGCCATATGTCCCTCCAAAAGCGCCAACAGATGGGCCTCCGCCCATTGAAAAACATCTGAGCTTCCAAATGTAGAGCACCCCCCTGGCGACTGACATAAGCTACTGCCATTGAATTGTCTGAGAAAACTCTATTACTTTGCACTGCAGGGCACCCCCGAACACCTGAGGCACCAAGCGGATGGCTCAAAGTTCCAAGCAGTAGATCAACCATTTCTTCTAGGAAGGGGAGCAGTGTCCCTGAACCAGAAGCCCCTCGCAATGTGCCCCCCCAGCCATATAGGTTGGCATCCATCATCAGGATCACCCATGTAGAGATGCAAAGGGGAACTCCTCTGATGAAAGACTGAGGCTCCAACCACCAGTATAGACTGCAACAAGCACATGCCTTTGCAGGCTCCATCAGGACAAGAGTGCATCCTGCAGCAGGTACAAGTGCACCCTTGCCCAGGGGACTATGTGCAAGGTCGCAATCATTGATCCCAGCACCTGTAAATAATGCCAGGCCGTTGGAGCAGTCTCATTCTGAAACTCCTGTATCTGATGCATAAGCTTCTCTCTAGGTTTCTGGGAGGAATATTTTGTCATCCCTTATGTTAAGATGAACTCCCAGATACTCCAAGATTTGTGCCAGCTCCAAGTGGATTTTCTGAAAGTTGACCACCCAGCCCAGCCTCTGCAGCAGTTGAATCACTCTTTGAACTCAGATTGGGCTCTTATTAGCCAGTCGTCCAGATATGGGTGTACTTTTATGCACACAAACTGGACGTATTGTTCCAGCAAGATCACAAACTGGACGTGTGGTTCCAGACCATAAAAACATAAAAACTTCCTGTGCTCTGGAAAAATAGGAACGTGCAGATAATAATAATAATAACAGCTTATATACCGCAATACCGTGAAGTTCTATGCGGTTTACAAAGATTAAGCAAAGGTACAAATTGATTGACTTTAAGAGGGGAGGAAGAAAGAGGGTTAATAGGACAGGAAATCCATTTTTGAGAAGAGAGTGATCAATAGAACAAGTTAATTGCTATAGAGGGGAGAGAGAAGAGAGGATCAGTTGTCTAGATACTTTAGGAACAGGTGTGTTTTCAGACGTTTCCTAAATTCCTCATAAGTAGTGGGCGAAAGCAATTGTTCTAAGTCTTTACCCCATGACGCTGCTTGGTGCGAGAGAAGATGTTCATGGTGTTTTTTCAGTTTACAACCTCTCACTGGGGGGGAAACAAAGTTGGAATGTGAGCTTCTCTTGTGTCTGTTGGCTGAGAAGACGAAAAGGTCAGTTATATTTAGGGGCAAGTCCGTGTAGTGCTTTGAAGCAGAAGCAGGCAAATTTAAACTTTACGCGCGCCTCCATTGGCAGCCAATGCAGCTGCCGGTAGTAGGGTGTCACGTGGTCAAACTTCCTCAGCCCAAAGATTAGTTTGACTGCTGCATTTTGCATCAATTGTAAACACTGCATGTTCTTTTGGGAAATTGCTAAATAGGCGATGTTATAGTAGTCAAGTAGACTCAGTACGAGGGATTGGACTAGAGTTCTGAATGCCGCTATATCGAAATAAGCTTTAATGGATCTGAGTTTCCAGAGAGTGAAAAATCCCTTTCTGATCAAGGAGTCCACCTGGTCTCTCATGGTTAGGCACTGATCCAAAGTTACACCTAGTATCTTTATGGTAGGTTGGATAGAGTAATTAAGATTGATACATAGTGGTGATTTGGTGTCAAGCAGATGTGGTGAAGCAACGAAGAAAGTTGTCTTTTCTGAATTAAGTTTGAGCCTAAAGGTTGTCGTCCAGTGCTCCATCACGTTTATGGCTTCTGAAGCTTTAGGAATAGTATCAGAGATAGAATTAATGAATGAGATGATGATCGTAAAATCATCTGCATAACTAAATAGTTTTATCCCTAACTGGGTTAGCTGCGTGCCTAGTGAGGACATGTAGACGTTGAAGAGCAATGGAGGTAGCGGAGACCCTTGTGGCACACCGGATGGATTGCTCCAGGTATCTGAAAGTTCATAATTAAAACATACTTGATAAGTGCGGGATATAAGGAAGCCACGGAACCAATTCAGCACCTCGTCCCTGATACCAATGGCGTCTAGGCATTGCAGCAGTTTCCCGTGGTCTACTAGATCAAAGGCAGAACTCATATCGAATTGCATAAACAGGGCATTAAGGCCCTTACTAAACAATAGGCGCAGATTGTCTAAAATAGCCACAATTACTGTCTCAGTACAGATAGGCCTCCATCAAATCCAGAGAGGCGAGAAATTCCCCCAGTGCCACTGACATAATTACCGACCTCACTGTCTCCATCTGGAAACGAGGTATCTTAAGGGCTGCATTCACTGCACCGAAGTCTAGAATTGGCCTCCAGTCTTCTGGGCCTCACTATGAAGTATATCGAGGATTTGCCGGAGCCCAAGTCTTCCTCTGATATGGACTCTATGGTTTCCAGATCCAGCAGCCTTTGCACTGTTGCTCAGACTTTGACCGCTTGTCAACCTTGTACCCATCCTGAATGATGTCCAGCATCCAGTGGTCTGTAGTGATCTCCGCCCATACTTCCCAATAGGCCGATAACCTCCCTCCAAAGCACAGAGGCTCGGCCGATGGCTTGAAGTCATAACTGCTTCTTGGGAGCTGTTGTGAAACGGGATCCTGAAGATTGGGGGTGCCTGGCTTCTCCAAATCCTCATCTTGAGCTTTGAAATGAGTTTTGGCCTGAAGGAACATAAGAACATAAGCAGTACCTCTGCTTGGTCAGACCTGAGGTCCATCATGCCCAGCAGTCCGCTCACGCGGCAGCCCATCAGGTACAGGACCTGTGTAGTAGACCTCTATCTATACCCTTCTATCCCCTTTTCCTTCAGAAAATTGTCCAATTCCTTCTTGAACTCCAATACCATACCTTGTCCTATCACTCCCTCTAGAAGCGTGTTCCAGGTATCCACCACCCGTTGGGTGAAGAAGAACTTCTTAGTATTGGTTCTGAATCTGTCCCCTTTCAATTTTTCCGAATGCC
Organism: Geotrypetes seraphini; assembly: GCF_902459505.1. Lineage (NCBI taxonomy): Eukaryota > Metazoa > Chordata > Amphibia > Gymnophiona > Dermophiidae > Geotrypetes > Geotrypetes seraphini. The sequence goes on along the minus strand of NC_047086.1, from coordinate 241,002,608 downwards.
CTCTAGTTCTTATAGTTGTCGAAAGTTTGAAGAATCTGTCCCTCTCCACTTTCTCTATGCCCTTTGTGATCTTGTAAGTCTCTATCATATCCCCTCTAAGTCTCCGCTTCTCCAGCGAAAAGAGCCCCAGTCTCTCCAATCTTTCAGCGTATGAAACGTTTTCCATACTTTTTATCAAACGTGTCGCTCTCTTCTGAACCCTCTCGAGTATCGCCATATCCTTCTTTAGGTATGGCGACCAATATTGGACACAATACTCCAGATGCGGGCGCACCATCGCCCGATACAACGGCAGGAAAACTTCTTTCGTTCTGCTTGTAATACCTTTCTTGATTATTCCTAGCATTCTATTCGCTTTCTTAGCAGCCGCTGCGCATTGTGCCGACGGCTTCATTGTCATTTCCACTATTACCAAGTCCCTTTCTTGGGAACTCTCACTCAATAATAGCCTTCCCATCGTGTAGCTGTACCTCGGGTTTCTGTTACCTATGTGTATGACTTTACATTTCTCTACATTGAACTTCATCAGCCATCTCGTCGCCCACTCCCCTAATTTGTTTAGGTCTCTTTGTAAATCTTTGCTGTCCTCTTGTAGTCCTAGCCCCATTAAATAGCTTGGTGTCATCTGCAAATTTTATTACTTCGCTCTTTGTCTCCGTGTCTATATCATTTATAAATACATTGAATAGCATCGGTCCAAGCACCGACCCCTGTGGAACACCACTCGTGACCTTCCTCCAGTCCGAGTAGTGGCCCTTCACTCCTACCCTCTGCTTCCTGCCCGCCAACCAATTCCTGATCCATCTGTGTACGTCTACTTCCACCCCATGGTTCTTTAGTTTTCGAAGTAGGCGTTCATGGGGTACCTCATTGAAGGCTTTTTGGAAGTCTAAGTATACAATGTCTATGGGGTCCCCCTTGTCCATCCATTTGTTAATTCCTTCGAAGAAGTGCAATAAGTTTCTCAGGCACGATCTTCCCTTGCAGAAGCCATATTGGCTTGTTTTCATAAGTTTATGCCTCTCTAGATGCTCCTCAATGCTATCTTTTATCAGCGCTTCCGCCATTTTCCCCGGAACTGAGGTCAGACTTACCGGTCTGTAGTTCCCGGGCAATATCATCTGGAGGCCCAAAAATCACCGCAACCTGATCCTCTTGGAGCTCGAGGACTGCTGCCCAGTAAAGACTTCAGCTTGCGATCCTGCACATTGACCTTAATCCAGACCTTTCGCAAAGAATAAATGTCCCTTAAACAATAATTTACTCCAGATTGCCTTGGAGGAGGAATCCCCCCACCCACTGTCTAATCCAGTGTTCTTCAACTTTTTGACACCTATGGACCAGCAGAAATAAAATAATTATTTTGTGGACCAGCATCAGTCCATGGACTGGCAGTTGAAGAACAATGGGCTAAGTCGTGGGCCAGACCCCGCCCATTTCTACCCAATCGCCACCCCAGACCCCGCCCCCATAATAGTACGAATTGTAACACTATTTTTTCCATTCATTTTTCACAGATACACATTATAATCTTATTAACAACACATAATGGTTAACCACAAAATTAAACTACACAAAGCACACTGACAGCAGATGTAAATTCTCAGAATTGACATAATTCAATCACTAAATCCAAAAATACCTTTGTTGTCTCCCTCCTTCCATGCTATGCCTTACCTTCTGGCCTGCTCCCGCCTGGCCATTTTATGCCGCCCCCGGTGTTATCTTCAGGCCGGCTCCCTCTTTCTCACTGATGCAGTGCACAAAGCTGTGGGCAGCGGTTCCTTGTGCGTCCCGAGCCTCATTTGGAAGCCAAGGCTTCCGGTCCAGGCGCAGGACACATGTAGGAGCCACTGCCCGTGGATTTGTGCACTGAATCAGTGAGGAATAGGGAGCTGGCTCGAAGATAATGTCGCATTGATCACACCATGGACCGGCGGTTGAAGAACACTGTTTTGGGCCTGATGCATGTGCCTGCCTTGGCCTTGTGGACCGGCAAGAAATTTCTGTGGACCGGCACTGGTCCATGGACCAGTGGTTGAAGAACACTGGTCTAATCCATGGCATGCTGCAGGCAGAAATGAAATAAGCAGACATTTTGCTTGACTCTAAAAAGATCTTACAGAACATCAGCTACACAATCCACACCAGATATTAAAAAACTGGTGATCCTTCCTGGCAATTGCCTCTGGATCATGGCTCAACTTGGAGTGGCAAGACCGGGCGACAAGAGATGCTGCTTTCAAACCTGAAGCCATGGCCTCGAAGAGCTTCTTATGAACAAGTCCAGCCTGTGGTCTTGGGCATCCTTCACTGGGAAAGGAGGTACACTTGGGAACCTGCGTCACTATGGAATCCACTTTCAGTGGAACAAAGAGCTGGTTAAATTCAGCATCCATTGGATAGAGGCTTGCCAGGCTTTGGCTACCTAAAGGGGCCCCCTCCAGGACCTCCCAATGGTCCGTGAGTATTTTTGTAATGACTTGAGAAGGAAAACAGGTGGCCTGTGCTTTTGTGCTACTCAAAAGTGTGGACTGTGTAGCAGAGGACTGCAAAGTCTCTATCTTTAATTCCTGGAAAGAGTCTGTGATCACCTCCAAAAGCGCTGAAGGCTTCAACAGCCTGTGTATAGTCAGGTCCTCTCTGAGATCAGGGGTCTCCACCAGATCCAGATCCCCTACAGATGAAGCAGCAACTCCTACTACAGAGGACCATGACTGTGAGAGTAAAGGCATTGAAATAGAGTCCTCTATATCTCAGTCTTCCTCAAACTGACTTCCCTGTCTTGAACATGGCACTGTTGCTGGGGAATTGTACTCTTAGGAGGGAACCCCTGGCACATGCATGGTCACAATCCCCAAGGGTTCCATGTGGCCCTTATAAATCATGTAAGCTTCAAACATCATAATGATGAATTCAAGGAGGAACCCCTGTCCAGAATGTCTAGAGGGCCCCTTCGGACACTCACAAGTTTTTTTCTGGGGTTCTGCAGCAGCGCCACAACTGCACTTCATCAGGGATGTACTTGCGCTGCTCCCTGGTTCAAACTTGGACTTTTTCCTTTGGCTCTCACACCATCTGGGTATAAAGATCCCCTGAGGGACTAGGGGAGGCTAAGCCATTGGCTCGCGGAATGTGGGACATAGATGATCCTCAGACGTCCATTCATTGTGAATCTGGCCTGAATCCAAGGTATCCTAGCCTAAGGAGTCCATCACACCTGATTTTAAGCAAAATCAATGTGTTTTGAGGCCGATAGAGGCTTTTATTTTCAAATCAGGAAATCCAAGATGTCCACCATGGCAGCGATTTAGTTCCATAAACAGCCCAGCAGAGCTACATGGAGGTCAAAAAACTAGTGATTTGGGGATTTTTTTTTAGGTCGGGGAACTTGACTAACATCAGAACCCCCCAAAAAAAATCCAATTTAAAGAACCCCCCCTCCAATTTTGCTATACAGGCCATTGTCAGCCTGTTACTCACTGTGCCATGCTGTGTGCTGGGAGCTATATTGTGCTGAAGCTTCAGACAAGTTATAGGGATAACATCTGCCTCAACAAGCCTGGAATCCAGACTGCTTGCAACTTCAGACTGCCTTTCAGGTCCAATGAACTGGCCAGAGACCTCAACCCTCAACGGATCTTGCGAATGCAAATGGGGGAGAGGAAAACAGTCGGTTCCAATCCTAGAAAAACAGCCACTGAGCCACTCAGCCTACACTCAAACCCACTGCAGACAAACCTAGGGCAAGCCTTGCTCCCAAGGGATCGGTCCCCTGAATCTTCAAACTTTTAGGACAGACTATCCAAGTGGGTGTACTGCAAAGCAGTCTGCCCCTTAGAAACAGCTCTTGACCTCAGAGTCTGCGTTCTCCTGCAGCCAGAGATGCTCCATGATTGGGATCCTCTGCTGCATTGAAGAGCTTCGCAGCCGGTGAGCAAAAAACAAATTTAATTTAAAATAAACACAAGCAGAAAAGACAGATTCCTATCATCTCACTTGTAGAGAGAACTGAGGAACTGAATAGCCCAGAAGGATGGGAGGTGGAGCAAAAGAATGCTAATGAATCTACCTACAAGAATTCTCATGAGAAGGGATTGTCTACCCATAGATTCAGAAATGGAGTGTCTGTTGCACCAGAAGAGTAGCATGAGAAATCAGCTCATTAAAACATAATTTTTATAGTCGGGAAACAGTTACAAATATATAAGTAACACTGCCCCAATCATTAATTTGTACTTTAAAACAAATAAGAAAAAAAAAAAAAAATCACAGAAGAATAGAAGGTCAAAACATAATGATGCCAGACAGAATCCTCCCCGAGCTCATGGAAAATCTTCCAGACTGGTTAAGGTTGGAATGGCAACTCCTGTCTCCATTGAGATTGTGTCACGTTTTGAGTATCAAGATGCCTATGTTGTATAAGGACAATAGAATTTTAATGGACACTTGGAAGACTTTAAAATTTATTACTAATTTAATAGATGAATTTTTCAATTTGAATGTATTTTTTTAATAGCATTGTGTGTGTGTGTGTGGGGGGGGAGGGGTGATATATCTATTTGTCATAAATTATAATTGTAAATGTATTTAAGTGCTTTTATAGTTATATATGATGATTATATTATATTTTGCACTTACTCATGGCTTTAAAATGAATAAAGAAATTCAAAGAAAAAAAATGATTGCCAGACAGCAAGGATATGCAGAAAAAGAATAATTGGTGCCCAATAACATGCGCTGACGTTATTTATGGACAAAATAATTTTACCTTCCTACATATCACCTTCAGCAACTGTTCCTACTGTTAAAACCTTGGCAAAAAATTTCTAGCATTATTGTAGCAACAAAACTGGCTTCTTCCTTTATTTCACTGATGTAAAACTATCCCTGACCTGTTTACCATAGATTTTAATATGATTTATAGACATCTATACCACCCAGTAACAGAGGAGTTAAACTTGTGATATTTTTCTGCATCAGGCCCATGATATTAAAACAAAGAAGTTACAGGTTGTAAAACTTAAAGTACCAGATAGGGTTGTATTAAAATGTTCATCTTCAATTTGATTTGGCCCCAAATACATTAGGGCTCATTTTCAAAGCACTTGGTATCATAGGTTTCTATGGTACTTTGTGTATCTAAGTGTTTTGAATGTAAGCTTCATTATTTGCATTCAGCCGAATAGTGATTTAAATTCAAATACGGATAATCAGGGGCTCTAATGTGCTAAATCCGACTGAAATAAACACTTGATTTCACTTTGCTTCTTTTATTATTTGTTATGTTAAAGCTGAATGCCATTATCCGTATTCAGCCAAATATACTATTCGGTACGGCTCTAAATGGGCCACATCATACCAGCTGAGTGTGGTATTTGGTCTCAGACAGTTCCGATCCGGTCAAAGATCAAGCTTATTCTAACAGAGAAATTCCTTTCTTACTGCTCATACCCAGAGGTGGTAATCCTCAAGTCTATCTTGATGTTTATAGATTTGTTCTCCAGGAACCTTTTCAAACTCATTGTAAAACACAGCAGATTAAGACCAAACTGGTAGCATCCATTACAACTGTAACTGCACTCTTGTAGTTTACCCCACCCTTATGTCTTCTTAAATAGTGCAAAAGACAGTCTCACTGTGTTTTGAGCTGACACGCTCAATTACAGTGGTACCTTGGTTTACGAGAATAATCCGTTCCAGGATCATGCTCGTAATCCAAAATGCTCGTTTTTCAAAGCAAAGTTCCCCATAGGCTTTAATGCAAACTCAGAAGATTCGTTCCACAACCAAAGTTTGCAATGGTGGCCTAGGGGTAAGAACTTGCCTGCGGGTGCTGCACAGCAATTCCAAAGTGTTGCCTTCCTTCCTCGGGGTTCCCATGCGGCTGCCCTCCTGTTTCTGCGATGCCTCTGCCGTCCGTCAGCGCTCTCCCGGCTCCCATCTAAACTGGCCATCCTGAATGAGCATGCGCGCGACTTCTCTCTCCTTTCCTAAGGCAGCCGCTCCCCCGACAACACGCTCACCACGTACAAGCACGCAGGACGTCCTTGTACGTGGTAAGCGTGTTGTCGGGGTCACCATTGCTGAGTGCTCATTTATCGGGGCAGTGCTCGGTTTACGAGACAAAAGTTTGCTGAGTGTTTTGCTCGTCTTGCAAAACACTCGCAAACCAGTACACTCGTAAACCGAGGTACCACTGTACTTGGTTTTCTATCCTCTTGCTAGTTAGGAATCCTATGTGTATCTTTCACATTTTTGTGAATTTTATCACTATCTTTCCACCATCTTCCCTGGGAAAGTATTGTTGGTAAGCACACACTTCCCATGAAAAAAACATTTCCTGATGTTACTTCTGGAGTCTACCTTCCTGCAGTTTCTTATTATATCCCCTATTTCAATAGCTTCCATTCTTTTCCATCTCTATCACTAGTTTTAACCATGTACTCAAGCAAGATTCTATAGTTTGTGTACCAAATGACCATATTTACTTAAAAATATTATCAGTTAGCTTTATAGAACTGACATTCCTTGAGGTTTCTTAAGATTGCCTCTCATTGCATACACTTGCTTAGGTATATCAACAAAGATAAAATTTTCCTCCTAACCTTTCTGCAAAATCACACAGAGAGATAATGAGGAAAATTGACACCAGCACTAATCTCCGAGGCCCTCCATGCATCAACTTTCCGTTTTAAGCTCTTGCTGATGTCTCTTGCAAAGCCTTAAAACCTGCATATACAGTATATTTATTATGAGTAACATACCTTATAGTCAACACCTCCAATTATTTTCCGGATCAGTTTAAATGTCAATGCCCAAAGCTGTGTCCTTTCCCATTCAAATATGTCAGAGTTTATTAATGATTCACAAACCATCCTAAAATAAACAAAATCAAATGAGCAATTCATGAAAAAAGTTTTACCTCCATAAAAAGCACGCTTGTTCAATATTGGCTAAATACAGTATATCAATACCTAAATAAAAGCCACTGTGCAAAAAAATTTTACAACAGAAATCTAGTTAGGTACACTCCTTCCTCGGTATTCACGGTTTTATTACTCACAAATTCGATTATTCGCGGTTTTTACCTTGCTGGCTCCTCCCCCCAAATAACATCATCCCAGAGTGCCGATAAAAATTTTTGAAGACAGACCTGTGACTCATGGAAAGGCACACAAAACTGTGATGAAGCACACAGATTAAGGGGCTGCAATGTTACTCTCATCACCTCACTTCTGCTCTCCTTATGGGAATCCCAGCCCATACCTTGCCATCCTTGGCAGTGAGGTCCCAAGTCCACCTGTTCTCAATGATCTCATACCAGCTATTTAACTCCCCATCACCATTGCTGTTGCGAAGGTACCTGAATGTTTATGTATTTATTTAGCCCTTTTTCAAGGAATTCATTCAAGACTGTTGCACAGGATCAAGCTGCTGCCTCAGTGGAAATGCTTCACTCTGTCATGCTGAGATCCGGGTTTGATTTCTAAGCTTAGTTTCTGCTCCCCAGACTTTGTTTAAAACCACATATAAAACACCCTATCACTCACCCAGTCGTCCACCGTGCATGCCCGTTTCTGCCTTCATCTGTTATATCCACTCTGCCAAAATCGCAAATGTGACCGTTTATGTTTTTAGAGTTCGGAATGGTAGTCAGAAAATTATATCAGGAACTTAGTGAAATTATTGCACAGCTTATTAGTACTAATTGGACAATATTGTTCATTTTCTGCTTCTTCCTGATATCCATAGAAGAATATAGGGGGTTTTGGGGAATTAAATATGTGTCACACCAGATTTTATGCTGCTTATTCAAAGAATAAGCAGTGAATTTCCCCAAGCCATCTCAATAATGGCCTATAGACTTCTCTCTTAGGAAATTATCCAAACCTTTTTTAAACCCTACTAAGCTAACTGATTTCACCACTTTTTTTTTTGTTTTTTTAACAACAAATTCCAGATTTTAATTACATGTTGTGTGAAGAAATATTTTCTCTGGTTTGTTTTAAATGTACTACTTAGTAGCTTCATCGCACACCAAAGCTCACATTTAGTGTCAAACATGGCCAGTTATACTACTTGAGATTTAGCTAGGTACTTGGAACCTGGATTGGCCACCGTTGGAAACAGGATACTAGGCTTGATGGACTTTTGGTCTGTCCCAGTATGGCAATTCTTATGTTCTTATTATAACCGCCATGAAATGTTTTGGTTTTCAGATCTTTTGGGCTTTCAGTTTTAGGTAAGATATTGTATCCCTGTACTTTATATAGTTTTTCCCCAGTCTCTCTGTAGAATTGAAGTTAGCACAAACAACGCTCAGAAATTTCTCCTCCCAAGCTTCTATGGCTGTAGTCAAGTCTTTTTCCCCGAGTTGAAAGTCTGCATATTATTCCCATTAAAACCTTTTGGAGTTCTTAAGCAGCTGATAATTCAGTTTCTCCTTACTTACATTTCAGTAGCAACCGGAGATACTCCTCCCTCCTTTTTCTATTGTTTTATCTTTTCTGAAGCTGTGTCTTGATCTCTACTATACCAGGACTTGGTGATTACCTACAACCTAACCTTTTTGCAGCCCTCAAAGACTGGATGCGAGTACCACTAACCTAGGCTGTGCCCAACAAAGAACTCTGTGATAACCACATTTAAACTTACTAGTCATTTGTAAATTTGACAATAATATTACATTTTTAAATGTACAACACAAACTCCAAACATCTGTTGCCAGCACTACAACATACCTTGGTTGCAGAACACCAGTTTCTACTGCCATTGCTAGACAATCGTAGAGGAAAGAGATTCTCTTAGGGCTGTGCTGCTTATGGATAAACCTTACAATCCACAGAACACACTGTTCGTGAGACTCCTAGGAAACCCAAGAAAAGGGATTTAAACTATATCATTGGCATTTTACTATGTAAGATCACCAATACCCCCAGGCTATAACCAAAGCAGAAAACCACAGTGGGAGTCTGTTCGTTGTAGCAAAATCCAGGAGCATGGGTCAAGCCATCCACCTGCCTGCTGGAGATAGAGAGATACTGGAAATGCGAGGAGTTATGCCATCCGAGATAATGATTCACAGCTTTGGTATCTTCTATCTCCGCCTGCTAGTGGGTGGACTTAACCCATGTGACTGGATTCATCTGCTGCTGATGACAGGGAAAAAGGATTTAAACTATATCATCGGCATTTTTCTATGCAAGATCACTTGAAAATGGCAGTGTTGCATACATGTATATAGTGTTACAGTACATACCATTGAGTCAGTGAGTATTATACACTTCTCCCTCCAAATCTGCGGTTTCAGTATCCACTGATTCAGCTATTCGCGATTTTTTTTTAAAACAATCTCCTTTTTTGGGCAATTTTTTTGCCGTCTAAGCCTCCCCGGAACCTTACCTGGTGGTCTAGCGGTGAAGCGGGGCAGAAGTGATCTTCCTATGCTCCTGCCCCGTGCAGAGCCGTCCCCAAAATGGCTGCCATGAGTTCCCGTTGTAGTCTCAAGACTACAATGGGAACTCATGGCAGCCATTTTGGTGATGGCTCTGCACGGGGCAGGAGCACAGGAAGATCGCTCTTGCCCTGCTTCACCGCTAGACCAACAGGTAAGGTTCCGGGGACGCAGGAGGGAGGCGGGGGTGGGTCAGAGCCAGCCGAAAAGTCATTTGTGGTTTTTCACACTTCGCAGTCCAGCTCTGTATCTAACCCCCGCAGATACGGAGGGAGAAGTGTACACACACTGTAGACCATAAATAATATGGGATTACTTAGAATGCAGTCAAGGATTAGACCTCAGGATTATTTTTTTTTTTTTTGGGGGGGGTTGGTTATATATAATGCAACTTCATTTATAATGCAGTCAAAGATCTTGGGCTCCAATGTCTGTGTTATATGGGTATAAAGTAGGGGATTAGCACCAAGAGGTTAAACAATGTGGAGAAGAGTCTTGAAATCTTAGACAAGTTATTGAATCTTTCTACATAGAGTGAAGGCAGTTATTATGACTTTGTACTGTAATTAAGACTCTGTACTACTGTAAGTTTGTGATAACACAAAGTTGTTAAATCACAAAATTATTGTGAAAAATTGCAAGTGGACCTTGCAAGACCAGGCATTAAAATGTCAGATGACGATTAATGTGAGCAAGTACAAAGTGATGCATGTGGGAAAGAGGAACCCGAATAATAGTTACATGATGCAGGGTTTCACATTAGGAATTAATGCCCAGGTAAAAGATCTAGGTATAATGGTTGAGGATAAGTTGAAATCCTCAGCTCAATGTGCGGTGGCAGCTAAGAAAACAAATAGAATGTTAGGAATTATCAGGAAAAAAATGGACACTACTCGGACTGGAAATGCGTCACGAGTGGAGTGCCACAGGGTTCGGTGCTTGGACCCGTGCTCTTCAACATATTTATAAATGACCTAGAAATTGGTATGACCAGTGTGGTGATTAAATTTGCAGACGATACAAAGTTATTCAGAGTAGTGAAGACGCAGGAGGATTGCTAAGACCTGCAACATGACACAAACACGCTCGAGAAATGGGCTGCGACATGGCAAATGAGGTTTAAAGTGGATTAGTGTAAGGTGATGGATGTCGGTAACAAAAATCTTATACACGAATACAGGATGTCCAGTGCAGTACTTGGAGAGACTCCCCAGGAAAGAGACTTGGGAGTACTGGTCGACAAGTCAATGAAGCCATCCCCGCAATCCGTTGTGGCGGCGGCGAAAAGGGTGAACAGAATGCTGGGAATTATTAATAAGGGGATCATGAATAGATCGGAGAAGGTTATCGTGCGGCTGTACCTGGCCATGGTACGCCCTCACCTGGAATACTGTGTCCAATACTGGTCGCTATATATGAAGAAGGACACAGTACTACTCGAAAGGGTCCAGAGAAGAGCGACAGAAATGGTTAAGGGGCTGGAGGAGTTGCCGTACAGCGAAAGATTAGAGAAACTGGGCCTCTTCTCCCTTGAAAAGAGGAGACTGAGAGGGGACATGATCAAAACATTCAAGATAATGAAGGGCATAGACTTAGTAGATAAAGACAGGTTGTTCACCCTCTCCAAGGTAGAGAGAACAAGAGGGCCCTCTCTAAGTTAAGGGGATAGATTCCGTACAAACGTAAGGAAGTTCTTCTTCACCCAGAGAGTGGTAAAAAACTGGAACGCTCTTCCGGAGGCTGTTATAGGGAAAACACCCTCCAGGGATTCAAGACAAAGTTAGACAAGTTCCTGCTGAACCAGAACTTACACAGGTAAGGCTAGTCTCAGTTAGGGCACTGGTCTTTGACCTAAGGGCCGCCGCGTGAGCGGATTGCTGGGCACGATGGACCACTGATCTGACCCAGCAGCGGTAATTCTTATGTTCTTATGAAAACAAAGATAAGAATGTTATAATGCCTTTGTATCACTCCATGGTGTAGTCGCAGCCAAAATACTGTGTGCAATTCTGGTTGTCTCAAAAAAAGATATAACAGAATTAAAAAAAGGTACAGAGAAAGGATGACAATAATAATAAAAGGAATGAAATGACTTCCCTATGAGGAAAGGCTCATAAAGAGGCTAGGGTTCTTCAGCCAGGAAAAGAGATGGCTCAGGGGAGATATGATAGAAGTCTATAAAATACTGAGTGGAATTGAAAGGACAGATGTGAAATCACTTGTTTACTCTTTCTAAAAATACTAGGAATAGGGGCCAGGTGATGAAGTTACAAAGTTGTAGCGTTAAAAAAAAAAACCTGAAGAAACTATTTCTTCATTTAGCGTGTAATTAAACTCGAATTCACTGCCAGACAATGTGGTGAAAGCAGTTCTTAGCAGGGTTTAAAAAGGTTTAGATAATTTCCTAAAAGTCCATAAGTCAAGATGGACTTGGAGAAATCTGCTCTTACTCCTATGATAAGCACCATAAAGTATTTTTTATTCTTTGGAATCTTGCGAGGTACTTGATCTGGGTTAGACACTGTTGGAAACAGGATACCAAGCTTCGGTCTCTCCCAGAATGGCAATTCTTATGTTCTTATGTGCAATGTTTATGTAATTAAAAGATTGTGACCACAGGTTATAAATCATAAACGCCATTGAAAATCTTGATATATTCTAGAGGGGAAGGTCTGGCTATTATAATTTCAAACATGATCAAAATGAGTGGTAAAATGAGAGAACAAATATTTTTGTAGCGTTTATTCTTCCTCTCAAGATCTTAAATGCTCACCTGAGACAGACTGTTCCAGAACTGTCTAAACGCACCCAAACAGCATACTAATTTTGTTCTCTCATCTTCAGGAGTATCCATAAACATTCTGTTTAAAACAACAAACACCAACATGGTATGTCAGGTAATTATAGCAAAAGTAAACATCTAAAATGGAAATAAGCTGGGAAAATGTCTTACCCAGGGAAAGCTTCCTCAATGACTTCTGTTTTCTGATTAAAAAAAAAAAAAATTACAGATTTTAATTTTGGAAGAGATTTGTCATATATCAAATACATTTAAAACGTAAACCTTTTATCAGTTTCATGGAGAGAGGTTTAAATGGTAGAGATGCTAGTGAGGCATGATTTTGTAAAAGAAAATATATCAGAAACCACCAAGTAGTATTGACAATAAACAAACTCAAATTCTTCCACAAAGTGCTTGCTACAGAAGGCATACCATATATACTGTATTTTTCACTCCATAAGACGCACTTTTTTCCCATCCCAAAGTGAGTGGAAATTTCAGTGCGTTTTATGAATCGAAGGTGCAAAATTTTCATTCCCCGCACAACTACAAACCACCTCCCTTCACGCATCAGTTTTTTAAACATCACCCACCACTCCCCCCCGTACAAATGCAAACCACCCCCCCTGCGGCCACACCACCTTTCAGCAGCATCACCTTTTTAAACACCGCCTTGTGGCCCCCGTACAACTGCAAACTTCCTGTGTGCTGCAGCTGCACCAACTTTCAGCTGCACCACCTTTTTAAAACAACCCCCCCCATCCTGCCACCGCAGCTGTCATTGCCGCCGTACCTTTTTAAAGCCTGGTGGTCCAGCATATATCCTTCCCTTGACGGCTCTGTATCATTTCCCGTCAGCGGGCGCACGAGTCAAGAGCACGATGGTCAGGCCCAAGCTTTACACGCTCCCGCTTGGGCCCGCACCGCTTTGTGAATGGCTGGCAGCAGTGGTTTGGTGTCCTGCATTCCCGGAGGGCCGTATTTGGTATACTGTTATGGAGTTTTCTGTTATCTTGTGAGATTCGGGTTGCGGATACCCTGGATCCATGACCCCCTATTTTTCTTGCTGATTGCTTCTCTTTATGGGAATTTTCTTTTTTCCTGTTCCGGTTTTCTTTTTTTTCTTGTTTGGGGTTGGGGTGGTATCCCGGGAGAGTTTTCTTTGGGGTAGGGGGAGGGGAAGGGGGTGGAGAGGGTGTGTGTGGATGGGGGTGTGTTTGAGAAGAGTGAGTGGTACATTCATTCTGTCCTTGCATCCAGGGGTGTACTTGGGTGGCGAGGAGGGTTGCTTCTCGTCTGTTCTGCAGGGGACTTGCTTAGGGCGGGGACGGGGGTTTAGCTGGGAGGCCCCCTTTCTCTCAGTCAATGTTTCAGGGATCCACGTTTACCCATCAAGCATTATTTTTGATAATGGGTAAGCTTCGAATCTCCACATACAATGTGGATGGGATCCACTTTCCCATTAAGCGAAAAAAAACTATTGAATTGGTTCAAAAAGCATCACATTGATATCGCCTATCTCCAGAAAACCCACCTCTCCGCAGCGGAGCATGTCAAACTGCGCAGGGAATGGGTGGGGGAAGTTTGCTTCTCATCCTTTAACTCCAGATGGAGAGGAGTGGCAATCTTGTTTCATAAACACCTGCCATTACATATACATAAAGTCCTGCAAGATAAGGAAGGGAGCTATGTGATGGTCTTGGGGGAAATTGGGGGGTCAGAAATGGCTGTTTTGTAACCTTTATACACCCAATGTGTATAGTCACCACTTTTTTTTCCAGAGTTGATCTTTTTTTTCCAGAGTTGATCGCAAAGGTAGCCTTGTACCCTGAGTACCAACTCCTTGTGGGGGGCGATTTCAACATAACAGCAAATCCGACTATGGATTGTAGACCTGCTAAACCATATCCAGGGGATCATGGAGGTAAGGGGGGTCAATTTTTTATCTGACCATTTGCATCTACTGGATCTGTGGTGGACTCAGCACCCTACAGAACACACCTATACATTTTATTCCCACCCTCACCAGGTATATGCTCGCTTGGATTATCTTCTGGCGTCTCCCTCTCTGCTCCCACGGGTGGAGGGCATTTTCATTGAAGAAGTTCCCTTATCAGATCACTCCCCGATGATAATGTCGGTTCGGCTCACGGAGGGGCTTCGCAGCAAGATTGGCAGTTTCCGTGTCATCTGTATCGGGACCTGGAGTTCCGTCAGTTCCTCAGGGACCAATGGCTGGAGTACTGTCGTAACAATAAGACGCCTGACATTGACCCTGTGCTCTTCTGGGAGGCTTCCAAGGCGGTGATTCGTAGCCAGTAGACGGAAGCGGCAGGATGCGGATCTCTTGTGGTTATCCCAAGAGCTGCAGAGGCTGCTCCGGAGACATGTAGTCATGCTCTCTGAGGAAGACAAAGTTCGTCTGCAAGACATGTGTCATCAGGTGGACACCATTCTGAGTCAGCGAGCAGCCCGGGATATTTATTTCCAATGTTATAAGTTGTACAGGTGGGGAGGGCAGATGGGACGGCTTCTGGCTAATCTGGTGCGTTTATCACGGAAGCATCAGGTAATCTTGTCCATTAAAGATAATAAGGGACTCCTATATATGCGGGAGGAGGAGATTCGACAACAATTCGTTAAATTCTATGAGACTCTCTATTCGCAACAGGCGTTTTCTTCCATACTTTTTCCACAATCTTGCATTGCCTTGACTGCAAGTGAATCATTTGGAAATCCTGAATGCTCTGGTCACGCAGGGAGAAATCCAGGCTGGAATCAAAGCTTTAAAGCTCACGAAGGCGCCGAATTCGAATGGGTTCTATACCAGAATACTATAAGATCCCCGCCCCGCTGGGAGATTCCTATAATGCGCTGCATTCGGAGAAGGGACTTGGACAACAAAATATGACACATGTTGCTTAAACCTGGGAAGGACCCTGCTCAGGTGGGATCGTATCGCCCAATTTCCCTGCTAAATCAATATGCCAAACTCTTGGCTGCAATCTTGGCCCGCCGTTTGAATGCCTTTTTCCCACTCCTCATTCATGACGACCAGGTGGGTTTTATTCCCGGTCGATACGCCTCCATGAATCTCACCAGGGCCTTGATGGCACTACACTCGAAGAAAGGGACGGGGAGTAAATCGGCTATAGTGGATTTGGACATGGAGAAGGCCTTTGATAGTATATTCTGGCAATATCTTTTTGGGATTCTTCAGGAATTTGTACTGGTGGGCCGCAAACATGTCTGGATTTATAGTCTCTATCTTAGGCCACAGGCCTGCTTGCTGGTGAATGGGAGACTCACGGATCCATTCTCGCTGGGCAGGGGGACCAGACAGGGCTGTCCCGTCTCCTCTCCTCTTTGTGCTGGCCCTTGAATCATTGGCGGTCAAGCTTCGAGATGACCCCCACCTCCGGGGCATTAGGATCAGAGACAGGGAGAGTTGTATTAATCTTTTTTTTTTTTTAATTTTATAAATTTGAATATTTACAATATCCAGTAATACAAAAGAAAAAAAGGATAATCTCATAAGCAATACATAATCTATCATAGACAATTCTTTTTTAAGCCCACAAAATGGGGAGACATCATATACTTTCATAAAACTAGATTTATAGAAAAGATAAAGAAGGTACTTCTCGACTCACCCACGCGAGTCTGAAACCTTTCCTTACTTTAGGGGGGATTCTTAATTTTTCCTCATAGATTCAGATCTGAAACTTTAAAGAAAAATTTAATTCATTTCTGTTCTTGAGTAATTAAAAATTGTTGTAATTGAATAGGATCCCAAAAAACATATTCAATGTCTTGTAATTTAACAAGACATTTAAAGGGAAATTTTAGGTAAAAAGTATCCTGCTCTATTTGGATAGACCCCAGGTGGACCCCGCACTAGGGGTAGTTTGCTCCTTTGGTGGTATTTCTGGCCTGCGAGTCAATTGTGCGAAGTCTGAGCTCTTGCCCTTGGATTCTACTGCCAAGGAGGTCCGGCATTCAACTCTTTCTATACCTCCGGTCCAGGGGCCGATGAAGTACCTTGGGGTGTATTTGAGTCCCAACTTCTCCCTCATGTATCAATATAATGTCCGCCGTCACATTGATCAAATCAAGGATCTTTGTAACCGCTGGAAGGAACTGCCGCTGGGACTGTGGGGCCAGGTGGATTTGACTAAAATGGTTTTACTATCGAAGCTCTTATACCCATTGCAGACTCTCCTTGTCTGGATTACCGTGGGGGATGAGAAGGCCTTCCGCTCCATTATATCTACGTTTATTTGGTGCTACAAAAGAGCTCGCATTAGCTACAACAAGCTAGTGTAGGATAGACCGTGGGGCGGGTTGAATCTCCCTGATATCTGGATTTATAATGTCACGGCTTTATTTTGTTTTATCCATGAGGGGTGGACAGGTCATTTTCGGTACTCCCCAGGGGGATGGTTCGCTTCTTGGTGTGCCCCACATTCTTTTTTGGCCTTATTACATATGCCCTCCTTGGCGGTCCCGGGGGATCCCCTAAATTGAATCTCTTGCAGCCACTTTGATTAGCCTGGCGGTAGTGGCGGAGGACACAGCGGAAGACACTGGAGGCGTTGGTGATGCTGCCTTTGTGTGATAATCTTACTTTCCTCCTGGGGATGGGCATCTCCTGGTTCCAAGATTGGGAGCAGAGGGTGTATGACCTTGTGAGACATCTGGGATGGAGGTGGGAAGGGAGTATTCCCTACCTTTGCCCAGCTTCAGCAGCGGTGGGATATGCCGACAAAACATTTTTGGGCATATCTTCAGGTCCGCCACTACTATAATTCTTTACAGCAGAAATGGGGAGACGCTTGGCTCTGTGGTCCCCTAGATGCCCAATTTTTCTTGATACCACCTGCCCTGAATAAAACTTTCTACATGGTATCAGGTGTTGAGGGCGGCCTTGCCATTGGGTCATATCGATACAGTTGGCAGGGGGAGCTGGATTTTCCGGGCGATCAGCATGAGTTCCTTGCTTTGTTTGGCCATAATCAGGTCATGGGTGGCTCTACGGAAATGCAGGAGATGCAGTTTAAGATACTCCACAGGTCCTATATCTCTAGGAAACGAGGGGCTGCAGGAGGGGGATCTATGTACTAAATGCCATTGTTTTTTGGGGACTTTAGTTCATCACTTCTGGAGTGCCTGTCCACGGCATTATGGTTGCATGTTCTTCCCTGGGATTATGGTATGCTCTTGCTAGGAGATCAAGGAGGACTGCTGGAGGCGGGTTTTTCCGCCCCTCAGAGGAAATTAATTTATATATCAGTCCTGGTGGTGAAAAAACTAATTTTGCATCATTGTGTGTTCGATCAGGTAGCCTCATTTCCTCATTGGCTCAACAGGATTGTTCAAGTGGCTCGCTATGAACTACAAAGCACTCCCGGGGGGGGGGGGGGAGGTGGACCATCAATGCTATATGTGGGCCTGTGGAAAGTTGCCTTGTTACTGTCTTCCAGTGCTCAGATGGAGCAGCCCAACTATCCATCTTGATTACCCCTATTTCTTCTCCTGAGGTCTACAGGGCTGCTCCTTAGAGGATGACGGGGTGAGTGTCTGTCTGTGCGGGGGAGGGGGAGGAGGGGAGAGGGGTATGAGGTGTGCATGTTGTGATTCGGATGGTGTGCTTGAGGTTTGTGAGGGTGACTTGTGACTGGGGAGGATTTTCTATATTAAAATTGTTGATTGCGCCAGGATTGTATTTGGTTACCACAACTGATTTCCTATATATTGAATGTTTTGCATTTCTCCCACTGTTTGTAAATGCATAGTGCCATTGGTTGCCTATGCAGCCTGTGTTGCGATCGCTAATAAACATATTTTAAAAAAAAACAAAAAAAACAAAGAATCTGGACATGGTCTTAGCCACCCTTAAGGGACCTTCGGAAGCATCCCTATGCTTTGTGACTAAGACATTAATGGTAGGATGCCAGGGAAAGTCTGTAGGCTAAGACCTTACATCACTCTTGGGGCGAGTGTGGCACAGTGGTTAAAGCTACAGCCTCAGCACCCTTAGGTTGGGCAAGTCACTCAATCCCCCCATTGCCCCAGGTACATTAGATAGTGAGCCCACCAGGACAGGTAGGGAAAAATGCTTGAATACCTGAATAAATTCATGTAAACCATTCTAAGCTCCCCTGGGAGAACGGTATAGAAAACTGAATAAATAAAACAATAATATAAAATCCCCAACATTGGGCAGTAGAGGTGGATGGAGATTCTAGATTTAGTTCCTTTAGGGCAGTGTATTTCAAACTGTGTGCCAAGGCACACTGAGGAGGAACAGATGCATCTGCCAGCTGACTTCCCTATGCGGTACAGCGCCAGTACTGCCCCATTCTCCGAAGGCCTGCATGTTTCCCCCTTCTCTCTAGCGTCCTCCGGCTTCCCCCCCATGGCGTCCCGGTCTTACCTTTAAAGCTAATTACAGCAGCCTGCAGAAGATCGATATTAGGTAAAATGATTTTATTTTCAATATAGTGATTGAAATGTGTCAGTTTTGAGAATTTATATCTGCTGTGTACATGAAAAATGAATGGAAAAAATTGCATTACAATTAGTAAAGAGGATGGGAGCTGGGGCAGAGCTTGGGTGAGCCTAGGGAGGTCTGTGTTGGGGTACTCAGTTGATATTTGTTAGACTTAGGGGTGTCACACAGCTATCCCCTGCTTTGACTGGCAGGCTGCTTAGCTGTGCCGAATCCTGACCTGTCGGCGTGGCTTCCCCAGGAAAGAGGAAGGCTTTTCAGGTAAAACAGACCTAGGCACCTGCCTAGTCTGCCAGGCCACATTGAGATACTTTGCCAAAAAGGAGACACGATTCAGGTTTGTTCAAATTCACATACTTAGGCTTTATTGAACAGGGGTTCTGAATATTTTCGGCCACCCTTATGGAATGCAAAAATTAAGCATAAAACAAAAACAGCATATAGTTGTCAGAATGGCTTAAAGTTCAAGTATGGCATACAATTGCAGTTCCCTGGACTTTCTCTGCTTTAAAGATAGTCCTCTTCACCAGGGTTCAAATAAACAGAAATGCCATGAAAATAAACTTCCAAACAATGAAAACAAACTGCATAAACAAAGCAGATAAATGGAGTAGCAAACTTTAGAAATAAAGTTCCAGGCTTTCCAGCTAACCTAGCTGGGTAACCTGCCCAATTTCCAGCTCAGACTCCTAGGCTCATTAGCATCAGCTAAGCTTTTCAGCCTACGGAGCACAGCAGGATATTAGATAAGCTGTGAGTTTTACTGAGGCTTTATCACAGAGGCTTCATACTATCAACAATACAGTTCTTTAAGCAAACACTGACCTCCGGGCAGTCCCAAAGTTAAACAGAGAGGTTTTCCTTCTCTCCTTAATCAGTGACACCTGGGCTCTGGTTGCATAGAGCCAGCACTCAAACGCAGCCTACTGAGACAGATACTCGGCTTCCCTTCAGCTAACCTCCATTCCCTCTGGGTTATAGTCAGCTTCTGGACACACTTCAGCAGTGTCCATTGCCTCCTATTTTCCAGCAGCTGGGCTCAAGCTTGGGAAGTCCTCTGCCATCTCCACGTCCTCACTACTGTGGGGTTGAGGAGGGAGACTTCTCTCCTTATCTGCCTGTTTGCACTGCTGCTGGTTGTGCCTTTGCCTTGGTTCCTCAGCTTCCCCTCCGTTCCTGCTCTCCTCTTTGTGATTCAGGGCTCAGGAAAGGCCCCAGCAAGAGAAGGCCGCGAAGCAGCCTGTTTAAAGTGCTACTGAAGGGAATCACGTGACGCCATGCAGCGGGACAGACGCTAGTCTGTGTCTCTCCCGCGGCCCTTCGCAGCTGCCCCCCCCTTTTCGGGCATTCTCCGGCTTTTGAGCCTTCGGACCGGACCCTCCGATACCGCCCCTCCTCCGGTCACTGTGGGCGAGTTTCGGGCCGATTTTGCGGTGGCTAGTCGCTGAAATCGGCCCGCAGAGAAAAGGACCGCGGCAAGCAGGGGGACGTCAAGATGGCGGCGCCGCCAAGTCCTGGAGCAGCTACAGGATCGTATTTCAAGCTGACAGTAAGGGAGCATTTAAGTACATGAACCGAGGGGAAATCAGGAGAAGGGAGGTTTGCAAGAACATCGAGCTATAAAAATAAAAATACAAGGAGCTACGTGGAAAGGGGAGAAGCACTAGGGTGGGAATCGCTTCAAAAAGATTTCCCAAAGTACTTCTGAGAGAGAAAGTGATTTGTCAATGAGAGCTTGGATCAAAGAATATAAGCGTCTTTCAATAGAAAAGTCTTAAGCTCACGTGACGCCATGCAGCGGGACGGACGCTAGTCTGTGTCTCCTTCTCCCGCGGCCCTTCGCAGCTTCCCCTCCCTTTTCGGGCATTCTCCGGCTTTTGAGCCTTCGGACTGGACCCTCCGATACCTCCCCTCCTCTGGACACTGTGAGAGAGTTTCGGGCCGATTTTGCGGTGGCATGTCGCTGAAGTCGGCCCGCAGAGACAAGGACCGCGGCAAGCAGGGGGAAGTCAGGATGGCGGCGCCATCGAGTCCTGGAGCGGTTACGGGGGGGGCCGGCTTGGATAGCTGAAATCACAGCCGGAGTTACGGCGGCGATGGAGCTCGTGTTGGAACAAAAGCTCCTGCCGTTGGATCACAAGCTGGCTGTGGTCCAGGCTTCGCTGGATGCTATGGGCCAGGAGACGGCGGCGTTCCGGCAGCGGGTGAGCGATGTGGAGGATAGGCTGCAGCACGTGGAGGATGACCAGACTACGCATCAACGCCTTATCTCTGCTCTCGAGGATCGCATTGAAGACCTTGAAAATAGATCACGCCGGTCCAATTTGCGTTTTATCGGATTTCCAGAAGCTGTAGCGGAGCGGGACTTGAGAGGCACGCTGGAAGCCTGGTTAGCTGCCTCCGTTACCTTTCCTGCGGATCTGGGCCCGCTTCGCATCGAGAGGGCGCATCGCCTGGGTCTTAGTTCAGCTCATCAGGCCCGGCCACGGGTGGTAATAGCAAAGATCTTGAACTATGCTCACAAACAGTCTATTCTTCAGGCGGCTCGGGGCGAGCGCGCTCTCACCTATCAAAACGGCAGGGTGCTCTGTTTTCAGGACTATTCTACAAAAGTGGCTCAGCAACGGCGGGCATTTGCTCCGGTGTGTTCTACATTGGCGGCCCGCCATGTTCGTTTCGCCCTCCTCTACCCTGCGAGGTTGCGGGTTCATCACAATGGCACTACTCAGTTTTGTTCTACCGTAGCGGAGGTGCAGAACATGTTGGATGCGTGGAATGTGGACCTGCCTTCTACTAGTGCCGCTGGTGTGATCTCCTCTACTGCTGGTCCGGCTTGATGGCTGCCGGTCTTCAGAGACACTCTTTCTTCTGGCTTGGGTGCAACTCTGGTCTCCTCCTTGGATTTCTGTTAGGTCCTTGGATGGCTCTGTGCGGCTCTGTCTTTGATGGTGGCACTGCTCAGATTTTGTGCCTCCAGATGTCACGGTATCCCTGGACTTTTGCTGGATTTCTGTCTTCGGAGCTCCTCATTGTTCTGGCTTGACTACAACTTGGGACTCCTTATTGGATTTTGCCGGGACCTTGGATGGACTTCTGTCTTTGATTGGGGTGCTGTTCAGCTTCTGTGCTTTTTGCTTTACGCTGTCTCAGTGCCCATGGTTTTGTGGGGCTTTCTTGTTTATTGAAGGGGCCCAGGGCCTCTATCTACTCCTAAGCGGCCCAGGCTGTTTTGGGTGGACGGTGGCCTTGATTCACCCTCTGGAGCGGGTGTTGTTGAGCTTGTTGCCTGGGGTGAGGTGCGTGTTTGGGGACGAGTGGTTGGCGATGTGTATGATGCGATGGGTGAGGAGGGGGGGAGGGGAGTTAGAGTGGGGGTTTTGTGGTTCATGTTGAGTATGAGTTTTGGGGCTCTTGGTATCCATCCTCAAGGGATATATGGGGGTGGATAGGGTCTGGGATTGGGTTCCGTTGGGTCGGGGGGCCCTTCCTGGGAAATTGAGGCATTATATGAGGCTGTCTTGAGATTGGGAGATGGGTTCTAATTCTGCAAGGGTGCTCTTTGGGGTCTGCCTAGTTATTTTTGCTATTTTGGGGGGGTATCTGTGGAGGGGGCGTCTGTAGTGATTGGGTTCCTTTGGGGACCGGAAGGGATGGGGTGGATGGGATGGGAGGAGTCTAGTGGGGTAGGATTGGTCTGGTTGGGTTTGGGGGTTGGGGTGGGGTGGGTGGTGGGTGGGGGTGGGCTGGTTTTGGGGGGGAGGGGAGGGTGGGGTGGGGAGGGCTGTTGTTCTTGTTTAGTGGTGACTGCTGGCACTGGCTTCCGCATGACTGTGGCCTTAGGAGGGGGGCTTGCTGGGACGCCTCTTCCTAGGCTTTTGTATTTTTTGATTCCTTGTTGGGTATTTTTGTTCCATTTTTATGTCCCTTAAGTTATTATCTTGGAATGTGGGGGGCATTCATTCCCCCATAAAGCGACAGAAGGTGCTTCGACAGCTGCGGAGGAGCCGGGCGGACATGGCCTTTTTGCAGGAGACGCATTTGACTGCTGCGGAGCATGCCAAGCTGCGAACCTGGTGGGTGGGGGATGTCCTGGATTCCCCTGCGTTGGGTAAGAAGGCTGGAGTGGCTATTTTGGTGGGTAAACATCTTCATTTGGTGGTACGGACTGTCATTAGGGACCCGGAGGGTAGGTATGTGATAGCCTCAATTAGTTTGAACTCTAAACCTTATATTCTCTGCAACCTGTATGCTCCCAATAGCCCGGGCGTGGGTTTTTTTAATCATTTAGCAGACCTTTTGTCGGTCTATGGAGATGTTCCCCTGTTGGTGGGGGGTGATTTCAATGAGGTGGCGGATCCTCTTTGGGATAGATCGTCTGGGGTGGGGAGGGAATCTCGGAAATCTGCTACTGGAATTGCGATTCTTTGTGCTTCCCTTGACTTGGTGGACGCCTGGAGGGCCTTACATCACTTGGAGAAGGATTTTACTCACGTTTCTCGGGCCCATGCTTCCTTATCTCGTATAGACTATATTCTCTGTTCCCGCTCTTTGTTCGCAGAGATCGTAGAGTCTACGCTGGGGCCTATAGAGGTATCGGACCATGCTTGGGTGGTGTTGGTATGGCAGTTATCTCGGACGCCGGGGACCCCTCGTGGTTGGCGCTTTCCTTGCCACCTTTATCGTGATAGTAAATTTCATGAACATCTGGTAGCCCGGTGGCGTTCTTTTCAGGATACAAATGCAGCTCATTTTGGTACTCCTTCGTTGGCTTGGGAGACGGCAAAGGCGGTCCTTCGGGGTGAGATTATTTCCTATGCTAGTTTTCAGCGTAAAGCGCGCAAGCGAGAGCTGCTTCGGCTGGAGAGACTGGTTTCTTCTCTCCGTCGACGTTACGGCAATACCCGGGCACTCCCGGATAGGGCTAGCTTGCTGGAGGCTCAGTGTTCGCTTAATTCTCTGTTGCATCAACACGCTCGTCGGTCTATGGAGCATTATAGGTTTCATCTTTATCGTTTTGCGAATAAGAGTAGTAAATTTCTTGCAAAGCTAGTTCGACAGCAGCGGGGTAGTTCGCGTATTGCTTCTCTTCAGACGCGGAACTCGGAGATAGTGCATACTTATGGCGACATCAACAGGGAGTTGCGGGATTTCTTTGAGAACCTGTATTCTGCTCCCTCTGACCCTTTGTTAGATGGGGCGGTATATTTGGCTGGTCGGGATCTTCCGACTCTTTCAGCTTCCTCTCGGGTGCAGTTGGAGGCGGAGTTTACTGCAGGGGAGATTGAGCGGGAGATCCATCCAGGCTAGCGCTTTGGGTAAGTCTCCTGGCCCGGATGGGCTACGTAGTGAGTTTTATAAGATTTTGCGAGCTGAGGTGGCGCCTCTGTTGGCTTCGGTGTTTAACGAGGCGGTCGGATTGGGGGAGCTCCCTCGCCACTTGAATGTAGCTCAGATTATTGTTCTGTTGAAACCTGGGAAGGATTCGAATAGACCCGAGTCGTACAGACCGATCTCTTTGTTGAATTTTGAGGCTAAGCTTTTTGCTAAAGTTTTGGCCACCCGTCTTGCCTTGGTACTCCCGAGTCTTATTTCTGATCAGCAAGTGGGCTTTGTGAAGGGCCGCGCGATCGCTAAAAATGTACGCCGTATTTTGGCGGCTTTGGAGCGGACTGCACAGGATCAGGTGCCTTCTTTGATAATCAGCTTTGACGCCGAGAAGGCCTTTGACCAGGTGGATTGGGGTTTTCTGTTTGAGGTCCTGCGAGTGTACGGTCTAGGCCCATGGTTCATTCAGGCGGTGCGGACTCTTTATGCAAACCCGGTGGCCCGTGTGTGGGCCAATGATACCCTTTCTGATCCCTTTCCAATTTGTAGGGGTACTCGCCAGGGATGCCCCCTTTCACCTCTGTTATTTGTCCTGACCCTGGATCCTCTCATTCGGGATGTGCAGGGTAACCCGGATATCATGGGAATGGTCGTGGGGGCTCATCACTTTAAACTGGCGGCTTTTGCCGATGACCTCTTGGTTTATTTGACGGATCCTCGGGCCTCCCTCCCTGCTCTTTTGGAGTGTTTTCGTGAGTATGGGGATTTTTCTGGTTTCCGTTTAAATAAGCAGAAGTCGGAGGCTATGGCGTCTCCGGACTCTTTGCGGGTGGAGTGGGGGCCGGATTTTCCTTTGCGCTGGGCGGGACCCTCTTTTAGGTACCTTGGTATTTTGTTGTCTATGGATGTCTCCGCGTTATACCGTTTGAATGTTGATCGTTTGTTGCAGGAAACTAAGGGGCTATTACGGCGCTGGTTGAATCTTCCTCTTTCCTTGATGGGCCGTGTTCATCTTTTTCGCATGATTATCTTCCCGAAATGGTTATTTGTCTTGCAAACGCTTCCTTTCTTTCTTTTGAAAAAAGATATCCTGGGTCTCCAGAGACTGGTGATTTCATTTTGCTGGGGGGGGTAAGAAAGGTAAAATGCATCGTTCTTTTCTTCAGGGGTCCTGGGCACAGGGAGGATTGGGTCTTCCCTCGATTCGTTTGTATAATTTGGCCTGCTTGCTTCGGCATGTCCGGGATTGGCTTTTTCTTAGCTCTCAGTATACCGATCGGGAGCTGGAGGTTGACTATTTTTTTCCGTGGGCTCTGCCTTATCTTTTACAATGGGATGGGAAGGTGCGGTTGGGGCTTGGGGCCCGTAGTTGCTTGGTGGAGCCGCTTCGTCGGGCTTGGAGATGTGTTTCTCAGCTGTGGGGTTACTCACCTTTTAGCTCTGTTCTGCTGCCCATAGTGGGCAATGCGGCATTCAGTCCGGGACAGGAAAATATGGTTTTCAAACAGTGGGCGAGGAAGGGGCTTCGAACTTTGGAGCAGTTTCTACAGACGGATGGTAGCGCTGTTCCTTTTTTGACTCTCCAGGCGTCCTGGTCTTTGGGTGTGACGGATCAGTTTGCTTATATGCAGCTCTCTCATTATGCAGCCTCCTTGCCCAGGGCCTCCTTGACCCAGTCTTTTGCTATCACTTTACGCGACTTTTTCTTCGATGCTCAGTGGGATTGGCTTTCTATCTCTCAATATCATCGCAGATTGGTGGCTTTGCAGCCTCGGCGGGATTATCAGCGGCTTTTGACAGCTTGGGCCCGGGACCTGGGATGTCGCCCGCGGGTGGCGTCCTTGGCTCCTCTGGTGCGCCTGATACCTCGGGTGGTGCAGAGCGCCGAGCTCCAGGAATGTCACTTTCGGGTTCTACATCGGGGATATGTCTCTCAGCAGCGGGCTTTTTATTTCGGATGTGCCCCTACGGCTATTTGTCTGAAATGTCACCGGGTTGCTAACTCTTTGGCACATGGGGTGTGGCTGTGTGCATCTATTTCTGCCTTTTGGATGGAGGTCCGCTGTTATTTGGAATCTTTGGTGGGTTATCGGCTCCCCTCCTCGGTGGAAGGGACTATCTTTTT
Source organism: Geotrypetes seraphini (assembly GCF_902459505.1). Classification (NCBI taxonomy): domain Eukaryota; kingdom Metazoa; phylum Chordata; class Amphibia; order Gymnophiona; family Dermophiidae; genus Geotrypetes; species Geotrypetes seraphini. Next base: position 240,976,408 of record NC_047086.1, on the reverse strand, counting down.
GGCGGAGGGCTATTTGGGAGGACTTTCTGCAGGTGATAGCTTGCTCATTCGTAAGGGTTATATTGTGGGAAAGAAATGTATTCTTGCTCATTGGCTTCAGGACTCCCCACCCACCATCTGGTATTGGCGCAATAAATTGCATCTTTTAATGGTCTGGGAGTCCATGTCCGCTCGGTTTTCTGGATCTCGGAGCAAGCTTTTTCTGTCCGTTTGGGCTTCTTATTTGGATACTATGCCCCCTGTGATAAAGAGCCAGGTGGTCAATCGCTTGCGGAAGCCAGTTGTCCCAGTATTGCCAGTGGGTTGAGGGAGGGATTTTGGGGGTGGGGGGTGTTGGGCTGGAGCGGTTGGGGGGTTGCTTCTAGTTTGGATTTGGAGGGCTCCAGGCTATCAGAGTACAGGCCTGGACTCTCACTGTTATCTGGGATTTCTAGTTGGGTGCTAACCTAATATTTTGTATTGAGGCTTTGTAATGAGAAAATATTTGTGTTCTCTCTGTTCTGTGTGTATCTTTCATGTTGTTGAATAAAAAAGTTTATATAAAAAAAAAGTGCTACTGAAGCTGCTGTTAGGAGGTATGTCGATCTCTGCGGTGGGAGGGTCGGTGGGGTTCGAATGGGAGGGAGAGATGGAAAGATGGGAGAGATAGATAGATGTGTCAGTGGGGGTTCGACTGCATGGGGTGAAGGGAGGGATAGAAAGATGATATACAACGGTTTTGTTGCATGGGAGGAAGTGAGGGATAGAAACTGTAGAAGGGTTCTGCTGCATGAGGGATGGGAGGGATAGAAAGATGCTATACAAAGGTTCTGCTGCACAGGGAGATGGGAGAGAGGGATAGAAAGATGCTGCTCATGTGGGGGAGAGAAAGGAAAGAGGAAGAATTGGGGTGAAGGAGAAGAAGGGAGAGCTGATTATTATACATGAAAAAAATTAGACCTACCCCGAAAATAAGCCCTAGTACATTTTTTTGGACCCAAAATTAATATGACACTGTCTTATTTTCGGGAAAACAAGGTAGATCCCTAATGTGTGTCTGGTTAGGATAAAAACTTGTATTGAAAAATTTACTCTGTTGAGGGTAACTATGGCAAATTTTAACTTCTGAACTCTTATTTTATATTTATTGGGATTAGACCCCCTAGTATGTATAGAATTAGGGCACAACCTTGTATCGTAAAATTGTACTGTAACTGGTCTTATTGTAACCTGTTGGCTGCATTTTATGTATGTTTAACCTGTAAACCGTTATGAGCTCCTTGGGGAAAACGGGATAGAAAAGGAATTAAATAAACAAAACCATGTTAAGCGCCATACTATCATGTCATACTAGGTTGGCCACATTTTGTATACTGTTTTGCCATGCTACATTTGTATATATAATACTAAGTTTACCATGTATAATACAGTGTCTGCCATGCTTGTAATACTATGCTTATCATCTGTGCTATGCTTGTATATATGATTGTCTGCCATGCTAAGCTGCCACCCTACGGCTGTCATACTGTGTCATGCATGGCTTTACTTTGCTGCAGCGTCCAAGCCAGCACTGGTGCCATTTTAGGATGGCTAGTGTCCGATATGCACAAGAATGTACCAGGCACATTTATGCAAGTAAAAAGTGGAACGTGGCTAAGAGAAGAATTTATTTCCCCAGTCTCCTGAAGAAGCCGTGCGAAACGGGTCCCGTTGAGATCTGGAATTACAGATTGAACCCGCTATCTACAGCTAAGTTTTTGGTTTCCAGTTTTTTGGATAAATTAAGAATTGAAAATATATGTATCAGCACATATTTAATATTTATTAATGGAGGAGGTGGCAAGACCAATGATTATAAAAAGCCCTATGGAGTAGGGAGTTTGGGTTGTAAATTATTGAGGTCTTTCCACAACTCACACAGGACTATCAAATAGTTTTATGGAATTGAATCAGTCAATGCATTTGCATATATTGAATGAATGAATATATTTTTTAATATTTCCATATATATCTGCTCTACATTTTTTTGGTAATGTCATATTGTGCCATGTTTGTTATGTTATATTTTACTAGGATTTATCATGCATGTAAACTTGTAACCCGTTTTGAGCTCTCCTGGGGGATACAAACACAAATAAATAAAGTTGAAGTAGAGATACCATAAATACCCCAGAATACTCAAATAAACACTGAACATATGAAGCCATTGTACAGCACTCCAAATACACCATCACAACGGGTGGAATAGAATAAGGATGCTTTCCCAACAATTGATTTATATATTTCTAATTATTTTATTAAGAAAATCAAAACTACTTTTCATCAAGTGCTGTATACGAAACCAGAGCCAATTCCTTCTTACAAACCCACTTACTGATCCAAATCGGAACAAGTGCAGGTAAAACCTAGACAGCTTGTTACCACTCATGAAAAGATAGCAGAATCCTTTAAAAACAAAAAGGTCTGACTTTACAGGACGTCAGACCCTCCCCCCCCCCCAATTCCCCGACCTCTGGCAATCCAGAAACATAAAACATAGCCCAGAGAAGTGACACTATCAACAGTGCTTCCAGGAAAGGACAGGTGCAAAGTCAAACTTTATTCACAAGAATAAAATATGTGCATTTAAAATCTATTTTTACAGAATATACAGAGCCTCTTTCCTACTCACCACCAACTCCTCGAAGATGTTAAGTAACTGGGACTCCATGGGCACCAGTGGCAGCGCCATCCTACCGGGTCCCCCTCTAGCCAGGACCCAGCAGCGTTCTTCCGCTTTGTCACTTCCGCTACTGCCCACTAAGAAAGGAACAACCGGGCGAATGGCGGTTGCCGTAGAAGTCAAAGCGCCTGATACACGACCCGCCCTCTAGGCGCCAGCTACTCATGTGATTGGCGCTGCAGGACGACGTTGCTGAGTGGGCGGTTCTCCGTAATCTTGGTTTCTATTAAACGAATAGGCGACGTTTCAGCAGGACCGGTGCATGGATATTGTGCACGTCAGACAAACTTGTTCCTCAACTTTTTCCCCTTTCGCTCCGAATTAGCTGGGTAAATTTTTTAGTGACAGAAGTTCCTCCGTTTCTCCATTTCGTTTGTGTGGTTTTCAAGGCAGATTTTTGCTTTAACTTTAACCCGTAGAAACGGCTGTCCTCGGTGATTAGTCCAGTGTTGCAGATACTTTTTTCTAATCCCACCTAATTACCTTGAAAAAATAGCCCAGTGTACCAGGGGATGCTAAAAAGTTATCAGCCCAACTGCATTTCAAATTACCCTATTATCTCATTTATTAAATTTATATCAGGATCAACTGATTAAAGGTTGTATTACAGGTACTATGGCAGAATCTTTAACTATAGTTTTACCAATGCCAAATAAAGATCCTACGTTGGTTTCAAATTACAGGCCTATTTCTTTGATTAATGTAGATGGAAAACTTCTGGCTAAGTTACGCTTGGCCAAGGCTCACCCTTATATTATTGGCATGCACCAAACGGGTTTTGGTGCTCAGAGACATTCATCAAAGAACACTAGACTGGCTTTTCACATGTTAAATCTAACAAAAATGGAAGATCCGGCCTTCTCTGTGTGTGGAATGAACCTTCATGTATCAAGCAATGGATTGGTTTGGGATTTATACAAATGATTCAATTTTTCTGAACGTTTTTATCTTAAAAGGGGAGTTATCTCCTTTGCTTTTTGACATTGTTGGAACCCTTGTTATTGGCTATTCAGCAGGCAAAGGAGATACAGGGTATTCCTTATGCAGGTCGGGAATACAAGGTCTCTGCTTATGCAGATAACATATTGCTTTGTTTGAGGAATCCTGAAACTAGATAGTAACATAGTAGATGACGACAGATAAAGACCTGAATGGTCCTTCCAGTCTGCCCAACCTGATTCAATTTAAATTTTTTCTTCTTAGCTATTTCTGGGCAAGAATCCAAAGCTCTACCTGGTACTGTGCTTGGGTTCCAACTGCCAAAATCTCTGTTGAAACCTACTCCAGCCCATCTTCACCCTCCCAGCCATTGAAGCCCTCCCTAGCCCATCCTCCACCAAACGGCTATATACAGACACAGACCGTGCCAGTCTGCCCAGAACTGGCCTTAGTTCAATTTTTAATATTATTTTCTGATTCTAGATCCTCTGTGTTCATCCCACACTTCTTTGAACTCAGACACAGTTTTACTCTCTACCACCTCTCTCGGGAGCACATTCCAGGCATCCACTACCCTCTCCGTAAAGTAGAAATTCCTAACATTTGCCTTTGAATCTACCACCCCTCAACCACTATTCCGCATTTACTAGATCTGATTGATAGATTTGGGAAATTCTCTGGTTACAAAATAAACGAGCAAATCAGAGGTTCCTCCACTAAATGTATATTGTACAAAAGGATTATTTGATACATTCCCTTTTCTTTGGAAGGAAGAGAGTATAAAATATTTAGGTATTTGGATAAAAAGTTCCCTAGAAGAAACTATGAAAGTAAATGAAAAATCTTTATTGCTGAAGATCACAGAAATGTGTGAGCATTGGAACCCATTATATCTGTCTTGATTGGGGAGAGTGCAAACAGTTAAGATGATGATTCTTCCTGTGGTTTGTTACCAAATGGGAATGTTACCGTTGTTTTTTCAGGGGTCCTTTTATAAGAAATTAAATAGTATTCTGACAAAATTTATTTGGCTAGGGAAAACAGCAAGAATTGCCATGGTTTCTCTACAAAAACCAACTGTGGAGGGTGGGGTAAATTTTCCCAATTTTTATAGGTACCATCAAGCCTATATATGCGTCAAGGTATGTACTGGATCTTATGACTATGAACCTCACTGATTAGGGTTCAATTGCAATGTGGCATATAAGCCATCAATGTATCAATCCGAGTGAATGTTCTTTTTCTGGACTTATATCATAGCCCTCTACTTGTATGTAGCTTGTATTATTGTCTTTCTTAAAAATAAATAAAGACTAAAAAACAGCATATGTTTCATTTTTTTACTTATCATATAATGCAGTGTCTCTAGCGTTCCCCAACGGGACCCGTTTCGCCCATAAGGGCTTTTTCAAGGGTTCTTTGAGGAGCTCTTTTTTTTTAGCGTCCTCACAATTTTGGGGCAGAGTCATGTGTTGAGTATTAAGATGCCTAGATTATATAAGGATAATAGAATCCTAGTAGATACATGGAAAACCTTAAAATATGTGAATAATTTAACACCTATTTCGGTTCATAAATCAATTCATCAGACCCTATGGCTGAACTCCAAGATTCAAATTGGCGGATTTAAGGTCATCTGGAAGTATTGGATGAAGGCTGGTATACATACTTTGGATGATGTTATTTCGGATGGTAAGATGCTTGATTTTTCACAATTGCAACACAAATTTGGTCTTAATAAATCACAAAATTATAGATGGTTGCAGTTGAAGCAGGCCATTCAGGTTGGGTTCCCTGAATGGAAAAATCTCAGTAATCAGTATAGATTGCTGCTCTTATGCTTTCAAGTGGATTTACTGGGACATCAGGCCGCTCAGTGGTATAAATTAATATGTGGATTTTTAAATAAAAAAAACCAAAAACTGTTTTTTGGGACATTTGGAGTATTGAGATCAAGCATCAAATGAATGCATCTCTGGCCAAGCATTTGGGCTTGGAGGATGAGATGTACAGTGTCTGCATCTATGAGACAAACTTTTTTTTTTTTTGTTACATAGAGCATTTTGGACCCCTGTTCGTTTACTGAAGTTAGATAGCTCTAAATCTAATAGATGCTGGCACTGTCATCTTGAAGCTGGGACATTAGATCATTTGTTATTCTATTGTCCATTAATACTTGCTTTTTGGAAATCAATATGGGGTCAAATAAATAGTTTGTCAGATAATCCGGTGGCATTATCCTATAACACCGTATTGTTTGGCATGTCAATGAGGGCTAAAAATCAACTATCCTTTAATAATAATAAGCTTCTACTCATTCTGACAGGGTTGCCATACAAAAGATTTTGAATAACTGGAAAAATTGGAACAGGATGAATTACAGCTTTTCGTGGAACTCTGTGTCACATATTTAAAATGGAAAGGATAATGTAATGTAATGTAATGTAATGTAATTTATTTCTTATATACCGCTACATCCGTTAGGTTCTAAGCGGTTTACAGAAAATATACATTAAGATTAGAAATAAGAAAGGTACTTGAAAAATTCCCTTACTGTCCCGAAGGCTCACAATCTAACTAAAGTACCTGGAGGATAATAGAGAAGTGAAAAGTAGAGTTAGAGGAAAAATAAAAATAAAATAAACATTTTAACAAGACAGCATTGATCTAAATACTTTGGAAGGTAGAAGAGAGGAGAGAAAGGAATAGATGCAGAAGGGGGAACCGTTGAACAGTAGAATTCTGGAGAAATTTAAATGATAGAAATAGAACAAAACAAAGACAAAAGGCAAAACAATAGATAAGATTAAAGATAAATCATAAGCTGGAAAGAAAAATAAAATAATTGCCGTGCAGCAGGGAAATTTTAAGAAATTTCAGATCATTTGGGAGCCATTAACAAGATACTGTAAAGATTGAAATTACTAGATGGCATTTAGGGCCGCAAAGGACACCTGAAATATAGGCCAGCAAACTGACTACATTTCAAACAGATGCAGCCGCTGAGCTGATCGTGGCAAGGGAATATCCCTGTTGTGATCAGCTGAGCTGCTGTGCCAGGGCCGCTTCATAAGTCCTGCCGAAATTGGCAGGAGGGGTTCCCACTCCCTCCTATCTACAAACCTTTGCCCCCCTGTAGCAGCCGGGCAGGAGGGATGCCCACTCCCTACTGCCCCCAAACCCCACCATTGAAGACCAGCAAGAGGGATATCCTCATGCTAACCCCTCCCCAGAACCTCCAACACTTCCCGGAACCACTGACACCCCGCAAACCAGCACACCCACAACACCCCCTAAATCTGGAGACCCTCCCACCCTGCATCCTTACATCTAGCCTGACCCCCTTCCCCCTCCTTACCTCTGAGAAGAAAGTCCAGTCAGAGGGATGCTTACATCCTTAGGCCAGCAGCCAGCCACTCCAAAACAAGCCTTCCCCTTCCTGGTGCATTATGAGTCTTTGATCTCCTTCCTGGTGCATTCTGGATACACTGGGAGTGGCTTAAGACTCTGGCCAGATATCTAAGATCAATCTACCCTGACACTCCCCTTACCTCTGAGAAACATCCTCTGAGGGATGCTTACTCCCTCCAGCTGGCAGGCTCTCCATACCAATATGATGGGCCATCCCCTTCCTGGTGTATTCAGGGAGGGGCTAAGGCTCTGATTGGCCCATGGGAGTGACTTGTTTCTTTGGCTTCTTTTTTACAACATTTTTTTTGGAAAGGGAAGAAACCTAAATTGAGATTGGATTATATGATGGGGAGTTGGAAAAGGAGGGGGATGGGGGTGCCCAATCTTTATTTGTATAATTTGGCTTATGGCCTTTGACATCTTAGAGATTGGTTTCTAGGAATTTGGGAATATACATGGTGTGAGATGGAACGCTTTCTTTTTCGGCCTTTGAACCTTCAATTCTTCTACAAACACCTCTTTGTAATTGACCCATTGATTATAGGGATCATCCGATATTGAAATGTATGAAGTTGATATGGATTACTTTGATGACGGCTTGGAAAATTAAGGGACCGCATACTGATTCTCTTCCAATAGTGGGGAATTCCACCTTTCCTCCTGGTATGGAACAGGGCCCTATTCGCAGATGGGCAGATTCTTTCTTGGAACGTATAATTTCTTTTGCAGGAGAAGACAACAATATACTTTCATTGGACGTATTATTGACTAATTTGGGTGTGAGGCACAATTAGTTCATTATATTACCACACTGAAAAATGAAGGTTTGACATTGAGAGTGGGATATAGACTGGGATCTTTGTTTGAACATCTGGAAGCTCTACCCTCAATTTCATACTTTAAAAAGACCCTTGATTTTGTATATCCACATATGAGCTATAAACGGTTTGCAGATAAGTGGACTGAGGGATTTGGAGTAGAAATTAGTGAGGTAATAATAGAAAAGACTCTTCAATTAGGCATTTCATCAATTTCTAGCATTTATTATAGAGAGAGTCTATTTCGCATGGTTCAGGCTTTACATTTTGGTTGTGTTGAGACAAGAATATGCCTAAAATGTAATTAAAAAAAGGATAATACATTGGGTCATGCTTTTTGGTTATGTCCCAGAATTTGGAATTTTTGGAATGTTATTTGTGTTTTTCTTGGATCAATTATCTATAGAATTGTGGTTCATTCCCCCAGATGGTATTGTTTCTTCAATGGGACAGTATTTTTAAGAAAGGGGTTAGGGAATTATTTCGTAAATCCTTTATTATAGGTCAAAAATGTATTTTACAAATTGATTGGAAGAAAGTCTACCCTCATTTTGGCCTTGGAGGGCAGCATTTCACGCTCTTATGATTATGGAAGAGAGGGCGACCTCCCCATCTTATAAAAAACAGTAAATTTGGGATGACCTGGGAACCTTTTATACAGCAATTATCAGTCAGAGAAGGCAGTTTTGTAATGAACTCATTACATTTGTAATCAGAAAGTGAAACACTACTTATTAGTAATATTTAGGAATGGGGTGGATGGAGGTGGGAAGGGGGGGAGGGAGTTTTGGGTGGTACTTTACTGTGATTGTATTGTGGTGATAATTGATTGTTGATTTCTTGGAATTGTATTAACTGAGTTCAGATAATATTCTTTGCTCACTTTCTAGGGAGGCTGCATTTTTTTTTTTTTTTAGTTCAAAATTTTTATTAATATTTCAGTAAAACAAAATAACAGTCCTCAAACTTGAATACAGTGAAAGTACATGAGGAGTAGTGAACAGGAGGAGGAATCTAGCAGTGTACAATTCACCACAATATCTAAAACCAAAACAGGGAAAGCCCTAGAAGGAAAGTAGAAGCGTGAAGTTTAAGGAGCATAAAGGGCAAGAGAGAAAGAAAAGGGGGGTGAAAAAGAAACAAAAGCTTCTACAGAGCAAGTATATCTTCTCATAGCAGTACATAACATGACAAAACAAGAGTGGTCAATTCAATCTGTTTGCATGAAATGGTCTAAAAATTTCCACGGAGAGGAAGTAGAGATAACGGATAGATAACGTTTTTCATAAGCATAGGATTCAAATTTATGATACATGCATAAAGAATTCCACCAAAAGGTGAAATCCAGTAGAGAGGTTGACTTCCAATTCTTTAAGATGTGCATCAGAGCCACCACAAACATCGTATCAATCAGTTTTGGGGGACAGGCTGAGTTGGCAAATTAGGGATGTTGTGATCTGATAATTATCATATCAAATACAAGATCCGAAGAGCAAGAGGTATTGCATTTAATAGTAGGCCAAATTTTAGACCAAAACTGAAAAAACGTTTTACATCGAAATAACATATGATCAAGGGTGCCATCATTTTCCAAACAGTGCCAACATTTGGGGTCAGATTTGAGATTCGCTTTCCACATACGAAAAGGAGTCCAAATAGCATGCCATGTAAGAAAGAACATAGATTGAGATATTCTTGATGATAACAGGGGTCGATTAGTGGCAGTCCAAAAACGGTCCCTGTCAATATTTTGTAACGGTGTGGATAGCATGGGTTCCCAATGTTTCAGCGATTGAGAGGAGAATGTGAAGTGATGGTCACGCAGGATGTGATAAAATGTTGAGATAGCCTTACCAGCAGCCAGTACACAGACACACCATCGATGAACAGAGTTGAGGGTTGTAGCATCAGCTATAGTGAGAGAGAGTGTGGCTATAGTCGAAGTCAGTAAAGACCATTGAGAAAAACAATTGCTTAAGCTGGGGAATGAAGAGCAAAAATCAGAGAAAGTGATGAACGAATCAGGTGTTCTCAGCTGAGCTATTGACCACACACCCGCAGCCTGCCATCTCCTCCAGGAGAACGATTTATGATTGTGTTTGAGTTTAGGGTTCTGCCACAGAGACATATCTAATCTAGCAAACACTGAGACATCAGCAGTAGCATCTAATGTGCGTAGGGCCAGCTGCGTTGCACTCAGTAGGGAATATAATTTTAAACGTTGTGGCACCGCCGGGCCCGTGGATACGCTTGGCTCCGGTCAGCGCTCAGAATAGCCTGCGTCCTACGTGCTTCCAGAAAAGCTGGAAGTCCTGCTGGTCACACAATCCAATGAGGAAGCAACAAGATTCAAACAGTCACTTTCAAAAGAAAATAAAGTCCCACTTTATTGTGGAAATGAAGCTTGAACAAGATTCAGTTCATTCTTTCCCAAAACAAAAGAAAATGGAACAAAATAAAATTGAGTTGAAAACCAACAACCAACAACTCACACCTTTCTTGCAGGCGCCACAGGTAAGTAGCAGAGTGTAGTTCCAATCGTTCTGCCTTTGGCAAATAGGCAGTAACCAACCATCACACTTTCTTTATAAATGAAAACAGTGTTGTGTTCAAGCCTAGATAAAAGGGCGGCTTGGCCCCAACCAACTTAACAGTAGTTGGTGGGGGAGGGGAGTAGCCGAATCCACTAACTTTCTTCTGTAAGCAACAGAATGCCACAAATGGCCCCACAATCCCCACCTAGGATATTGTGTGGATTCTTCCCCAAACTACCTCCTCAGGCACACAATCAAAAATTGAAACTTTTCTTGCTTTCAAAAGAAAAACATAAACTCAAACAGTCCAGCATATTGAAACCTAACCAAAAAGGTTTTCACTTTCAGGCACCTAGTAAGGAGCTCAGCACTGCTCCCTTACTTCTCACAGGTGCAAAGAGTTCCCCAGGAAGAAGCCTAAATGATTGCTAGCATGAGCATACAAACAGAAAACAACCAGCAATGAAACTTAACTCTCTTCCATAGGGCAAGCTTCTGTAATGTTGGCAGTTTCTAGGCAGTCCATGAGCTCTGGTTCTGCTAGCTGGTTAGCCTCAGGGTCAGGGGCTGGATCCACCATCTCAATGTCCTGGTAAAGTTGAGGTTCAGGAGAGCTATCCTGCAAACCTCTTTCCTGGGCTGGCCCAGGGCAGACTGCCTGCCTCCTCCTCCTCAGAGCAGCCTCTAGTGCATTGAGGCGACCACGCCCTGTTCTCTGAGGGGGAGGGGCAGCCTGCAGCTTCTGCCTAGTTTTCCCAGAACTTCTAATCAGGTCCTGCAGCTGGGAGTTAGCTGAGTGAGGAGGAGGATTCTGTGGCTGTTCCAGGCTGTTACCCTCATAGTCCTCCCCTCCCCAGGGATCTGTAATCTGGGTTTTAAAGGGGAATGCAGAGTTTTCCCTATTCCTGGACTCTAGCCTGTCACACTGATTAGCTCTTTTAATGGCTGGGCTAGGTTTAGCCAAAGCCTTACCTGGCACAAGCCAAGCTTTAGGGCTAGGGTTGTGACAACATCTAGGTAAGATCATTGTGCAGAGAATAGAGAGTGGATAAGGAGAGCATATAAAACTCTCCATTTCCAACCAAGCCGGAGGATTAGAAGAAGGAGGGTGTTGGAGCCAGTGGGCTCCATAATGAGCTAGAGAGGCAATATGAGAAAAATTAACATCAGGGAGATTCATGCCACCACACAGCTTGGAAGCTTTCAACTTGCTCAATGCAATGCGAGGTTTCTTATCCTTCCAGATGAATTTGGATAAAGAAGTATCAATCCAACGATAGAAAGATTTAGTACAATGTGAGGGGAGCATGGACTAAAGAGATAAGATGTGGTATGGAGGCGCAGGGATTTCCGAGAAAGAGAAGTATATCATCAGCGTAGGCTGCAAGCTTAATTTGTCTGCATGGAGTTTGAATGCCCTGTATATCGGAGTTTTGTCGTATAGAAGCAAGTAAGGGTTCCAGAGCCAAATTAAACAATAGGGGAGATAGGGGGCATCCTTGACGAGTTCCCCGATGAAGCCAAAATTGGTTAGATAGTGAGATATTAATCAAAATGCGAGAAGTGAGTTGCCAATACAGTGTCTTGACTCAATTGAGAAAATATGGACCAAAATTAAGCCACTAAAGAACACGGAACAAGAAAGACCATTCTACACGATCAAACACCTTCTCTGCATCGATCGCTCTTGGGTCTCTCAGTAGTTTGGCGTGAGTGTTAATATGATGGAAAAGACGTAAATTATCTCCAATATAGCAATTTTTAATGAATCCCACTTGTTTAGTGTGTATAAGATTTGAAATTACTTTATTTAGTCTAAGAGATAAAACTCTGACCACTCTGAGAATGCAGGAAAAGGCATGGAAAAGAAAAACAAAGAAAGGATAGCACGTGCGAAGGCAAGGAACACAGTCATAGCATGTGCAGAGTATATAACAATATGTGGGTGTTCCTGATGGAGCAAGTGAGAAGTACCTGGGGCAATCCGAGGAAAGCCACCACTCAGACATGAAAACTAAAAAACTTGTATGGAGATAAAACAGGTGAACATATCAGGCATGTGTCACATCACGCATAAGCAAGAAAATCAACCAGAAACCTGCAGTCATTGCATCTTCAGAGAATCCAGAAATGTGCTGAGATCTTCCGCATCTGTATAAGTGGTTGTAGGGTTGATATAGGTCACCTTCATAGTTGCAGGTATTTGGCGCCAATATCTTTAAGGCCTTGTCGATGGGAAAGAAACGCCTTTCTCTTAAGTGCAGTAGATTTTTCCAGATCCGGGACAATGTCAAATCGCTTGCCCTGGTGGAGAAGTTGCGGGTGCATTTTTGCAGTTGTAATGAGTTGTTGAGCATGCTGGAACCGAAGTATTTTGGCCACTATAGGTTGCAGCGTCTTGATGTGGGCAGCAGGTTTGGAGGGCAAACGATGTGCATGCTCTATTTCAAGCGGCAAATCAAAGGAAAGGCCCAAGGTTTTAGGCAGAAATTCAAGTATGAAAGTGGCCACATCCGAGCCCTCCGAAAGCTCCGGTAAGCCGATAATTCTTATATTCGATCGCCCACTGCGATTAGAAAAGTCCTCAAGATGTCGTTGTAGATTAGAGATCAGTTTATCATGTTTATCCACTAGCTGGAATTTCGTTTGCGCTATGAGAGAGTGAGCCTCAAGCGCATCGATGCGATGACGGGCATCGACAAACTGAGAGTTGAGAGACTCAATTTCCTCACGAATTATCTTGGTTTCAGCTATCTGTGCTTGCGCTATCAGCTTGACCGCTCTAATCTCTTTTAACAAGAGATCCAAGTTCGGGTCCTCTGGCTTAGGCGCCATTTTATCTGGCGAGCCCGGGTCTGTCTTCGGCCGTTTGCCGCTCATGGGAGCATTAAAGGGGTTTCACCTTTAACAGGCTTCGGCGGAGTCATTGCCGTGAGATTATGTTGGCAAAACTTTGGTAAAAGCTTATATTAGTCACCTGATTTCTCTGCAGAATCTGTTATTAGAAAAGTCGAGTGGAGGAGCGATTACCCCATGCGTATGCTCAGCGCTCCAGTCAGGCTCCGTCCCCCGGGAGGCTGCCTTTTAAAATGTAAAAAGGCTGTACTCTCAATCTGTGGCATACCAAGGGTAGGAGGTGCCCAGGGCGGTCCCCCCCCCCCCACACCTCTCCCCCACCACTCCTTCCCCACCCCCCTACTCCACACTTGCGCTCTCCCTTCCCCCCAGGTATCTCTGTAAATCTTCGCTAGTACATTGGCTTCTCCAGCATGTCTTCACACCAGCGTTGGGTTTCCCTCTGACATCACTTCCTGGCCCCTTGACCCGGAAACGATTCAGAGAAGAACCAGGCTGGCGTGAGCAACGGGCAGGAAAAGTTGTTCATGCTGGTGAAGATCTACAGAACTATGAGGTGGAGAGGGGAGGGATGGCACAAGCGTGGTGTGGCAGGGCAGAAAGGTGCTGGCTTCCCCATCGAAAGGGTGGAAGAGGAGCCTGTAGTCCTCATCTCCCTGTACTTCTATATGCAGGACACTAATCTCAGGAGAAGGGCTGACAGCAGAAAGATTACTACAGAATCATCTGTGCTTCCAAGAAAAAGGAACCTCAAAAGGGAGGGGCAGCAATCTGGATTTCCTCCCAGATCCAAGCAGAAGGGCTAGAGATAAAAAGGAAAATATGGGGAGGGGGGATTTGATGTACTAATATTTCTGGCATGAATATTCCTCTGCTGACTTATCTAGGCCTCATAGGTGATTTCTAGCATTGTAAGGTATGCGTTTGGTTATCTGTGATTGAATTTGATTTATTCATGTGTTTTTAATTTTGTTTTCTTTATATTTGTCCATATATTAGTAAAATAAGACTTTAGGACTCCTGAAGACTTTAGGACTCCGTGCCAAGTCTTGATGGTTTTAACCTATTTAGAAATCAATCAAATTCCCTTGGACTGCTCTGCTCTCTTTTGGGCCCTCATTTCCTGCCATAGTGTGTGAGCAAAGCATTACGGGAAATGTAGTCTAATCCATACTGCAGCCACTCCTGCTTTGTTTCTAGTGGTCTTTCTCCTAAGACCGCCTCCCTTTTCCTCTCACCTAAGCTTGAGTCCTTGGTCTCACTGCTGTACTTCCTGGTCACCTCTACCACCTTTGCTCTGATAGGTCTCTCTGTTACTGGTTGCCTATTGGTTCCCTCTTCTTCCCCTAGGCTTAAGGGGTTTTCACTGAGGACATACCTTGGCTGTCTTATAAAAATCTATAAAGAGACAAAAAGGAAAAAAAAATAATAATGTTATACTGAAAATAAGAAAGAGAACAGCAGATGTCAAAATTTGAGAGTAGTACTTAAAAAGAGAACTATTTAAAACATATATTTTAAAAATCCAGTGCTGCAACTTTGGGACTGTGTCAGGAGGGCACCACACATGCGCAGATGCCCTCCCTCCCAAGAACAGTTTGAGGGGGTGGGGCCAGGGCTGGGGTCTTGCTCCCTCTACCCTTCTCTCTCTACGTCCCCTCACTTGCCTCTTCTTCGAATGCCTATAATTTTTTTGTCCTGTAACTTTACTGTGAATGTCAATTCTTACCTGTTATGAGCTCCCGGGAGAACAGGATAGAAATCTAAATAAAGAAATAATGGGGGTGGGCCTGGGGGCGGGGCTATGGGTCTAGATTTTAGTCTACTAAAATCTGGTAGCCCTATTCATGGCTCATGTCATGGCTGAGGCCCGGGGGAGTTGGGGGGAGTCAATTTTGACCTGCAGCTCATACCAATAATCATTGCATTGGAGCAAGAAGATCTTTGGCTTGCGATTGCAATGATTAAACAAGTAAAGAGATAATGTTTTATTAGTCATGGGGGGGGGGGGAAGTTAACTATGCAGGGTCTATTGAACTTATGAGACATTACGGTCTCCCAGAATCAGCTTCTTCCGGGGTCTAGTGGTTCATTCTTAAGTGACCTTATAGTGAGGGTGAGCTAGGAATTTTGATATTAGCTGGTATGATTATTTTATATTACTCAATTTGTAAGCCACTGTGAATACGTAAAGGCTAGCTTGGCAGCATGAACATTTTAATAGAAGAGCCGTGGAAATGCACCAAAGCTCATTCAGTTCTTATGGGCTTTGTGCGGCATCACTACTGCGGTTTTATAAAAGGGGTCCAGAAGTAGGATGGAAGGAGATGCATGTGAACACTGCTTTTAATTATAAACGGCACTGGTTTGGTGTCTATTTCTTGATATTTACCGTATTTTCGCGGATATAACGCGCACCATTGTAAAACGCGCACAGGGGTATAGCGCGCAGAAATCACGATGATATGTACAAAAACTTTTCTATACCGCGCTCAGGCATATAACGCGCATGCTGCCCGACTCTCCTCTGGCCACCCCGACTCTCCTTTCGCTCTCCCCGACTCTCATCTGGTTGCCCCGACTCACCCTGACTTTCGGTGCACTGCCCCGACTCTCCTCTGGTTGCCCCGACTCACCGTTCACCCGCCCTGACTTTCGGTGCACTGCCCCGCCTCTCCGTGCCTGTCCCCCTTGAAGTCCTGTCCCCCCTTGAAGGTCTGCCTGTCCCCCCTTGAAGTCCTGTCCCCATCCTGAAAGCCTGATGCCCCCCCTCGACGTCCGATTCTTCTCCCCCCTCGGCAGGACCACTCGCACCCCCACCCCGAAGGACCGCCGACTCCCCGACAATATTGGGCCAGGAGGGAGCCCAAATCCTCCTGGCCACGGCGACCCCCTAACCCCACCCCGCACTACATTACGGGCAGGAGGGATCCCAGGCCCTCCTGCCCTCGACGCAAACCCCCTCCCCCCAACGACCGCCCCCCCCCCCAAGAACCTCCGCCCGTCCCCCAGCCGACCCGCGACCCCCCTGGCCGACCCCCACGACACCCCCACCCGCCTTCCCCGTACTTTGTGTAGTTGGGCCAGAAGGGAGCCCAAACCCTCCTGGCCACGGCGACCCCCTAACCCCACCCCGCACTACATTACGGGCAGGAGGGATCCCAGGCCCTCCTGCCCTCGACGCAAACCCCCCTCCCTCCAACGACCGCCCCCCCCCAAGAACCTCCGACCGACCCGCGACCCCCCTGGCCGACCCCCCCACCCCCCTTCCCCGTACCTTTGGAAGTTGGCCGGACAGACGGGAGCCAAACCCGCCTGTCCGGCAGGCAGCCAACGAAGGAATGAGGCCGGATTGGCCCATCCGTTCTAAAGCTCCGCCTACTGGTGGGGCCTAAGGCGCGTGGGCCAATCAGAATAGGCCCTGGAGCCTTAGGTCCCACCTGGGGGCGCGGCCTGAGACACATGGTCGGGTTTGGCCCATGTGCCTCTGGCCGCGCCCCCAGGTGGGACCTAAGGCTCCAGGGCCTATTCTGATTGGCCCACGCGCCTTAGGCCCCACCAGTAGGCGGAGCTTTAGGACGGATGGGCCAATCCGGCCTCATTCCTTCGTTGGCTGCCTGCCGGACAGGCGGGTTTGGCTCCCGTCTGTCCGGCCAACTTCCAAAGGTACGGGGAAGGGGGGTGGGGGGGTCGGCCAGGGGGGTCGCGGGTCGGTCGGAGGTTCTTGGGGGGGGGCGGTCGTTGGAGGGAGGGGGGTTTGCGTCGAGGGCAGGAGGGCCTGGGATCCCTCCTGCCCGTAATGTAGTGCGGGGTGGGGTTAGGGGGTCGCCGTGGCCATGAGGGTTTGGGCTCCCTTCTGGCCCAACTACACAAAGTACGGGGAAGGCGGGTGGGGGTGTCGTGGGGGTCGGCCAGGGGGGTCGCGGGTCGGCTGGGGGACGGGCGGAGGTTCTTGGGGGGGCGGTCGTTGGGGGGAGGGGGTTTGCGTCGAGGGCAGGAGGGCCTGGGATCCCTCCTGCCCGTAATGTAGTGCGGGGTGGGGTTAGGGGGTCGCCGTGGCCAGGAGGGTTTGGGCTCCCTCCTGGCCCGATATTGTTGGGGAGTCGGCGGTCCTTCGGGGTGAGGGTGCGAGTGGTCCTGCCGGGGGGGGGATGTATCGGACGTCGGGGAGTCGGCCGGGCAAGAGGGCTTGGGCTCCCTCTTGCTCCGATCGTGGATGCGGGTGCGGGTGGGAGCGCGTGCGAGCGGTCGTTCGGGGTGGGGGTGCGAGCGGTCCTGCTGGGGGGGTGAATCGGGCGGGGTGGGAACTATGTTTAAAAACTTTTGTATACCGCGCTCAGGCATATAACGCGCGAGGGGTATGCGCGGTACGTAAAATCACGTATAACGCGCGCGTTATATCCGCGAAAATACGGTAAATTTAATTGGAGTTTATATTTGGGTATTTACATTTTTATTTTTTGCATTTTAGCTGTAGTATAGCTGGAGATTTGCTAAATTTTGTAGCCCTCCAGCTTGCTGTGGAGAGAGGCTTGTGGTTACATGTGGATGTTTGAGGATGGCTAGCTAAAACCTTGAGCAATGATGTCAGTCAGAAAGTATTGTGACATGGGACCCGTGATGTCATAGCTGAATGTCAGAAAGAGTAAGCACTGACCAGCAGCTCATATTAGTGATCAGAGTGTTGGGAGTTGGGTGTGTTTTTGCTGTGATCACCGCGATTTTCAGAAAGTTGTTTGTTTACTGCCTTTTGTCTTTTTCCTTACCCACCCTTTCATTTATTTTTATATTGTATTTAATCCATTTTTTTTCCTTCCCTCATTTCCTTTAGTGTTTTTATATCATAATTGTCTTTTATCCCCTGTTTGTTAAAAAAATTTTATTTTTTAATTTTATATTTTACCTTCTTTTAATTTTGTATAAATTTTGTAAATTTAGTTTTGTAAAAAATTTAATTTTTTAATTTTTAATTTTACCTACTTTTATTTTTGTAAAAATTTTGTACATTTAATTTTGTAAAAATTTTTATTTTTTAATTTATTATTTTTGTAACATCTTTCTGAGAGGAGAGGAAGAGAGTCTATACCGCTGGGTAAGTATACATTATTTTGATCTGAGCTTTGATAAGTTTGGGGAGAAAAGTTAATTTGTAGATTCCAATTTATTGGCAGTTTAGATCTTAAGAGCAAACTTTAATCTAGCTAGTCTCCATAGAAACCTGATGGCAGATAAAGGCCAAATGGCCCATCCAGTCTGCCCATACAGAGTAACCATTGTCTCTTCCTCTCAGAGAGACTAGATAGGCCATTTGGCCTTTATCTGTCATCAGGTTTCTGTTTCTCTCCTGCCATCCTTGAATTTAAAGGTGTGGGGTAGAGGGGGGCAGGGAACCCCTGCGGTGGAATTATTAGAAAAGGGATGGTAAACAAGACTGAGAATGTGAGACTCATCTTGAGTATTGCATTCAGTTCTGGTCTCCTTATCTCAAAAGAGATATAGCAGCACTAGAAAAGGATCAAAGAAGAGCAACCAAGATGATAAAGGGGATGGAACTCCTCTCGTATGAGGAAAGACTAAAGAGGTTAGGGCTTTTCAGCTTGGAAAAGAGATGACTGAGGGTAGATGATTGAAGTCTACAAAATCCTGAGTGGTGTAGAATGGGTACAAGTGCATTGATCTTTTACTGCATTCTTCACTCCAGTTCCATCAGCATCTGACCCCTTTCTCTCCCTCCACCTCCCTTTCAAACCTCTCTTCAAACCTTCAAACCCTTTCTCTCCCCTTCACCCCAATGCCATCCAGTATCTTCCCCCTCACCTCCCCACCTCTACTGTATCTTTCTCAAAACAGCAGCAGCGGTTGTAAAACTTTTAAATAAAGTCATTGTGGGGCTTTGCTGCACCTCCCTGGCTGCTGGCTCTGCTCTGAAACAAGGAAGTGGTGTCAGAGGGAGTGGACCGGCAGCCAGATGGAAGTTCAGGAAGATCCCGCAATGACTGAATATAAAGGTTACTGTCGCTGTTGCTGGTTCAGGAAAGCAGCAGTGGCAGAGGAAGGCGGGAGATTCCTGACACGGTGTGCCACCCGTTGTGACATTGCTGAAGGGTTAGAAGGAAAAGTTTGCCTTTTTGCGGATGATACCATAGGACATAAAAAGAGGAAGGCGATGAAAACGGTAGGAGGTTTGTGCCAGAAGATGTATGAAGGAAGACTGGAAGCCATGACTATGTAGACCCTAGAGGAAAGGAGGGACAGGGGAGGGTCAATTGCTTATTTTATTTAATTTCTCATTTATCTTTTCATCCACAGAATGGCGAAGAGGACAGAGAAGCGGAACTTCGTGGACCCCATGTTACTGGTAGGTGCCACACATGCTCTGAAGCCTCCCTCATTGTCAATTAATTGGTTAATGATATTTATTTATTGAATTAATTTGTTTCCTCTCCTGAAAAAGCTCAGAATGGGTTACAGCTTGACATACATAATACACAGTCAACCGATTACAATTTGTCATAGTTACAGGATAGATTCAGATTCTACAAAAGCCGCAGAAGGTTTAGGCGGTGGTAGCCACCCTACCTCCACCTAACTTAATTGTTGTAATTGGGCTTCAGCGGTGGAATAATTAGTGGCACCATTTAAAACCAATTAAACCCTTGTTAAAAAAAATAAATAGCCGTCGCAATGTGGCCTCCAAGACCAGCACCTGGGTCACTGGTGGCTACTGGTACCTAATGACGCCGAAGCCCAGAAGTAGGCATGGTTAGAGGCGTAGCCGGACTTCAGCCACTGGCCGCGATTCAGGAAGGACCCTGGGCCGGTGCCAGACTTCAGCCACTGGCCACGTTTCAGGAAGGACCCTGGGCCGGTGCCGGACTTCAGCCACTGGCCGCGGTTCAGGAAGGACCCTGGGCAGCAGAAATGTCGACCTGTAAAATTCTGGCCTACATTTCTGGCACCTGGCACCATCCCCTGTTTCCTCTCAAATATCAGCCTCCCTAACCCAGGGATCCATGATCTT
Organism: Geotrypetes seraphini; assembly: GCF_902459505.1. Classification (NCBI taxonomy): domain Eukaryota; kingdom Metazoa; phylum Chordata; class Amphibia; order Gymnophiona; family Dermophiidae; genus Geotrypetes; species Geotrypetes seraphini. Next base: position 240,956,128 of record NC_047086.1, on the reverse strand, counting down.
TTTCCCTCTCCTTCCTATGTTCCTGAATCTTCCCCCTGCAGTCTGGTCTCTCTCCTCCTCCTGTATATCTGTCAACCACTTTGAGTGTGTTCGTAGAACAAGTCCCGATCCCTTGCCCTAAACTACAATAGCTTTCTAGGAAATAAACATGGTGCAGTTTATTTGCTGATATCAGGCATCATTTCTAATACATTCTTTATCATTTTTCAGAGGTCTGAAGTCATGGGGACCACAGGAAAGTAAGTAGATTTTCATTATAAATATAAAATTAAAGATTTGTACATTGAATGGAATGCAAATTTAATAAACAAAATGATTACTGTATGTGATTGATTTGAACTTTATTAGTCTATGAAATTTTTAACGTTATTTATTTTTATACTTTTAGTGACTCGAGGCCAATCAGACTCGATCTGTCCAAGACATATTTCACAATATATTTAGTAAGTAATATGCCAGTATTTATGTCGGGCTTAGTAAAGGCAGGTGGGGGTGTGGATAAATGTTTTGGCCTGTTAATCCCAAGTTATGGTAATATGGACCTTGGTTCTGGAATAGAATAGACATCTACTGAATGCTTTTGCATTACCTAAACAGAGGCACTTAATTATAGAAATGCCTCCTGTCCTCAAAGGGCTTGATGCACTAGAGATAGCGACTCGATCGCTGTTGGTTGATTCTCTGGCCGATTCTCCAGCAGCGATCGTTTGCATGCAAATGATTTGAACAACTGATCATTCACTCAGTGAGCGATTGACACATGCGCAGAGTCTTCACAGCAGTGACAGGGAAGGAGCCTCCTTTCACTGCTGTTAGGGCTTTTGTGAAATGGCAACCCCACTTCCGAGTGTCAAATATGGTGAAATCCACTTAATTGCAAATGCATATTTCAGTGGGCAATGATATTCGTCTTTGAACCTTATTTTCACCTTCTCCTTGATGTCTTTCTCAATACATACTGTTGTTTAATACTTATCTTTTAATATGCAGAATCATTAGCCTGCTCCAGGGGGAGGGTTGGGGGGCCATTGGCAGGAGACGGTTGGCATCCCTCCTTCCATTCTGCCATGGGGGGGGGGGGGTCAGTCGGGATTGCAGGAGAGCGTGGAAGTCTGGAAGTCAGAGGGGAGGATCAAAAATATGTAAAGGAGGCTTCCTACAAGAGATCTTGCGAAATGGGATGCATAACCCACTAGTTCGGAAATAGACTGGGATTGTTCAAAAACCTGGGGTTTCTTTATACTGATTCTTGTCTCTTTTTTTGCTTTAATTAGGGAGAAGACCCTCCTAATAAGGAATATGCTCTTAATTGCCGGCTTGAGGAGACGGATGATGAGCACGTCATCTTAATCTTTACTCGTAAGTTTCTGCTGTGGTTGAAAAAAAGTAGAAAAACAAATACAAAAGAGGTACAAATAATCAGTCTAAGCCAAAAATCACCTCTGATAGCACCTTAGTGAATAAGTAACTATATGACGACAAGCCTCAGAGACCTTAAATTCAAGCAGTATGCTGCTAGATGTGTTAACAGGTCAGAATCTCGATCATTGGCTCATACTTCGTGAATATTTGTAGCTTTTTAATATATATCATAAAATTAAAACAGCACTTATCTTGTTAGCGGTATTGAACAGCACTTCGGGGCCGCTGTTTCACCTTTACCGGCTTCGTCAGGGGATAAACTGAAACCGTGCGGAACAAAACTTTCCCTTGGCTCAAAATGTTTCTCTCAAGATGGCCATATCTAGCAGCATACTGCTTGAATTTAAGGTCTCTGATTTTTGGCTTAGGTTGAAAAAAAGTACCCAAAAGATGCCAGCATTCATAGCGGGGACTTTTTGCTGACTGATTTCTATTTTCTGTCTCCTGCAGCTGAAAAATCCTACACCATCAATGCCAGCACGGAGCATAACGAGGCGTAAGGCACACATTCTCTAAAAGACTTCGTTCCTTTATCTGCTGCTTCCAGGAGCGACTGTTCCACTTTGTTTTGGCTTTTAGCTTAGATTCTTTCTTTCTTTTTTCTTTTAGATGGCTGAAAGCGATGGACAAGTGCCATCGTTTCATCTGGAACATGCTGAAAACCAACAGATATGCTGTGGAGCATCGATTCCAGTGGATGGTCTATAATCAGTCCCCTAAAGGATGCGCTGAATGTGGCGCTGGAGGTAACTTCACTATTAAGCGAAAACCAAACTCCTGTCCCTATAAAAAGCAGCAATTACTTCTTTTTTTTTTATCAATAAATGTTTATTGAAAAGTTTTGAGAATATACAAACATACCATGAATATCATGGACAACATAACATACAGCCATCAAACAGAGAGCACCACAATAAATGTACAAATCACAGAAGAACCCCCACCTATACAGTCAAGCCCCTGATACCCAGCAACAACCATAACTCCACAAATCCCTCTCCCCCACCCCCAAGCTTCACCTCCAGCAAAGAGGGCCCCCAGTTGGTTCTTCAGGAGAGCCCCCTCGGTCCTCAACCCCCCCCCCCCCACAGAAAAAAGCTCAAGACAAAGATGTAATTTTATCAAGGATTCGTGTCCAAGTCCGGGTATAAGTATAATAATAACCGTGACGCTTTGCAATAGACAGTTCCATATTACAAATAAACTGGAGTTTAACAGTCCATTCCAATTGGGTGGGCGCCTGCCCCTGTTTCCAACGAGCAGCTATCAAACATTTAGCCGCCGCCAGGCCCCAACGTCGGATCTTAGTTTGCCATGAATATAAACATACATTGTAAAGGCCTAGCAAGCACCCCTGCGGAGAAAAAGGCAATAATATTTGTAACAATTGTGATAAACACCCCACCACCTGCCGCCAGAAAGGCTGTATGACGGGACAGGCCCACCAGATATGCAAAAATGTCCCCAAGTCCATCCCACATCTCCAACACAAGGCTGAAACACCTGGATACATACGGTGAAGACGTTCCGGTGTATAGTACCACCTCATCACCACTTTGTAAGCGTTTTCCTTAATGAGAGCACACGAGGTGGCCTTGCCAACCTCAGTGGTGATCAGAGCCCACTCCTGAACAGAAAATGTACAGCTTAAATCCAACTCCCAAGCTCGCTGATAAAGAGATGGAAAGGAATAGGAGCCTCGAATATATTGGTAAAGAACAGAGATAGGCTTAGGAAGGCTCTTAAGAGTGAACCACATGTGAGCAAAGGGATCATTAGACTGAAAAGATCCCCGATCCCACTTCCGAGAATGAAAAAAATGACGTATTTGAGAATAGGCTAGAAAGTCTCCTTTGGGCAAGGCAGCACTAAGCCGGAAGGTTTCAAAAGACATCAGGACCCCTTTTTGAAGCACATCCCGAAAAGTATGCAACCCTAAATGTGCCCACCGCACAAATGCAGAACTCTCCCTTCCAACAGGGAACAGAGGCTCCTCCCGCACCGCCCCCAAAATCGACGGAACCACCCCCCCACCCCAACGGCGACGGGTATCGCACCACACTTTCAAAAGATGTGCCAAAAATGGGTTCCCCGGAACCACGAACCTCCCAGTATCAATGGAGGATGACCAAAGTAAATATTTCAAACGGGGGCGCCCCACAAAATGTTGTTCCAGTCGGACCGCCAACTTATACTCTGCAATCTCCCAATCCAATAATAGACGCAATTGAGCTGCTCGAAAATACCAAAATAAATTCGGTACCGCCCGCCCCCCACTAGCCCTGTCCGCCCACAGCGCTGCCCTAGAGATACGAGAAGGCCTCCCCTGCCAAATAAAGCGAAAAAACAGAGTATGCAACTGTTTCAAAACTAGAGTAGGGACCGAAATCGGCAATGTTTGGAAAAGAAAAAGCAAGCGGGGCAAAACATTCATTTTAAGAACTGCTATGCGACCCCACCATGACAACCAAAACCCATTCCAGCGTTGAATATCAGTCCTAATCTGTTGAATAAGCCGCGCATAGTTAACAGTAAACAATTGGGATAAGTCCGCAGGTAACCGAATCCCCAAATAACGAATAACCCCAGGCGCCCAGCGGAAAGGAAACCGAACAGCCAAACGACGTTGGTCTTCTTCCCCCAATGTAACACTCAGCAGTTCAGATTTATCCATATTCACCGTAAATCCCGAAACCCTCCCATATTCCATAAAAAGGGCAACAAGAATCGGCAAAGAAACCTCCGGGTCCCGAACATACAATAACACATCGTCGGCAAACAGTGCTAGTCGATGTTCAAGATCTCCCACCTTCACCCCCAGTAAATCCCCATGCTCCCGTATACGAATGGCTAATGGTTCCATAGAGAGAGCAAACAACAAGGGAGATAAAGGACAGCCCTGTCGAGTGCCTCTCCCAATGGAAAAAAATTCGCTATAAATCCCATTACAACGCACAGTAGCCTTAGGATCCCTATAAAAGGCTTGCACCCAAGCCAAAAAGAAAGAGCCCAGCCCCATCCGATGCATCACCTGCCATAAAAATTCCCACGCCACTTGATCGAAAGCCTTTTCCGCATCAATCGCCAAAAAGGCAACTTTTGCAGAAGTCCGCTGCGCAGCCCACAAAAGATGCAACGTTCGTCTAATATTGTCACAGACCTGCCTCTTTTGAACAAAACCAGATTGATCCAAATGTACCAGAGAGGGTAGTACCTTTCCCAGACGAAGAGCCAAAACTTTCGCTAGAATTTTTGCATCAGTATTTAATAACGAAATCGGTCTATACGACCCGCACCCAATAGGATCTCTGCCCGGCTTGAGCAAGACCGAAATCCCTGCCTCCCCCATGGACTTGGGCAAGGGGGAACCTCCCCGTACCCCATTCGCTACGCGGACCAATAATGGAGCCAAGATTTCACGAAAAAGTTTATAAAATTGATTAGTATACCCATCTAGCCCAGGCGATTTGCCCAACTTCAAATTAGCAATGACTCCCAGAACTTCCCCTAATCCAATAGGCTCATTAAGCACATCCCTCTCAGTGTCCGAAAGCTGCGGTAGCCGCAACTCAGAAAGGTACCCCTCAATGGCCGCGGAATCATGCCCCCCCGATGGCTGATACAATTCTGAGTAAAAATCCTGGAACACAGCACTAATAGCCGAATCAGTACAATGCACAGTGCCCGCAGTATCCCTAATCTTTGTAATATTCGATCTCGCCTGCTTCAGCTTAATAAGTCGAGCTAAGCGAGATCCAGGTGTGTTATTATACTCATAAACAGTGTGGCGTAGGCGCTGCCGCAAGAACTCGTATTCCTCCATCTGCAGTAAGGAGAGTTCTGCACGAACCTTAACAAGATGATCATACACCAAGGGGTCCTGATGTCTCTGATGCAACTTCGTCAATCGCTCCAGCTGTTCATGAAGCGCTAAAGAACGCTGCGCCCGCAAACGCTTTCGGCGAGCACCCCATTTAATAAAAACGCCCCGTACTACCACCTTCAGTGCATCCCACAGAATCGCATCAGTGACCGTATCGTTATCATTATGTTGAAGGTACTGAGCCACTGTCGTATCCACCTCTCGAACTACAGCCGGATCTTTTAATAAAGACTCATTAAGTCGCCAAAAACGACGTCCCACCCCCTCCCAATAACCCGCGCAAGCTACCCACACTGGCGCGTGGTCAGAAACTTGGATAGTTCCAATCTCGGCCTGTCGTATCCCGCCCCAAGAGTTACGATGAACCCAAACCCCATCAATGCGTGCATACGATCTATGTGCATGAGAGTAGTGAGTGTAAGAGCGCTGCGCAGGATGAGACAACCTCCAACTGTCTACCAAGCCCAAAGAAGAAAACAAAGATAGAAGAGCTTTTCTAGCAGCCCTAGTCGGAGACCGAGTCCCTCCCACAGAGTGATCCAGATGAACATCTGGGGTAACATTAAAATCTCCACCCAGATAAACAGAGCCTTTCACAAAACCCACCAATTCAGTTCTAAGGGACCCGAAATATGTTGCTTGACCCGTGTTGGGACCATACAGATTTATAATAGTGATGGGACGGCCTTGTAAGGTAGCCATTAGAGCCAAGCATCTCCCTGCCCCATCCCGAAAGACTTGTTGAACCACTAGACCCAGTCCCTTTCTAACCAAGATGGCTACCCCTCCCACCCTCTTCCCCGGCGCCGCCCCCTGGTGTGTCCAGATTTGATCAAAATATGGAGATTGTAGGACTGCTACATCTCGAGGCCTTAAATGTGTTTCTTGAAGTAGACAAACATCCCATCGCAAGCGTGTCAACTCTTTTAATACAATACTGCGCTTACCCGGACTATTAAGTCCATTAACATTCCACGAACCTAAAATGAAAAGCTTATCACCCTCCTTCCCTGTCCCTCTTCCCCCCCTAACCCCCCCAGAACCCACCCCCCTCCCCCCACCCCTCCGCTGATCTGAATCCCGTGCCTCAGGATTCGCCAGCGTGTAGAAAGTGCGATCCTCCCCCAAAGGCAAACATCACTCATCTATAAAGTCAATGAAACTTCCAACAAATGAATTCCCCCACTGTCACTATATTCCACTCCCCCCTCTCCATCCTGCACTCATCCTCCAAGCACTCCCCCAACCCCTCACACCCCATACTTGCCAACACCGAACCCCCCGGATCCCAGACCCCAACACCCAGAAAACCATACAACTTCACACGTACACCATGAGAACAGTACATAATAAGAAACCACCAACCCCCACTCAAAGAGAGCAGTGTCAAACCAATGTCTCTAATTCTCCCAGCCAATTCCAAGGGCCTGCACTCAACCGGCCCAGGCAAAGCCCCGCAACGAGGCGGAACAAAATGGTTATACCATCGTCCAAACATGTTCAGGTCTGGGATTTCGCAGATTTCTTGCCAGAGCGCAATGCTGTACTCCAAGGCTCGCTTTGCGCAGAAGTGGATGCTACAGCCGGAGGTCTGTCCCCTTCCACCGGAGTCCCGCAGCCCAGAGCTCTCATCTCCGCCCAAGCTTCCGACACTGTGGTAACTCGGCGAGATGTGCCGTTAATGGTCATCCATATGCCAAAGGGGAATAGCCACCGATATTTATGGCCCCCAGTGCGCAGCGCTTGTGTGACATCTTTAAACGCTCTGCGCTTCTGCAAAGTAGACCACGCCAAATCTTGGAAAACCCCCACTGCCAGATCTTTCCATCGGAGAGCTGCTTGTCTGCGGCCTGCTAATAAAATACGTTCCTTCAGTGTAAACTCTCCAAAGCAGGCTATTATATCTCGTGTGCCCTGGGCCCTGGGAGCCCCCAAGCTGCGGTGGGCCCGCACCAGAACGATAGACTCAGGAACTTCAGCTCCATCCGCCCTCAGTAGATGTGCACAAAAGGCTCTCACCACCTCTTTACTGTCCCGAAAAGCTTCCGTTTCAGGGATGCCTTTGAAACGCAGGTTGCATCTCCGAGAGCGGTTCTCCAAGTCTTCAACCTGTGCCTGCAGTTCCCGGAGTTCAGTCGATAGGCGACCCGTAACATCAGAGGTAGTGGATACAGTGGTAGTTAAAGCAGCCACGTTGTCTTCAGAAGCTGAAACCCGAGCTCCCAGCTCACTGACCTCCGTACGAAGCTCTGCAATCGCCGCCCGCACATCTCCCCTCACTCCAATTATTTCAGCCTTGAGCTCTGTAAACCAGGCAGCCATAGACTTTTTCGGTGCCTCTCCAGCCTCCCCCCGCTGGTCAGAGATGCCTTCATCTTCCGACTCGGACTGAGTCGTCGGCCCGGCCGCCATCTTTTTTTTCTCTCCCATGCCACTCACCACCTCCGGGCCCGATTTTTCCGGCGGATCGCCGAAAAATTTAAATTTGTCCAGGCGTTTTCGGGTCGCCATCAGCAGAGGAACCCCGGCAGCCGAAAATAGCGTCGAAAAAACAACTCTGTGGAAGCGCCACTCGCGATGTCTTGCAAAAGCCCGACGGAGCTTCTGCCTCACGCTGCCATTCAGCGAGGTGACGTCACTCTCTCTCAGCAGCAATTACTTCTGACAGTTCTGATTTGGTTTTAAAGTCTTAGTTTATTTAAATCAGCAATAAAATACAATATAAAGAATTAGAATAGACATTAGGTCATGTGACTGTAGGGTCGACCATTTCTTGTTCAAAGAGTTGGATTTTTGGGCCATATAAAGCTCATATCTGTAGAGCAAAGAAATCTGGTTCCACCGTCTGACACAGGTAACTTGTGAGAGGTCCTTCCAAGATCCACAAATGGTTTTTAATGCAGCAACGAGTAAAGAATCAAACAATACAGCATCAAAATCATTTCAAGCACTTTTCAGGACAAGGGTTGCCTAGGAAAAATGGTCCAAAACTGTACTGGAAGCCCCAAAACAAACTCAGCAAGTTCTTCATTTTGGACTAAACACAATTGGTGGCATAACCAAGAGAGGGGAATTCCCCCCTCAAAATGAACATCTCCCTTGCTGTAGCTGGTGGGACATTTTGTTTTTCCATCATCTTGGTCCCAGTTTCTGCTTTTGTCTCTCTTCTACTAATTCTCTTTCCAGGCCTCGGGAATCCTGGTTCCATCCCAATGGGAGCCTTTGGGGGGGGGGGGGTTCCCCGTGGGAGTCCCATAGACCTGGGTCTTCATCATAAGGCGTATGGGGACAGACTGTAAGATCTCAATCTGTACACACTTTAGAGGAAAGGCAGAAGGGGGAGATATGATAGAGACATTTAAATACCTAGGAGGCCTAAATGCATATTACATTACATTTATTGACTTCTATTCCACCTTTAACTTTCAGTTCTAGTATATTAAGTTGTTGATAATAATATTGTTAGGGATATTTTGCTTATTTAAGCATTGTTTTATTTTAGAGGCATCTTTTATTATGCTCAACTTGGGGCGTAACATCTGCCATAAATGCTTCCATCGCCACGAAGTTGATGGTGGGCCATCCACTGAGTACATTATAAACAGTTCGGCTTGTCAGGTAAGTCTCAGAGACGGCATATTCATCAAGAAAGTGGGTTTTTTGAACAATACACTCTTGGCTGATCTCTTGACATCCTTCCCTCACGACTCCCTCGTAGTGTGAATGAAAGATCCACCATTTGTTTTCAGACTCCAGAACTGTTGGGCTGTTTTGATCCTGTTCAAAGTTTACAGTTTAGCTTCATGTAATATGCATCAAATAATAATGAAATATCTAAGTTCACATGAAAGTTACTATGTTTAGAATTAATAGAAATAGATTAGGTTACATGGGGGTAGTGATGTGCGGATAGCGTAGCAAGTTTTAAGAAAGGTTTGGATAAGTTCCTGGAGGAAAAGTCCATAGTCTGTTATTGAGAAAGACAAGGGGAAGCCACTGCTTGCCCTGGATCGGTAGCATGGAATGTTTTGCCAGGTACTAGGGACCTGGATTGGCCACTGTGAGAACAGGCTAGTGGGCTTGATGGACTGTTGGTATGACCCAGTAAGGCTATTCTTATGTTCTTATGTCTTCCCCTCTCTGCTCCCCATTTTCTATTTTTTCACTCAATTAATTGTTAAGCTCTGGAACGCATCCTCTGGTAATGTGGTAACAGTGGTTAGTGTATCAGGTCCAAAAAAGATTTGGGCAACTTCCTGGAGGAAAAGTCCGTAATAGATAGTAGCAGACTATGAACTTTTCCTCTATGAACTGAATGGTAATTTACTACGAGGGTAAATCAAAAATGAAAGGCAATTCTTAAATTACACGATAACCAGAACAGAGCTAGCAAAATTCAACATATGTACTCATAAATTCCCTGTTGGATAGTGTCACCTGCCGGGGTCTCTGGAAGCTTGTGGAAGACCACCGACAGGCGGCAGCACGACCCTGGCGTAGCTCCTAAAGTGGAAGACCTCACTGGCGTCCCAATACTCCGGGCTTCGCTACAATAAACCACAGCGAGAGCCAAGTCAAATCAAAAATGTCCAAAGTTTAATTTGTCACCAAAAACAAAAATCATACAAGGAAGCACTAGCACTATCTTCCTTTTGCTCCAAAGGAAAAAGGTTTCTATCCTCCCAAAACAGTTCAATGGAAGAACAGCAGTTCTTATAATAGGTAAGTCCATAGAAGTCCACAATAAAGGTTCTAGCGGCTTCCCCAGCAAGAGAAAACAAAACTAGTTCCAAAAAAGAAAAGTCATCAAGAATACTCTTGAGTCCTGGACTTTCAGTCATATAATCCTGTTTCTTCACATTGCAAAGCAAACTTCAAACATGAAAAGAAAAGTAAGGCCTTACTGCAGGCTCTTGTCATTCCAGCAATAGCTAGTCTCCAGTTGGGCAGCAGAATTGCTGGTTCCCCTTTATTCAATAGCTTTAACAAGCTCCCACAGATCTTCGGGGATCCTACCCCAATCCTGAAAGTCCCTTGGAATATAACAGGCAACAGGGAAACTGCTCCACAAGCCCAAAAGAAAACTCCTTTGAGTTGCCCCTGGCTTTTGCACAATGTAATTAATGCTGAATGCTGCTGCAGCACTGCTCTCAGCTTGGTTTTTCAGTAGAACCAAAACTAACAGTCCCAATAACTATCTCCTTATGGAAACCAGTACCTCCAGTCCTTAGTGAGAGACTGCCAAGCGGCAGCCATGGCTTCCACGTTCTCAGCTCCAGGCACATTTTCTTCAGCTGTGTCCATACTTTCTGGAGCCCCCAACTGCTCAGCTGACTCTTGGTCAATGGAATGCTCCCATTCCATAGGCTCCTGTGCGAGGTCTGGCCTTTGCCTGGCCCGGAGAAACTTCTCTGCCAGGTCCTCGTGTGCAGCCTGCCTTACTGCCTTGGAAAGCTGTTTAAGAGAGTTTGTGCCACTCCCTGTCCTAGGTGTCTGTGTTCCTAGCTTTCGTGCTCTTTGGCTCCCCTCCCAGGTTGCTGGGCAGAATACAACTGGGAGCCTGATTAAACCTCTTAAGGGAGCTGGGTTTTTTACTGGGACGTGGAGGTAACCTGTATTCTGGCTCCTGCTCAGGTTCAGATGGCTCAGGATAGGCAACTCTGCTTTCAGGATCTCCTGCCTGATCATTCTCGGTCAGTCTCTGATCTCGGTCAAAGGATTTACTATGGGGTTTCACTCTGACATGATCGTCTCAGGGAGCGGAAATGTCACAATAGTTTGTCCATACATAGTGCAGCGCTCGGCCTTTAGTCATGTGGCAGCCACAAGGTCAGAAACATGGACACTCCATTGGAAGATTGCACCATCGAAGAACAACGTACAGTGGTGCTCTCTCTTTTGGCAGAGGGAGTGACATCTGTGGAAAGCCACCTTCAGATATTGACTCAGTATCTAGAGAACACCATGAATCAAGAAAAGGTTTATGAGTGGGAGAAAAGGTTTAAAGCGGGAAGAACATGTGTAACCCATGAAGGTCATTCTGGCTGCCCATCAACACACATGAGCACATTGACAGGGCTGATGCCTTGATTAGAGAAGACCGACACATAACGGTGTCTCAATCGGCTCAGTTGGGATATCGGCTATGGATCTGCCTGTGCCATAATGCATGATGACTTGGGATTCAGGAAAGTCTGTGCACGATGGGTTCCCAAACAGCTTAGCAACAGGGTGTGGAGTTTGCGACCCAGTTCCTGAGACGGTATGAAGAAGATCCGAGTATTCTGGAGAGAATTGTCACCGGCGACGAGACATGGGTGACTCACTGCGACCCGGAGATCAAAAGACAAAGCCCGATGAAGTAAAGGAAGCGGTGCTCACCTGGCTTCGGGAGCAGCCAAAAAACTTCTCTGCAGGAATCCTGAAGCTAGTTGAACGATACAACAAATGCGTCATCTTGCATGAGGACTATGTGGAAAAGTGTATTTTTCCCTCCTATAGGGGATTCAGCTAGGGATGGAGGGAGCAGGTCTTGGGATTTTGTCAAGGCCCTCTTGTGTTACTGGGTTAAAAGAGTTCCATATGAATGTGGCAGGAGGGGTGAGTTTGTGAGCTCCTGGTTATCTGATTGGAGACTAGTTGGCAAAGTCTGAATAAGTGGGTGGATATGTGCTAAAGGTTTTAGATTTGTAGCAGGATGAGACGTGACCACATAATTATCAGTTTGCTCATTTTTCAATTTTATATAATCTGAGAAATGCAGTAGGAAAAGTAACTTTAAACATTTGCCAAATTGTGTTTTCTGCTTCAAGTTTGAAGAATAAATTCTCCAGATACTGATGGCTTCATTGTTATTTTTTTGTCAGAGACAAGATCGAGAGATGCGTGCGGCCACGTGAGTATTCTGAAAATGTACGATACTCTAGAGGTCCCCATTAGGCCTTCTTTCCCCTTTCTCCTTCAGTCTCCCCGGCTCCCTCCACTCACCTTCTCACCTCTGTGTGCTCCTGTGGCACTCACGCATTGGTGGCCGATATGGAAAGATGTGCATTTTATTTTCATTTGGCAGAGTTAACCCATATAGTGAGAGTCAGGGACAGATTTATCCATTGCATGCCTAAAGGCACAGGGACAGGGGAGTCCTGGCCTCCGGGTTTAAGGGTAACCTCACCAAACCACTACCACCTCTTGCTGTTCCTGGCTGACCAGAACAAATGCAACATAATGATTGAGGGTTATGTTAACCAGGTTTTCTATTCCGCCTTTACCTATTCACTTTAAGGCTGGATTATATTACAAGAGGTTGAGTCAGGAAGTTACAATGGACAGTTTGACACAGACATTCAATAGAGTTGCTAGAACAGGTAGATCAGGACAGTTAGGTCATAGTTACAAGTTCAAGTTAGTCATCATTGACTCATCGATATGTCCCGTGAGTTGCATTAGACAGTTTAGAAATGGGCTTTTACCATTTCCATTTCAGTTACATCTGGGTTGGCTCCCTGTATTGGTAGAGAAATGCTTTTAAAAGTTTTCTGAATCTAAGATAGTGGTCACAAGATCATTGTGTTTTCTTGGGAAGTATAAGTTTATCAAAACAAAACAAAATGGCAGGAGTTCAGTGGCCAAACTAATTAAAAGCGCCCGGATGGACTTCCAAAACTGGGTATTTGGAGAGCCCTGAGCTCAGGGCTGCATCTGAAGTGCCTCCGAGCATGAGTGGATGTGATGTGATGACATCACATGCATGTGTGTGACATCATCACATTGCATCCATGCATGCTCACAGACCCTCCAGATGCGGAAAAAGAGATGAGGTTTCTGGGGGTTGGGCAGCAGGCAGAACAGGGCATGGCTGAAGCGGAATGGTGTGGAGCCAGGTGTCTTTTTTTCAAGGAGGAAATCTGGTAACCCTATCTTTAGGCCTAGCCTTAGATTCCTCTCACCACAGGAGAGCAATCTGAGAAAGGAAAGGGACTTGTCTATGCTCTTTTGCAGTTGCAAATTCAAAGCAGTTTACATATATACAGGGACTTATTTTGTACCTGGGGCAATGGAGGATTAAATGACTTGCCCAGTGTCACAATGAGAAGCGCTGGGATTCAGTCCCACAACCTCAGGGTGCTGAGGCAACAGTTCTAAGCCACTCCTTACCTCCTGGGGAACTGGGTTCGATTCCCACTGCGGCTGTTGTAGTTCTGGCCAAGTCACTTAACACTCCCAGGTGCAAACTGAGCACTTTTATATAATATGTCAACTGCCTTGCTTGTAACCACAGAAAAGGGGACGATCAAATCCCATCCTCTTTCTCCTCTTTTGGCTGCATCCATTCCATTTCAGTTTGACATGGAGGGATTGCCTTGCATCAGAATCATTGTCCTGCTTGTCCTCTGAGCAATCAAAGTTACTCACCCTTAGCAGGTGTTCTCTGAGGACAGCTGGATACAAATTCTCACTTCCTTTCCCGCCTTCCCTAGGAGTTGTGTTCTTTTGCTTTCATATTGGGCTAGATTCACTAAAGATAGCGACTCAATCGCTGTTGGCCAATTCTCCAACAGCGATTGATTCACTCTCAAGTTTGCATGCAAATCCACCGACTCAACCCCTCATTGAGTGATTGACACAATCCAGATCCCTAGCAGTAGTGACAGGGTAAGCAGCCTCCTGTCACTGTAACTTCATATATCCTGTCCCATTAGAAAAAAAGCCCCTAAAGCGTGATCTACCATCCCCCCAAACCCCAAAAAGATGGCAGGAAGGATTGTTGCTAAACCTGACATTAGTGAATCTAGCCCATGTACTGCTGGTCCCATGCTGGGTGGGAAAGCACTGGTTACACGTGTAGTGGATGCTGCAAAAAGCTTCAGAAAACTCTAGAATGCAGAGTGGCGTCTGCACTGGGTCTCCATCGGATGATATTACCCATGTGTGAGAATTTGTGTCCTGCTGTCCTGGGAGAACTCCTGCTACAGATGAGTAACTTCACTTTATCTAATTATGTGTAGATAATACTGGTTTGTGTACTCTAAGTTTAAATCTGAAATATATTCTCTCTTTTTCCAATTCAGAGAGCAAGGAGTCCAGAGTGACCTGAGGTACGATTCTGAAATGTCACAGAAATAATTTTAGTGGTGTTTTTACATCGGGGTGGGGGTAGATGTAAGAGCTCAAAAGTTACAGCAATCAACGAATGTTGAAAGCGTTCCCACAGAAGGGTTGGGACAACAACGGCCTTGGTGTGCTGCTATGCAAGATCCGAGCAACCAGCACTGTGGATCGTAAGGCAGCGGACGACTGCGCTTGGTTCGCACACAAGAGTACATTGAAGTTGTACGCGATCTTGTACTGAGCCAGTAGGATGCGCTGCAAATACACCGAAGAACTCGCCAAATAGCAAGAGAAACTGGAATAAGCCAGTCAACTGTGGTTGGAATAATTCATGATGATCTGAAATTAAAGTGTCTTAAAATGTGTCGTGTCCAGAACAAAGATACATGACTAAAATGGTGCAAGCAGCTTTTGACCAAGTACACAGAGCAGAGTGTCGGCTTCATCTGGTTTACAGATGAAAAGATATTTACCGGTTAACACACAGAATGATTGCCTATGCGTACCTTCAACAACACTGAAGCTTGAGGTTAATGCCAATCGCCTACTACGAACCTCCCCGACTTCCAGCCAATCAGTCATGATCTCGATCGCAATCTCAGATTTACAGATTTCTTCTTCATTGATCCTGGGGTTAAGATCAACGACGCATACTACTGGGACATCCTCTTGATGCAGAAGCTGTTGCCAGCGATCCGTCGCATGTCACAGCTTCAAACAGGACAATGCCCCAGTAAATCGGAGAAAGAACACCTTAGAACTGCTACTTCGGGAGACCTCAGACTTCATTGGTCCAGGCCTCTGGCCTGCGAATTCATCAAATCTAAGCCTAGTTGACTACTGGATCTGGGGGCTGATAGAGGAACGCAACTACCAGACAGCGATATCTTACGTCAAACAGCGTCTCATCTCTGTTTGGCTTGAGCTGAAGCAGAGCGTCATTGACAAGTCCATAGATCAGTGGCGGCCAAGGCTGATGGTGTGCCTTTGAGGAAAGGGAGTTAACTGAAACATTACTTTTTTATTTATTTATTCAATTTTCTATACCGTTCTCGCAGGGGAGCTCAGAACGGTTTACATGCATTTAATCAGGTACTCAAGCAGTTTTTCCCTCTCTGTCCCAGCGGGCTCACAAACTATCGTACCTGGGGCAATGGGGGGGATTAAGTGACTTGCCCAGGATCACAAGGAGCAGTGTGGGTTTGAACCCACAACCTCAGGGTGCTGAGGCTGTAGCTTTAACCACTGCGCCACACTCTCCCTCTTTTTGACTTTACATTTTTCTGCAAAATACAGCATAAAACTTTTTGATGTGTTTTTATTCAGTTCACAATTCATTTTCACAAGGCAGTATTGTGGTGTGGTAGGAAATAGTTACGTTTTAAATCAACTTCATTCAGAACACAACACACTAAATTTCATAAGAATCGACCGAGTTCTGTGGAAGATACAACAAAAACCATTTTGGTGTGGTTGGCATAATATAAAATCATACGTATATCACAAAACCTTTCGGTTCTGTGCGGTTTAAAAACTAAGAAGACTGAACAATCTCAGTAATTAACAAGTCAATTCTCCATACAAGAGGAAGAAAGAGATAACAGTCCGTGAAACTCTGCATCCCAACTAGCTGCTTGGTAAGACAGCAATCTTTGTCAAAAATCTCTTCTATGTACAACCACGAGCAGAAGGGAAAACAAGCATTGCAGTGGCTCGCAATGAGTGAACGTTAACTGATCAACTGGATAATTGTGTATATGTAACCATGCAAGGCCTAATAACACGTGGTTCCAAACTTGAAAAACACCCTAGCCTCTACTGGCAACCAGTGAAGGTGTAATATAATCTGGGTTTTTTCCCCTAATTAAACATTAAATGCACGGCAGTATTTTGAACAATACGTAATCTTTGAAAATGTTTACGATAACCTGCCAGATGTATATTGCAATAGTCCAAAATACTCAACACTGATGATTGTACCAATAACCTGAGTGGAGTAATATTGAAGTATGATCTAATTGTTCATAGTTTCCATGATGTAAAGAAGCTTTTTTGAACTTAAACTCATGGATAGATTTTTTTTAAAATCAAAGTATACACCTAAAATCCTGATTGTTTGGGTGATAGGGTACGACACTCCATTCAGAGTCAAATGTTCTTCTGTACGTTTGGTAGGAGATGCAAAGCAAAATGTAGTTTTATCTGGGTTAAGCTTTCATTTAAAATCCCTCATCCAATAATCTACAGTCTGAAAAACCTTCGAAATTAACCGAGAAGCTGATGAAAGATTAGAAAACATAGGAATTACTAAAGTTATGTCTTCTGCATAACTAAAAAAATTGATATCAAAATTTGATCATCTTGAACCCAAGAAGGCAAGATAAATATTGAAAAATACTGAGGAAAGAGGGGATCCTTGATGAACTCCACAAGGATTACTCCAAGTATCTGACAAGACCCCATTAAAACTCACTTGATAAGTATGTAAATAAATTAATCAGAGTGTATATAATATGAAAACTGTTTTTATTGTGACCACAGAAAGACAGTATAGAAAAATCCTAAATTAGTTTCTACTCTTTTCTTTCCAGGAGACACGGGAGAATGAGGAGAATAAGGAATGGGTAATTATAGTCAAATTTTTTTAAATATTGATAAAGGAGGTTTTTAAAAAAATACTTTTGCCCTTGTATAAAAGGCTGACCCCTAGTGGTAGTACTGTGAGACTACTACTATTTGTTATAACTTCCTTTTGGAACCCTGTGCTAGACGGGGCCCATTAGCAACCTAGGATCACCTTGGATAAGTTCTAGGGGTGGATGGAGATCCAGGGGGGCCAAGGAATTGGGGAGCAGGGGGAGGGATGTAATTATAAAATGATTCACTATATTGGGCAAACTGAAGGTCTATCAAGCCCTATATCCTGTTTCAAACAAATGTTGACAAATCAGGTCACAAGTACCTGGAGAGACCCCAAAGAGTAAAACAGATTCTTATATTTTATGCTGCTGATCCCAGAAATAATCAGTGGATTTTCCCAATTCCATTTTAAGGACGGTTTATGGACTTTTCTTTAGGATCATTTCCAATCGAATTCCAGAACTTAAATTACAGATTGGATTGGATTGGGGAGTCAACTGATGGGATTGTTTTGGAACCCAGCAGATTGTAGGAACCAAGTGGGGGAATGGGGAGATCAGGGGAGGGAAACAGATTAGTGACATTGAAGCTGTGCAGGTGATGGTCAATATTCAGGTAGCAGACATCCACCTAGTTAAGCACAGAAAGATAGGCTAACGTTTTGTGCAGTTCTGTCTGGCCACTTAGCTATGTGGGCACCAACCCAGAATATGGCCTTTCCGTATATGGCCTGTGTAGTCTGAGCTTGTAGTTAAGAGCAGAATTTCAGCAGCTGGTCTGCTCAGTGGGCCTAAGTGGGCAGGAGACTCTGAATAGTGATCTCAGAATGATTCTGGAGAACTGAAAAACAAAATACCCTTAAGGAAAGGATTTATTTGAGGTCTCGGTGCAAATAGGGTGAACAGGCAAAGTACCGGACAGACTAGATGGAACTTCATTTTGACTGATAACTTTCTTGGGCTATATTTGATTATAATTTATTTTGCCTATTATACTTAAAATAATCTGTTTTGTTATCTGCTTTATTATATTCAGACTGAAAAGAATGTGGGGGAATATGCGAGCCTGTTTTACATGTCAGTGAAAGGTAAGATTTCTAACAAATACGAGGGGCGTTCAATAATTTATCTACCTCAGTAGGAAAGGAAAGAGTTTTCAATAAATAGCTCCATCCACTTTTCCTGCAATGACTTTAACCCTTTCCAACTGGGACATCACAGCTTCCTTGATATCTTCATCACTTGAAAATCGCTGTTCATGGAGAGATTTCTTCAATACACGGAACAGGAAATAATCCGAAGGAGCCAGGTCAGTACTGTAGGGTGGATGGCTCAGCTACTGAAACCCACATTCTCAGATGGCAGCATGTACACAGCATTGTCGTGAAGCAGCAGCACCCCAGTTATGGTTATCTTGTGTGGCATGAACTCCAGAATCAAAAATCCATCATCCCAGAAGACAGATGCCATGACTTTGCCTGCAGATTTTTGGGGGTGGGGGATGACTTGTGCTTCCACTGCATTGCAAAAAAATTCACTTGGTCTTCACAGAGCACCTCCAAGTTCTCTTGACAGCACTGGAGCCTCTAGGCCTTCTGACATGGCGTTAGCATTCTTGGAACGCATCTTGCATTAACCTTGGACATGTCCAACTTTTCATGAATTATTTTCTAAACTGTACCTGCCAAGATGCCCACTTTTTCAGCTATTTGGGAAATCTTAACTCGTCTGTCAAACAAAATTAAATCTTCTATTTTCTTGCATACTTCTGTTGAAGTTGCTCCAACAGGCCGTCCAGGGTGAGGGCCATCTTCAATGGGTTCTCTACCCGCACTTATATTGCTTGCTCCAAAATATTACTTTATTGAAAATGGAGCAGACTCACCAAAAACTGCAATCATGCGTTCATGGATCTACTTTGGCTTTTTCCCTCCTTTTGTGAGAAATTTTATCACTGAACTGTGCGCATGAGGACTCTTTTGACATCCTGTCTCTTGGAATGTGAGACTCACACTGAGATACAACTGTGCATGAATAACCTTGAGACATGTCACATGTTATATGCCCTCTTTCAATGGAAATTTACCTGCCTCAAGAATGGAAGGCTTGCACAGGCTGTATGTCTAAGGTTGTGAGTAATTTGTGGTTCTGATCTGTCTGTCTTTGCTTATAGAATATTGTATGGATGTGTGTTGGTGTGTCATTTCTGTGTCCATGTGAGTGTGTCTCCTCTGGTTCAAATCCGAGCTCTCTCTTCGTTTGTATTGGTGGGTGTATAGGTATCTGTCTCCTCTGGTTCTGATCCAACTCTTTTCTTGCCTGAGCTGTATATATGAATATGTGCATCGGTTTCTATATTTGTGTGCATCTCCTCGAGTTCTAATCCCAGCTCTGTCTCTTCACACAGGCAGGAACGGCTATTGCTTCACTGACAACACTGAGGCCTTTATATGGTTTCCAGCTGCACTCCAATATACAGCTTTCCCTCAATAACCTTATGTGACTCCTGTCACCATAGCCATCCACTGCCACTAACTCCTGGCGGCATCTGTCTACATCTTCTTCATGTTCTTCTTCACGGTGAGTACTCAGGCATAGAGATTTAAAAAAATCCTACTTGGGGGTCCCTGAGTTGATTGGAGAAGATCACTAAGGTTTAGGGAGATAAAGTTATTCACTCGGGGTCACAGCGAATAATGGAAAGAGAGGGATTAGTACTTAGGCACAGGCAGATAAAGTGATCACGTTTGACCATGCTTAAATCTAGGAAGCTAAACTGTGAACCCTTAGATTTCGAGCTGCCATTCTTCTGAAGGGGCTAAATTTAGTGCAGTGAAGTGGTGGAATAGAATGGGCAAAGTTGAAGGATTTACTTGTCTTTCAAGAAGTACAAAGATGAGGGGATACACCACAAAGTTAGTAATACGCAATTTTACAACAAACTAGAGAAAATATTTTCACTCAATCTATAATCTATCTATCCAGCTCTGTCTCCTCACTCAGGCTGGAAAAGCCAGGCTTCACTTCTAACATCGAGGCCTGCTCCTATGGATACCATCTGTGCTCCACTCTGCTGCAAGCTCTCATGGACTTTATGGTCATGCCTCTGTTCGCCAAAGCCATCCACAGCCACTACCTCCTGGCGGCATCTGTCTACATCTATACGATGTTCTTCTCCACGGTGAGTATTGAAGCATCGAGATAAAATAACCTACCCAGGGTCAATCCTCCCTCCTGGCAAAGGCTATGAGGCTCATAATCAAAACAAAAATACATCCTCAAACCGACCTAAGTCAGTACTTGGATGACCTAAAAAATAAGTCGTCTAAGTACCGATAATCAAAACGGGTTTTTGGATGTATTCAGAGACTTTTTAGGCCTCTGAATTCTGCTGTGCGCCCATAGCTCAAAAGGGGTGGTTTTGGAGGAGTGGTTAGGGTGGGAGGTGAGCAGGATGTGGGCTGATCTAGACTAAGTTGTCCTACAGTGATAACCGAAAGTTTTACAAGGTTGCCTGGACAGAACTTGTACCTTGTGACTTAGTGCTGGATTGGTATAAGTGCTGGATTGGGTTGCTGTTGAGCTGATCACAGCTAGGATATCTCCGAGGTGCGATCAGTTTGGTGCGGGGGGCAAAGATTGTAGGGAGGAGAGATGCCCAATTCCTCCTACTGGAACACCTCACCAAAATTTAGGCACTTTGGGCCAACCGGAATCTTAGACCTGTCTCACAGTGCATTCAGAGATGCGCTGGGAGTAGCTTAAGATTCCGATTGGCCCGATCCATTAGGCCAACCCCAAAAAATCTTAGGCCACTCCCAGTGCATCCCAGAATGCACTGTGAGACAGGCCTAAGATTCCGTTTGGCCCAGGCACCTAATGCCCCTCCTATGTGAGGGGCCTTAGGCGCTTGGGACAAAAGGGCCTAAGGACTAGGACCACCATTCAGTGAACGTGGTGTTGCCGGACAGACAGAGAAAGGATCCGTCTGGTCAGCCAACTTACAATGAGGTACTTTGGGGTCCAGGTGGGCTTGGGCGGGGTCCGGCGGCATCTGTCTACATCTACACGATGTTCTTCTCCACGGTGAGTAGGGAATGACACGGGGAAAAAAATCTGTCCCCGTCACTGCACTGTCCCCGGCCCACCATCCTCTGCACCGCCCCGTCACCGCCGTTCCCTTCACCGCCCCGTCACTGTCACCGCCATCCCTTTCACCGCTACTGCCATCCCATTCACCGCCCCGTCACCGTCCCCTCTGCATCCATATAAGCCTTAGTACTGTAATATTTAGCTTATTCCTTTCTTATAAATCAAAGTTCCTTCTGCTGAACTAGAGGAAGAGATGTTCAGCTGGCAGGGCTTTGTTTATAAATTTTTATCAACACAAGTAATATACTACTTTATCCTAAAGCAAAAAATAAATAAATAAATAGAATTTTTTTTTTCCTACCTTTGTTGTCTGGTTTCTGCTTTCCACATCTTCTCATTCAATTCCTTCCATCCACTGTGTGTCTTCTCTCTGCGTCTTCCATTTGCTGTTACTGTGCCTCTCCCTTCACCCCCTCCCACAATTGGTCTAGCACCCATCTTCTTCCCTCCGCTCCCCCATAGTCTGGCATCTGTCTTCTTCCCTTCCAGCGTCTTCTCCCCACTCTGCCTTCCACATTTCCAAGGAAGAGAAACTTTTCCCTTTCACCCCTCGTTCCTTGTGTGAGCCGGAACACGCGGTCCCCGCAGCACCCACCCGCACGCCGGCTCGATCGTTTAATTTCCTCTCTCCAGCTCTCCTTAGTTTGCCGGCTTTCTTTTTCGGCGACCGGTACGCTTTCTAAGAGCTGCGCATGCGCGGCTGCTCAAAGTTCAATCTTCTGCTCTGCTGCAACTTCCTGTTTCCGGTTGGGTCGGAGCAGAAGATTGAATACTGAGCAGCCGCGCATGCGCGGCTCTTTTGAAAGCGTTCGATCGCCGAAAAAGAAAACCGGAAAACTAAGGTGAGGTGGAGAGAGGAAGCTGGTTAAACGATCGAGCCGGCGGGCGGGTGGGGGCTGCGGAGACCGCCCGATCCTTTATGCCTCACTGCGGTGACAAGACCATTCACCGCTCTACGGGGCGGTGATGGCCTTGTCTCCGTCCCCGCAGAGGCTGCTAATTTTCATTCCCCGTTTTTGGCGGGCTACCCACGGCTAAACGCGGTAGCCGCGGGTAAACCGCCACCGTGTCATTCTCTAACGGTGAGTACTGAGGCATAGAGCTAAAATAACCTACCCAGGGTCAATCAGAGAGTGGCAGGCAGAGTTGGGATTAGTATTGAGGCAGATTATCTCCAGAGTCCACTTCAAATGTGCCTGCCTCACTTTCAAGATCCTACACGGTATTCTCCCTCCCTTCATTCCTCTTTCTTGGAACTCCTCTAACCCCAATTCTGCCAGATCCACCCAAAACCTGAAACTTTCCTTTCCCTCTCTAAAAGGTGTTTCACTTGTAGGAAAACTAGTTTCTTCCCTTCCTTTCAGAATCACTCAGCTCTGGAACAACCTTACCTCCCCTCTTAGGAATCTGAGCTCCCTCCAACTCTTCCGTAAACATCTGAAAACCTGGTTATTCTCAAAAATGTAACTCCTCCTCCCTCTCTGGTTTTTCTAGTCCTCTAAATTTTCTCTTCATTTTGCCTCTTCCCTCCACTGGAGTTCCTTTCTACCCTAACTCTTGTTAACCGTGTCGAGCTTTACGAATGTAGAGATGATGCAGTATACAAACCTAAGGTTTAGATTAGATTAGGCAGATAAGGTGATCACGTTTGATCATTCTTAAATCTAGGAAGCTAAACTTTGAAACCTTAGATTGCGATCTCTCACTCTTCTGAAGGGGCTAAATTTAGTGGAGGAAGAACTCTGATATGACTAAGTGGCTAACAAGTAGAGATGCTGCTTCTGCAGATAGAGGTTATGAGATCAAATCCCAGTGCTGCTCCTTGTGACCCTGGGCAAGTCACTTAATCCTCCAGTGCCCACTGCTTTGAATTTCAGCTTTGCATGCCAAAGCCACAAAAAGGCAGTATACAAGACCCCATTCCCTTTCCTTTCCTGTAGGATTTAGATAGCAGAAGATTCACTCTGATAAAGGCATGAAAAATAGTGGAAGTAGGTGAAAGAGACAACTAGGGTAGCATATTTGTTTGTATCTGACAATGCTGTTACTCTTTCATATACAACAGGTGGAAAAAGAAGAAACCCCAGAACAGCACTCTTTAAAGTTGAGACTGCTTTGCCAAAAGCAAACCTTAGACTCCATGAAAGAATCTACACTGTAGAGAAATTGTGTGTTTTAAATGTGACAAACGCTTCAATCAAAAACAATACCTCAGGAAAAAAAAAACAACAATACGTCAAAATTCTTGAAAGAATCCATATATTTTCTTCTGCCCTTCTGAAGTATGGAATCTGATGTTTTTGTGTTGCACTTGAGAATGCTAATGATTGTTTGCAAAAAATGCAAAAAAACAAACAAACTGGAGAAAAACATAAATATTCTGAATATGCTAAACGCTTCAATCAAAAACAGTACCTCAGGAAAAAAAATACGTCAAAATTCATGAATCCATATATTTTCTTCTGTCATTGTGAGGTATGCAATCTAAAGGTTTTGTATATATTGCATATGAGAATGCTAATAAAGATTTTTAAAAAAAGAAAAAAAGAATCCAAACTGATGAAAATCAGAAAATTCTGAATGTGACAAACACTTCAATCAAAAACAATACCTCAGGAAAAAAAAAAATCATCAAAATTCATAAAAGAATCCATTTATTTTCTTCTGACATTGTGAGGTATGAAATCTGAAAGTTTTGTATATATTGCACTTGAGAATGCTAATAAAGGTTATTAAAAAAAAAAAAAGAATCCAAACTGGAGAAAAACATAGAAATATTCTGAATATGACAAATGCTTCAATCAAAAACAATACTTCAGGAAAAAAAACAACAACAATACGTCAAAATTCATAAAAGAATCCATATATTTTCTTCCGTCATTGTGAGTTATGCAATCTGAAGATTTTCTATATATTGCACTTGAGAATGCTAATAAAGATTGTTTAAAAAAGAAAAGAATCCAAACTGAAGAAAATCAGAAATATTCTGAATGTGACAAACGCTTCAATCAAAAACAATACCTCAGGAAAAAAACCCTAATAGGTCAAAATTCATGAAAGAATCCATATATTTTCTTCTGCCCTTCTGAAGTATGGAATCTGATGTTTTTGTATACTGTATGCTGCACTTGAGAATGCTAATAAAGATTATTAAAAAAAAAAAAAAAAGGAATCTAAACTGGAGAAAAACAGAAATATTCTTGAATGTGACAAAACGCTTCAATCAAAAACAATACTTCAGGGAAAAAAAACACAACAATTCGTCAAAATTCTTCTGTCATTGTGAGGTATGGAACTTGATATTTTTGTATATGTGGTACTTGAGAATGCTAATAAAGATTGTTTCAAAAAAAAAAAACACCAAAAAAACAATCCAACCTTGAAAAAAGCTTTAAAATATTCTGAATATGACAAACACTTCAATCAAAAACCAATACCTCAGGA